>NW_028225434.1:0-447535 GCF_052327205.1 Somniosus microcephalus | reverse complement strand
AAGAGAAGGTGAAGACTGGAGGGTGAATCAGAAGAAGTAGAAGAAGGAGAAGGAGAAGGTGAAGTCTGGAGGGTGAATCAGAAGAAGTAGAAGAAGGAGAAGGAGAAGTTGAAGTCTGGAGGGTGAATCAGAAGAAGCAGAAGAAGGAGAAGGAGAAGGTGAAGTCTGGAGGGTGAATCAGATGAAGTAGAAGAAGGAGAAGGAGATGTTGAAGTCTGGAGGGTGAAGCAGAAGAAGTAGAAGATGGAGAAGGAGAAGGTGAAGTCAGGAGGGTGAATCAGAAGAAGTAGAAGAAGGAGAAGGAGAAGGTGAAGTCAGGAGGGTGAATCAGAAGAAGCAGAAGATGGAGAAGGAGAAGGTGAAGTCTGGAGGGTGAATCAGAAGAATCAGAAGAAGGAGAAGGAGAAGGTGAAGTCTGGAGGGTGAATCAGAAGAAGCAAAGGAAGGAGAAGGAGAAGGTGAAGTCTGGAGGGTGAATCAGAAGAAGCAGAATAAGGAGAAGGAGAAGTTGAAGTCTGGAGGGTGAATCAGAAGAAGCAGAATAAGGAGAAGGAGAAGGTGAAGTCTGTAGGGTGAATCAGAAGAAGTAGAAGAAGGAGAAGGAGAAGGTGAAGTCTGGAGGGTGAAGCAGAAGAAGCAGAAGAAGGAGAAGGAGAAGGTGAAGTCTGGAGGGTGAATCAGATGAAGTAGAAGAAGGAGAAGGAGATGTTGAAGTCTGGAGGGTGAAGCAGAAGAAGTAGAAGATGGAGAAGGAGAAGGTGAAGTCAGGAGGGTGAATCAGAAGAAGTAGAAGAAGGAGAAGGAGAAGGTGAAGTCAGGAGGGTGAATCAGAAGAAGCAGAAGATGGAGAAGGAGAAGGTGAAGTCTGGAGGGTGAATCAGAAGAATCAGAAGAAGGAGAAGGAGAAGGTGAAGTCTGGAGGGTGAATCAGAAGAAGCAAAGGAAGGAGAAGGAGAATGTGAAGTCTGGAGGGTGAATCAGAAGAAGCAGAATAAGGAGAAGGAGAAGGTGAAGTCTGGAGGGTGAATCAGAAGAAGCAGAATAAGGAGAAGGAGAAGGTGAAGTCTGGAGGGTGAATCAGAAGAAGTAGAAGAAGGAGAAGGAGAAGGTGAAGTCTGGAGGGTGAAGCAGAAGAAGTAGAAGAAGGAGAAGGAGAAGCTGAAGTCAGGAGGGTAAATCAGAAGAAGTAGAAGAAGGAGAAGGAGAAGGTGAAGTCAGGAGGGTGAATCAGAAGAAGCAGAAGAAGGAGAAGGAGTAGGTGAAGTCTGGAGGGTGAATCAGAAGAATCAGAAGAAGGAGAAGGAGAAGGTGAAGTCTGGAGGGTGAATCAGAAGAAGCAGAAGAAAGAGAAGGAGAAGGTGAAGTCTGGAGGGTGAAGCAGAAGAAACAGAAGAAGGAGATGGAGAAGGTGAAGACTGGAGGGTGAATCAGAAGAAGTAGAAGAAGGAGAAGGAGAAGGTGAAGTCTGGAGGGTGAATCAGAAGAAGTAGAAGAAGGAGAAGGAGAAGGTGAAGTCTGGAGGGTGAATCAGAAGAAGCAGAAGAAGGAGAAGGAGAAGGTGAAGTCTGGAGGGTGAATCAGAAGAAGCAGAAGAAGGAGAAGGAGAAGATGAAGTCTGGAGGGTGAATCAGAAGAAGTAGAAGAAGGAGAAGGAGAAGGTGAAGTCTGGAGGGTGAATCAGAAGTAGTAGAAGAAGGAGAAGGAGAAGGTGAAGTCTGGAGGGTGAATCAGAAGAAACAGAAGAAGGAGAAGGAGAAGGTGAAGTCTGGAGGGTGAATCAGAAGAAGTAGAAGAAGGAGAAGGAGAAGGTGTAGTCTGGAGGGTGAATCAGAAGAAGTAGACGAAGGAGAAGGAGAAGGTGAAGTCTGGAGGGTGAATCAGAAGAAGCAGAAGAAGGAGATGGAGAAGGTGAAGTCTGGAGGGTGAATCAGAAGAAGTAGAAGAAGGAGAAGGAGAAGGTGAAGTCTGGAGGGTGAATCAGAAGAAGCAGAAGAAGGAGAAGGAGAAGGTGAAGTCTGGAGGGTGATTCAGAAGAAGCAGAATAAGGAGAAGGAGAAGGTGATGTCTGGAGGGTGAATCAGAAGAAGCAGAAGAAGGAGAAGGAGAAGGTGAAGTCTGGAGGGTGAATCAGAAGAAGTAGAAGAAGGAGAAGGAGAAGGTGAAGTCTGGAGGGTGAATCAGAAGAAGTAGAAGAAGGAGAAGGAGAAGGTGAAGTCTGGAGGGTGAATCAGAAGAAGTAGAAGAAGGAGAAGGAGAAGGTGAAGTCTGGAGGGGGAAGCAGAAGAAGTAGAAGAAGGAGAAGGAGAAGGTGAAGTCAGGAGGGTGAATCAGAAGATGTAGAAGAAGGAGAAGGAGAAGGTGAAGTCAGGAGGGTGAATCAGAAGAAGCAGAAGAAGGAGAAGGAGAAGGTGAAGTCTGGAGGGTGAATCAGAAGAATCAGAAGAAGGAGAAGGAGAAGGTGAAGTCTGGAGGGTGAATCAGAAGAAGTAGAAGAAGGAGAAGGAGAAGGTGAAGTCTGGAGGGTGAATCAGAAGAAGCAGAAGAAGGAGAAGGAGAAGGTGAAGTCTGGAGGGTGAATCAGAAGAAGTAGACGAAGGAGAAGGAGAAGGTGAAGTCTGGAGGGTGAATCAGAAGAAGCAGAAGAAGGAGATGGAGAAGGTGAAGTCAGGAGGGTGAATCAGAAGAAGTAGAAGAAGGAGAAGGTGAAGGTGAAGTCTGGAGGGTGAATCAGAAGAAGCAGAAGAAGGAGAAGGAGAAGGTGAAGTCTGGAGGGTGAATCAGAAGAAGCAGAAGAAGGAGAAGGAGAAGGTGAAGTCTGGAGGGTGATTCAGAAGAAGCAGAATAAGGAGAAGGAGAAGGTGAAGTCTGGAGGGTGAATCAGAAGAAGCAGAAGAAGGAGAAGTAGAAGGTGAAGTCTGGAGGGTGAATCAGAAGAAGTAGAAGAAGGAGAAGGAGAAGGTGAAGTCTGGAGGGTGAATCAGAAGAAGTAGAAGAAGGAGAAGGAGAAGGTGAAGTCTGGAGGGTGAATCAGAAGAAGTAGAAGAAGGAGAAGGAGAAGGTGAAGTCTGGAGGGTGAAGCAGAAGAAGTAGAAGAAGGAGAAGGAGAAGGTGAAGTCAGGAGGGTGAATCAGAAGATGTAGAAGAAGGAGAAGGAGAAGGTGAAGTCAGGAGGGTGAATCAGAAGAAGCAGAAGAAGGAGAAGGAGAAGGTGAAGTCTGGAGGGTGAATCAGAAGAAGTAGAAGAAGGAGAAGGAGAAGGTGAAGTCTGGAGGGTGAATCAGAAGAAGCAGAAGAAGGAGAAGGAGAAGGTGAAGTCTGGAGGGTGAATCAATCAGAAGAAGCAGAAGAAGGAGAAGGAGAAGGTGAAGTCTGGAGGGTGAATCAGAAGAAGCAGAAGAAGGAGAAGGAGAAGGTGAAGTCTGGAGGGTGAATCAGAAGAAGCAGAATAAGGAGAAGGAGAAGGTGAAGTCTGGAGGGTGAATCAGAAGAAGCAGAAGAAGGAGAAGTAGAAGGTGAAGTCTGGAGGGTGAATCAGAAGAAGTAGAAGAAGGAGAAGGAGAAGGTGAAGTCTGGAGGGTGAATCAGAAGAAGTAGAAGAAGGAGAAGGAGAAGGTGAAGTCTGGAGGGTGAATCAGAAGAAGTAGAAGAAGGAGAAGGAGAAGGTGAAGTCTGGAGGGTGAAGCAGAAGAAGTAGAAGAAGGAGAAGGAGAAGGTGAAGTCAGGAGGGTGAATCAGAAGATGTAGAAGAAGGAGAAGGAGAAGGTGAAGTCAGGAGGGTGAATCAGAAGAAGCAGAAGAAGGAGAAGGAGAAGGTGAAGTCTGGAGGGTGAATCAGAAGAAGGAGAAGAAGGAGAAGGAGAAGGTGAAGTCTGGAGGGTGAATCAGAAGAAGCAGAAGAAGGAGAAGGAGAAGGTGAAGTCTGGAGGGTGAATCAGAAGAAGCAGAAGAAGGAGAAGGAGAAGGTGAAGTCTGGAGGGTGAATCAGAAGAAGCAGAAGAAGGAGAAGGAGAAGGTGAAGTCTGGAGGGTGAATCAGAAGAAGCAGAATAAGGAGAAGGAGAAGGTGAAGTCTGGAGGGTGAATCAGAAGAAGCAGAAGAAGGAGAAGGAGAAGGTGAAGTCTGGAGGGTGAATCAGAAGAAGTAGAAGAAGGAGAAGGAGAAGGTGAAGTCTGGAGGGTGAAGCTGAAGAAGTAGAAGAAGGAGAAGGAGAAGGTGAAGTCAGGAGGGTGAATCAGAAGAAGTAGAAGAAGGAGAAGGAGAAGGTGAAGTCAGGAGGGTGAATCAGAAGAAGCAGAAGAAGGAGATAGAGAAGGTGAAGTCTGGAGGGTGAATCAGAAGAATCAGAAGAAGGAGAAGGAGAAGGTGAAGTCTGGAGGATGAAGCAGAAGAAGCAGAAGAAAGAGAAGGAGAAGGTGAAGTCTGGAGGGTTAAGCAGAAGAAACAGAAGAAGGAGAAGGAGAAGGTGAAGACTGGAGGGTGAATCAGAAGAAGTAGAAGAAGGAGAAGGAGAAGGTGAAGTCTGGAGGGTGAATCAGAAGAAGTAGAAGAAGGAGAAGGAGAAGGTGAAGTCTGGAGGGTGAATCAGAAGAAGCAGAAGAAGGAGAAGGAGAAGGTGAAGTCTGCAGGGTGAATCAGAAGAAGCAGAAGAAGGAGAAGGAGAAGGTGAAGTCTGGAGGGTGAATCAGAAGAAGCAGAAGAAGGAGAAGGAGAAGGTGAAGTCTGGAGGGTGAATCAGAAGAAGCAGAAGAAGGAGAAGGAGAAGGTGAAGTCAGGAGGGTGAATCAGAAGAAGCAGAAGAAGGAGAAGGAGCAGGTGAAGTCAGGGGGGTGTAGCAGAAGAAGTAGAAGAAGGAGAAGGAGAAGGTGAAGTCAGGACGGTGAAGCAGAAGAAGCAGAAGAAGGAGAAGGAGAAGGTGAAGTCTGGAGTGTGAAGCAGAAGAAGCAGAAGAAGGAGAAGGAGAAGGTGAAGTCTGGAGGGCGCAGCAGAAGAAGGAGAAGAAGGAGAATGAGAAGGTGAAGTCTGGAGGGTGAATCAGAAGAAGCAGAAGAAGGAGAAGGAGAAGGTGAAGTCTGGAGGGTGAATCAGAAGAAGCAGAAGAAGGAGAAGGAGAAGGTGAAGTCAGGAGGGTGAATCAGAAGAAGCAGAAGAAGGAGAAGGAGCAGGTGAAGTCAGGGGGGTGTAGCAGAAGAAGTAGAAGAAGGAGAAGGAGAAGGTGAAGCCTGGAGGGCGCAGCAGAAGAAGCAGAAGAAGGAGAAGGAGAAGGTGAAGTCTGGAGTGTGAAGCAGAAGAAGCAGAAGAAGGAGAAGGAGAAGGTGAAGTCTGGAGGGCGCAGCAGAAGAAGGAGAAGAAGGAGAATGAGAAGGTGAAGTCTGGAGGGTGAATCAGAAGAAGCAGAAGAAGGAGAAGGAGAAGGTGAAGTCTGGAGGGTGAATCAGAAGAAGTAGAAGAAGGAGAAGGAGAAGGTGAAGTCTGGAGGGTGAAGCAGAAGAAGTAGAAGAAGGAGAAGGAGAAGGTGAAGTCAGGAGGGTGAATCAGAAGAAGTAGAAGAAGGAGAAGGAGAAGGTGAAGTCAGGAGGGTGAATCAGAAGAAGCAGAAGAAGGAGAAGGAGAAGGTGAAGTCTGGAGGGTGAATCAGAAGAATCAGAAGAAGGAGAAGGAGAAGGTGAAGTCTGGAGGGTGAATCAGAAGAAGCAGAAGAAAGAGAAGGAGAAGGTGAAGTCTGGAGGGTGAAGCAGAAGAAACAGAAGAAGGAGAAAGAGAAGGTGAAGACTGGAGGGTGAATCAGAAGAAGTAGAAGAAGGAGAAGGAGAAGGTGAAGTCTGGAGGGTGAATCAGAAGAAGTAGAAGAAGGAGAAGGAGAAGTTGAAGTCTGGAGGGTGAATCAGAAGAAGCAGAAGAAGGAGAAGGAGAAGGTGAAGTCTGGAGGGTGAATCAGAAGAAGCAGAAGAAGGAGAAGGAGAAGATGAAGTCCGGAGGGTGAATCAGAAGAAGTAGAAGAAGGAGAAGGAGAAGGTGAAGTCTGGAGGGTGAATCAGAAGAAGTAGAAGAAGGAGAAGGAGAAGATGAAGTCTGGAGGGTGAATCAGAAGAAACAGAAGAAGGAGAAGGAGAAGGTGAAGTCTGGAGGGTGAATCAGAAGAAGTAGAAGAAGGAGAAGGAGAAGGTGTCGTCTGGAGGGTGAATCAGAAGAAGTAGACGAAGGAGAAGGAGAAGGTGAAGTCTGGAGGGTGAATCAGAAGAAGCAGAAGAAGGAGAAGGGGAAGGTTAAGTCTGGAGGGTGAATCAGAAGAAGTAGAAGAAGGAGAAGGAGAAGGTGAAGTCTGGAGGGTGAATCAGAAGAAGCAGAAGAAGGAGAAGGAGAAGGTGAAGTCTGGAGGGTGAATCAGAAGAAGCAGAAGAAGGAGAAGGAGAATGTGAAGTCTGGAGGTGAATCAGAAGAAGCAGAATAAGGAGAAGGAGAAGGTGAAGTCTGGAGGGTGAATCAGAAGAAGCAGAAGAAGGAGAAGGAGAAGGTGAAGTCTGGAGGGTGAATCAGAAGAAGTAGAAGAAGGAGAAGGAGAAGATGAAGTCTGGAGGGTGAATCAGAAGAAGTAGAAGAAGGAGAAGGAGAAGGTGAAGTCTGGAGGGTGAATCAGAAGAAGGAGAAGAAGGAGAAGGAGAAGATGAAGTCTGGAGGGTGAATCAGAAGAAACAGAAGAAGGAGAAGGAGAAGGTGAAGTCTGGAGGGTGAATCAGAAGAAGTAGAAGAAGGAGAAGGAGAAGGTGTAGTCTGGAGGGTGAATCAGAAGAAGTAGACGAAGGAGAAGGAGAAGGTGAAGTCTGGAGGGTGAATCAGAAGAAGCAGAAGAAGGAGAAGGAGAAGGTGAAGTCTGGAGTGTGAATCAGAAGAAACAGAAGAATGAGAAGGAGAAGGTGAAGTCTGGAGGGTGAATCAGAAGAAGTAGAAGAAGGAGAAGGAGAAGGTGAAGTCTGGAGGGTGAAGCAGAAGAAGAAGAAGAAGGAGAAGGAGAAGGTGAAGTCAGGAGGGTGAATCATAAGAAGTAGAAGAAGGAGAAGGAGAAGGTGAAGTCAGGAGGGTGAATCAGAAGAAGCAGAAGAAGGAGAAGGAGAAGGTGAAGTCTGGAGGGTGAATCAGAAGAATCAGAAGAAGGAGAAGGAGAAGGTGAAGTCTGGAGGGTGAATCAGAAGAAGCAGAAGAAAGAGAAGGAGAAGGTGAAGTCTGGAGGGTGAAGCAGAAGAAACAGAAGAAGGAGAAGGAGAAGGTGAAGACTGGAGGGTGAATCAGAAGAAGTAGAAGAAGGAGAAGGAGAAGGTGAAGTCTGGAGGGTGAATCAGAAGAAGTAGAAGAAGGAGAAGGAGAAGGTGAAGTCTGGAGGGTGAATCAGAAGAAGCAGAAGAAGGAGAAGGAGAAGATGAAGTCTGGAGGGTGAATCAGAAGAAGTAGAAGAAGGAGAAGGAGAAGGTGAAGTCTGGAGGGTGAATCAGAAGTAGTAGAAGAAGGAGAAGGAGAAGGTGAAGTCTGGAGGGTGAATCAGAAGAAACAGAAGAAGGAGAAGAAGAAGGTGAAGTCTGGAGGGTGAATCAGAAGAAGTAGAAGAAGGAGAAGGAGAAGGTGTAGTCTGGAGGGTGAATCAGAAGAAGTAGACGAAGGAGAAGGATAAGGTGAAGTCTGGAGGGAGAATCAGAAGAAGCAGAAGAAGGAGATGGAGAAGGTGAAGTCTGGAGGGTGAATCAGAAGAAGTAGAAGAAGGAGAAGGAGAAAGTGAAGTCTGGAGGGTGAATTAGAAGAAGTAGAAGAAGGAGAAGGAGAAGGTGAAGTCTGGAGGGTGAAGCAGAAGAAGTAGAAGAAGGAGAAGGAGAAGGTGAAGTCAGGAGGGTGAATCAGAAGATGTAGAAGAAGGAGAAGGAGAAGGTGAAGTCAGGAGGGTGAATCAGAAGAAGCAGAAGAAGGAGAAGGAGAAGGTGAAGTCTGGAGGGTGAATCAGAAGAATCAGAAGAAGGAGAAGGAGAAGGTGAAGTCTGGAGGGTGAATCAGAAGAAGCAGAAGAAAGAGAAGGAGAAGGTGAAGTCTGGAGGGTGAATCAGAAGAAGTAGAAGAAGGAGAAGGAGAAGGTGAAGTCTGGAGGGTGTATCAGAAGAAGCAGAAGGAGAAGGAGAAGGTGAAGTCTGGAGGGTGAATCAGAAGAAGCAGACGAAGGAGAAGGAGAAGGTGAAGTCTGGAGGGTGAATCAGAAGAAGCAGAAGAAGGAGATGGAGAAGGTGAAGTCTGGAGGGTGAATCAGAAGAAGTAGAAGAAGGAGAAGGTGAAGGTGAAGTCTGGAGTGTGAATCAGAAGAAGCAGAAGAAGGAGAAGGAGAAGGTGAAGTCTGGAGGGTGAATCAGAAGAAGCAGAAGAAGGAGAAGGAGAAGGTGAAGTCTGGAGGGTGATTCAGAAGAAGCAGAATAAGGAGAAGGAGAAGGTGAAGTCTGGAGGGTGAATCAGAAGAAGCAGAAGAAGGAGAAGGAGAAGGTGAAGTCTGGAGGGTGAATCAGAAGAAGTAGAAGAAGGAGAAGGAGAAGGTGAAGTCTGGAGGGTGAATCAGAAGAAGTAGAAGAAGGAGAAGGAGAAGGTGAAGTCTGGAGGGTGAATCAGAAGAAGTAGAAGAAGGAGAAGGAGAAGGTGAAGTCTGGAGGGTGAAGCAGAAGAAGTAGAAGAAGGAGAAGGAGAAGGTGAAGTCAGGAGGGTGAATCAGAAGATGTAGAAGAAGGAGAAGGAGGAGGTGAAGTCAGGAGGGTGATCAGAAGAAGCAGAAGAAGGAGAAGGAGAAGGTGAAGTCAGGAGGGTGAATCAGAAGAAGCAGAAGAAGGAGAAGGAGAAGGTGAAGTCTGGAGGGTGAATCAGAAGAAGTAGAAGAAGGAGAAGGAGAAGGTGAAGTCTGGAGGGTGAATCAGAAGAAGCAGAAGAAGGAGAAGGAGAAGGGGAAGTCTGGAGAGTGAATCAGAAGAAGCAGAAGAAGGAGAAGGAGAAGGTGAAGTCTGGAGGGTGAATCAGAAGAAGCAGAAGAAGGAGAAGGAGAAGGTGAAGTCTGGAGGGTGAATCAGAAGAAGTAGAAGAAGGAGAAGGAGAAGGTGAAGTCTGGAGGGTGAATCAGAAGAAGCAGAAGAAGGAGAAGGAGAAGGTGAAGTCTGGAGGGTGAATCAATCAGAAGAAGCAGAAGAAGGAGAAGGAGAAGGTGAAGTCTGGAGGGTGAATCAGAAGAAGCAGAAGAAGGAGAAGGAGAAGGTGAAGTCTGGAGGGTGAATCAGAAGAAGCAGAATAAGGAGAAGGAGAAGGTGAAGTCTGGAGGGTGAATCAGAAGAAGCAGAAGAAGGAGAAGTAGAAGGTGAAGTCTGGAGGGTGAATCAGAAGAAGTAGAAGAAGGAGAAGGAGAAGGTGAAGTCTGGAGGGTGAATCAGAAGAAGTAGAAGAAGGAGAAGGAGAAGGTGAAGTCTGGAGGGTGAATCAGAAGAAGTAGAAGAAGGAGAAGGAGAAGGTGAAGTCTGGAGGGTGAAGCAGAAGAAGTAGAAGAAGGAGAAGGAGAAGGTGAAGTCAGGAGGGTGAATCAGAAGATGTAGAAGAAGGAGAAGGAGAAGGTGAAGTCAGGAGGGTGAATCAGAAGAAGCAGAAGAAGGAGAAGGAGAAGGTGAAGTCTGGAGGGTGAATCAGAAGAAGGAGAAGAAGGAGAAGGAGAAGGTGAAGTCTGGAGGGTGAATCAGAAGAAGCAGAAGAAGGAGAAGGAGAAGGTGAAGTCTGGAGGGTGAATCAGAAGAAGCAGAAGAAGGAGAAGGAGAAGATGAAGTCTGGAGGGTGAATCAGAAGAAGTAGAAGAAGGAGAAGGAGAAGGTGAAGTCTGGAGGGTGAATCAGAAGTAGTAGAAGAAGGAGAAGGAGAAGGTGAAGTCTGGAGGGTGAATCAGAAGAAACAGAAGAAGGAGAAGAAGAAGGTGAAGTCTGGAGGGTGAATCAGAAGAAGTAGAAGAAGGAGAAGGAGAAGGTGTAGTCTGGAGGGTGAATCAGAAGAAGTAGACGAAGGAGAAGGATAAGGTGAAGTCTGGAGGGAGAATCAGAAGAAGCAGAAGAAGGAGATGGAGAAGGTGAAGTCTGGAGGGTGAATCAGAAGAAGTAGAAGAAGGAGAAGGAGAAAGTGAAGTCTGGAGGGTGAATTAGAAGAAGTAGAAGAAGGAGAAGGAGAAGGTGAAGTCTGGAGGGTGAATCAGAAGAAGCAGAAGAAAGAGAAGGAGAAGGTGAAGTCTGGAGGGTGAAGCAGAAGAAACAGAAGAAGGAGAAGGAGAAGGTGAAGACTGGAGGGTGAATCAGAAGAAGTAGAAGAAGGAGAAGGAGAAGGTGAAGTCTGGAGGGTGAATCAGAAGAAGTAGAAGAAGGAGAAGGAGAAGGTGAAGTCTGGAGGGTGAATCAGAAGAAGCAGAAGAAGGAGAAGGAGAAGATGAAGTCTGGAGGGTGAATCAGAAGAAGTAGAAGAAGGAGAAGGAGAAGGTGAAGTCTGGAGGGTGAATCAGAAGTAGTAGAAGAAGGAGAAGGAGAAGGTGAAGTCTGGAGGGTGAATCAGAAGAAACAGAAGAAGGAGAAGAAGAAGGTGAAGTCTGGAGGGTGAATCAGAAGAAGTAGAAGAAGGAGAAGGAGAAGGTGTAGTCTGGAGGGTGAATCAGAAGAAGTAGACGAAGGAGAAGGATAAGGTGAAGTCTGGAGGGAGAATCAGAAGAAGCAGAAGAAGGAGATGGAGAAGGTGAAGTCTGGAGGGTGAATCAGAAGAAGTAGAAGAAGGAGAAGGAGAAAGTGAAGTCTGGAGGGTGAATTAGAAGAAGTAGAAGAAGGAGAAGGAGAAGGTGAAGTCTGGAGGGTGAAGCAGAAGAAGTAGAAGAAGGAGAAGGAGAAGGTGAAGTCAGGAGGGTGAATCAGAAGATGTAGAAGAAGGAGAAGGAGAAGGTGAAGTCAGGAGGGTGAATCAGAAGAAGCAGAAGAAGGAGAAGGAGAAGGTGAAGTCTGGAGGGTGAATCAGAAGAATCAGAAGAAGGAGAAGGAGAAGGTGAAGTCTGGAGGGTGAATCAGAAGAAGCAGAAGAAAGAGAAGGAGAAGGTGAAGTCTGGAGGGTGAATCAGAAGAAGTAGAAGAAGGAGAAGGAGAAGGTGAAGTCTGGAGGGTGTATCAGAAGAAGCAGAAGGAGAAGGAGAAGGTGAAGTCTGGAGGGTGAATCAGAAGAAGCAGACGAAGGAGAAGGAGAAGGTGAAGTCTGGAGGGTGAATCAGAAGAAGCAGAAGAAGGAGATGGAGAAGGTGAAGTCTGGAGGGTGAATCAGAAGAAGTAGAAGAAGGAGAAGGTGAAGGTGAAGTCTGGAGTGTGAATCAGAAGAAGCAGAAGAAGGAGAAGGAGAAGGTGAAGTCTGGAGGGTGAATCAGAAGAAGCAGAAGAAGGAGAAGGAGAAGGTGAAGTCTGGAGGGTGATTCAGAAGAAGCAGAATAAGGAGAAGGAGAAGGTGAAGTCTGGAGGGTGAATCAGAAGAAGCAGAAGAAGGAGAAGGAGAAGGTGAAGTCTGGAGGGTGAATCAGAAGAAGTAGAAGAAGGAGAAGGAGAAGGTGAAGTCTGGAGGGTGAATCAGAAGAAGTAGAAGAAGGAGAAGGAGAAGGTGAAGTCTGGAGGGTGAATCAGAAGAAGTAGAAGAAGGAGAAGGAGAAGGTGAAGTCTGGAGGGTGAAGCAGAAGAAGTAGAAGAAGGAGAAGGAGAAGGTGAAGTCAGGAGGGTGAATCAGAAGATGTAGAAGAAGGAGAAGGAGGAGGTGAAGTCAGGAGGGTGATCAGAAGAAGCAGAAGAAGGAGAAGGAGAAGGTGAAGTCAGGAGGGTGAATCAGAAGAAGCAGAAGAAGGAGAAGGAGAAGGTGAAGTCTGGAGGGTGAATCAGAAGAAGTAGAAGAAGGAGAAGGAGAAGGTGAAGTCTGGAGGGTGAATCAGAAGAAGCAGAAGAAGGAGAAGGAGAAGGGGAAGTCTGGAGAGTGAATCAGAAGAAGCAGAAGAAGGAGAAGGAGAAGGTGAAGTCTGGAGGGTGAATCAGAAGAAGCAGAAGAAGGAGAAGGAGAAGGTGAAGTCTGGAGGGTGAATCAGAAGAAGTAGAAGAAGGAGAAGGAGAAGGTGAAGTCTGGAGGGTGAATCAGAAGAAGCAGAAGAAGGAGAAGGAGAAGGTGAAGTCTGGAGGGTGAATCAATCAGAAGAAGCAGAAGAAGGAGAAGGAGAAGGTGAAGTCTGGAGGGTGAATCAGAAGAAGCAGAAGAAGGAGAAGGAGAAGGTGAAGTCTGGAGGGTGAATCAGAAGAAGCAGAATAAGGAGAAGGAGAAGGTGAAGTCTGGAGGGTGAATCAGAAGAAGCAGAAGAAGGAGAAGTAGAAGGTGAAGTCTGGAGGGTGAATCAGAAGAAGTAGAAGAAGGAGAAGGAGAAGGTGAAGTCTGGAGGGTGAATCAGAAGAAGTAGAAGAAGGAGAAGGAGAAGGTGAAGTCTGGAGGGTGAATCAGAAGAAGTAGAAGAAGGAGAAGGAGAAGGTGAAGTCTGGAGGGTGAAGCAGAAGAAGTAGAAGAAGGAGAAGGAGAAGGTGAAGTCAGGAGGGTGAATCAGAAGATGTAGAAGAAGGAGAAGGAGAAGGTGAAGTCAGGAGGGTGAATCAGAAGAAGCAGAAGAAGGAGAAGGAGAAGGTGAAGTCTGGAGGGTGAATCAGAAGAAGGAGAAGAAGGAGAAGGAGAAGGTGAAGTCTGGAGGGTGAATCAGAAGAAGCAGAAGAAGGAGAAGGAGAAGGTGAAGTCTGGAGGGTGAATCAGAAGAAGCAGAAGAAGGAGAAGGAGAAGGTGAAGTCTGGAGGGTGAATCAGAAGAAGCAGAAGAAGGAGAAGGAGAAGGTGAAGTCTGGAGGGTGAATCAGAAGAAGCAGAATAAGGAGAAGGAGAAGGTGAAGTCTGGAGGGTGAATCAGAAGAAGCAGAAGAAGGAGAAGGAGAAGGTGAAGTCTGGAGGGTGAATCAGAAGAAGTAGAAGAAGGAGAAGGAGAAGGTGAAGTCTGGAGGGTGAAGCTGAAGAAGTAGAAGAAGGAGAAGGAGAAGGTGAAGTCAGGAGGGTGAATCAGAAGAAGTAGAAGAAGGAGAAGGAGAAGGTGAAGTCAGGAGGGTGAATCAGAAGAAGCAGAAGAAGGAGATAGAGAAGGTGAAGTCTGGAGGGTGAATCAGAAGAATCAGAAGAAGGAGAAGGAGAAGGTGAAGTCTGGAGGATGAAGCAGAAGAAGCAGAAGAAAGAGAAGGAGAAGGTGAAGTCTGGAGGGTGAAGCAGAAGAAACAGAAGAAGGAGAAGGAGAAGGTGAAGACTGGAGGGTGAATCAGAAGAAGTAGAAGAAGGAGAAGGAGAAGGTGAAGTCTGGAGGGTGAATCAGAAGAAGTAGAAGAAGGAGAAGGAGAAGGTGAAGTCTGGAGGGTGAATCAGAAGAAGCAGAAGAAGGAGAAGGAGAAGGTGAAGTCTGCAGGGTGAATCAGAAGAAGCAGAAGAAGGAGAAGGAGAAGGTGAAGTCTGGAGGGTGAATCAGAAGAAGCAGAAGAAGGAGAAGGAGAAGGTGAAGTCTGGAGGGTGAATCAGAAGAAGCAGAAGAAGGAGAAGGAGAAGGTGAAGTCAGGAGGGTGAATCAGAAGAAGCAGAAGAAGGAGAAGGAGCAGGTGAAGTCAGGGGGGTGTAGCAGAAGAAGTAGAAGAAGGAGAAGGAGAAGGTGAAGTCAGGACGGTGAAGCAGAAGAAGCAGAAGAAGGAGAAGGAGAAGGTGAAGTCTGGAGTGTGAAGCAGAAGAAGCAGAAGAAGGAGAAGGAGAAGGTGAAGTCTGGAGGGCGCAGCAGAAGAAGGAGAAGAAGGAGAATGAGAAGGTGAAGTCTGGAGGGTGAATCAGAAGAAGCAGAAGAAGGAGAAGGAGAAGGTGAAGTCTGGAGGGTGAATCAGAAGAAGCAGAAGAAGGAGAAGGAGAAGGTGAAGTCAGGAGGGTGAATCAGAAGAAGCAGAAGAAGGAGAAGGAGCAGGTGAAGTCAGGGGGGTGTAGCAGAAGAAGTAGAAGAAGGAGAAGGAGAAGGTGAAGCCTGGAGGGCGCAGCAGAAGAAGCAGAAGAAGGAGAAGGAGAAGGTGAAGTCTGGAGTGTGAAGCAGAAGAAGCAGAAGAAGGAGAAGGAGAAGGTGAAGTCTGGAGGGCGCAGCAGAAGAAGGAGAAGAAGGAGAATGAGAAGGTGAAGTCTGGAGGGTGAATCAGAAGAAGCAGAAGAAGGAGAAGGAGAAGGTGAAGTCTGGAGGGTGAATCAGAAGAAGTAGAAGAAGGAGAAGGAGAAGGTGAAGTCTGGAGGGTGAAGCAGAAGAAGTAGAAGAAGGAGAAGGAGAAGGTGAAGTCAGGAGGGTGAATCAGAAGAAGTAGAAGAAGGAGAAGGAGAAGGTGAAGTCAGGAGGGTGAATCAGAAGAAGCAGAAGAAGGAGAAGGAGAAGGTGAAGTCTGGAGGGTGAATCAGAAGAATCAGAAGAAGGAGAAGGAGAAGGTGAAGTCTGGAGGGTGAATCAGAAGAAGCAGAAGAAAGAGAAGGAGAAGGTGAAGTCTGGAGGGTGAAGCAGAAGAAACAGAAGAAGGAGAAAGAGAAGGTGAAGACTGGAGGGTGAATCAGAAGAAGTAGAAGAAGGAGAAGGAGAAGGTGAAGTCTGGAGGGTGAATCAGAAGAAGTAGAAGAAGGAGAAGGAGAAGTTGAAGTCTGGAGGGTGAATCAGAAGAAGCAGAAGAAGGAGAAGGAGAAGGTGAAGTCTGGAGGGTGAATCAGAAGAAGCAGAAGAAGGAGAAGGAGAAGATGAAGTCCGGAGGGTGAATCAGAAGAAGTAGAAGAAGGAGAAGGAGAAGGTGAAGTCTGGAGGGTGAATCAGAAGAAGTAGAAGAAGGAGAAGGAGAAGATGAAGTCTGGAGGGTGAATCAGAAGAAACAGAAGAAGGAGAAGGAGAAGGTGAAGTCTGGAGGGTGAATCAGAAGAAGTAGAAGAAGGAGAAGGAGAAGGTGTCGTCTGGAGGGTGAATCAGAAGAAGTAGACGAAGGAGAAGGAGAAGGTGAAGTCTGGAGGGTGAATCAGAAGAAGCAGAAGAAGGAGAAGGGGAAGGTTAAGTCTGGAGGGTGAATCAGAAGAAGTAGAAGAAGGAGAAGGAGAAGGTGAAGTCTGGAGGGTGAATCAGAAGAAGCAGAAGAAGGAGAAGGAGAAGGTGAAGTCTGGAGGGTGAATCAGAAGAAGCAGAAGAAGGAGAAGGAGAATGTGAAGTCTGGAGGTGAATCAGAAGAAGCAGAATAAGGAGAAGGAGAAGGTGAAGTCTGGAGGGTGAATCAGAAGAAGCAGAAGAAGGAGAAGGAGAAGGTGAAGTCTGGAGGGTGAATCAGAAGAAGTAGAAGAAGGAGAAGGAGAAGATGAAGTCTGGAGGGTGAATCAGAAGAAGTAGAAGAAGGAGAAGGAGAAGGTGAAGTCTGGAGGGTGAATCAGAAGAAGGAGAAGAAGGAGAAGGAGAAGATGAAGTCTGGAGGGTGAATCAGAAGAAACAGAAGAAGGAGAAGGAGAAGGTGAAGTCTGGAGGGTGAATCAGAAGAAGTAGAAGAAGGAGAAGGAGAAGGTGTAGTCTGGAGGGTGAATCAGAAGAAGTAGACGAAGGAGAAGGAGAAGGTGAAGTCTGGAGGGTGAATCAGAAGAAGCAGAAGAAGGAGAAGGAGAAGGTGAAGTCTGGAGTGTGAATCAGAAGAAACAGAAGAATGAGAAGGAGAAGGTGAAGTCTGGAGGGTGAATCAGAAGAAGTAGAAGAAGGAGAAGGAGAAGGTGAAGTCTGGAGGGTGAAGCAGAAGAAGAAGAAGAAGGAGAAGGAGAAGGTGAAGTCAGGAGGGTGAATCATAAGAAGTAGAAGAAGGAGAAGGAGAAGGTGAAGTCAGGAGGGTGAATCAGAAGAAGCAGAAGAAGGAGAAGGAGAAGGTGAAGTCTCGAGGGTGAATCAGAAGAATCAGAAGAAGGAGAAGGAGAAGGTGAAGTCTGGAGGGTGAATCAGAAGAAGCAGAAGAAAGAGAAGGAGAAGGTGAAGTCTGGAGGGTGAAGCAGAAGAAACAGAAGAAGGAGAAGGAGAAGGTGAAGACTGGAGGGTGAATCAGAAGAAGTAGAAGAAGGAGAAGGAGAAGGTGAAGTCTGGAGGGTGAATCAGAAGAAGTAGAAGAAGGAGAAGGAGAAGGTGAAGTCTGGAGGGTGAACCAGAAGAAGCAGAAGAAGGAGAAGGAGAAGATGAAGTCTGGAGGGTGAATCAGAAGAAGTAGAAGAAGGAGAAGGAGAAGGTGAAGTCTGGAGGGTGAATCAGAAGTAGTAGAAGAAGGAGAAGGAGAAGGTGAAGTCTGGAGGGTGAATCAGAAGAAACAGAAGAAGGAGAAGAAGAAGGTGAAGTCTGGAGGGTGAATCAGAAGAAGTAGAAGAAGGAGAAGGAGAAGGTGTAGTCTGGAGGGTGAATCAGAAGAAGTAGACGAAGGAGAAGGATAAGGTGAAGTCTGGAGGGAGAATCAGAAGAAGCAGAAGAAGGAGATGGAGAAGGTGAAGTCTGGAGGGTGAATCAGAAGAAGTAGAAGAAGGAGAAGGAGAAAGTGAAGTCTGGAGGGTGAATTAGAAGAAGTAGAAGAAGGAGAAGGAGAAGGTGAAGTCTGGAGGGTGAAGCAGAAGAAGTAGAAGAAGGAGAAGGAGAAGGTGAAGTCAGGAGGGTGAATCAGAAGATGTAGAAGAAGGAGAAGGAGAAGGTGAAGTCAGGAGGGTGAATCAGAAGAAGCAGAAGAAGGAGAAGGAGAAGGTGAAGTCTGGAGGGTGAATCAGAAGAATCAGAAGAAGGAGAAGGAGAAGGTGAAGTCTGGAGGGTGAATCAGAAGAAGCAGAAGAAAGAGAAGGAGAAGGTGAAGTCTGGAGGGTGAATCAGAAGAAGTAGAAGAAGGAGAAGGAGAAGGTGAAGTCTGGAGGGTGTATCAGAAGAAGCAGAAGGAGAAGGAGAAGGTGAAGTCTGGAGGGTGAATCAGAAGAAGCAGACGAAGGAGAAGGAGAAGGTGAAGTCTGGAGGGTGAATCAGAAGAAGCAGAAGAAGGAGATGGAGAAGGTGAAGTCTGGAGGGTGAATCAGAAGAAGTAGAAGAAGGAGAAGGTGAAGGTGAAGTCTGGAGTGTGAATCAGAAGAAGCAGAAGAAGGAGAAGGAGAAGGTGAAGTCTGGAGGGTGAATCAGAAGAAGCAGAAGAAGGAGAAGGAGAAGGTGAAGTCTGGAGGGTGATTCAGAAGAAGCAGAATAAGGAGAAGGAGAAGGTGAAGTCTGGAGGGTGAATCAGAAGAAGCAGAAGAAGGAGAAGGAGAAGGTGAAGTCTGGAGGGTGAATCAGAAGAAGTAGAAGAAGGAGAAGGAGAAGGTGAAGTCTGGAGGGTGAATCAGAAGAAGTAGAAGAAGGAGAAGGAGAAGGTGAAGTCTGGAGGGTGAATCAGAAGAAGTAGAAGAAGGAGAAGGAGAAGGTGAAGTCTGGAGGGTGAAGCAGAAGAAGTAGAAGAAGGAGAAGGAGAAGGTGAAGTCAGGAGGGTGAATCAGAAGATGTAGAAGAAGGAGAAGGAGGAGGTGAAGTCAGGAGGGTGATCAGAAGAAGCAGAAGAAGGAGAAGGAGAAGGTGAAGTCAGGAGGGTGAATCAGAAGAAGCAGAAGAAGGAGAAGGAGAAGGTGAAGTCTGGAGGGTGAATCAGAAGAAGTAGAAGAAGGAGAAGGAGAAGGTGAAGTCTGGAGGGTGAATCAGAAGAAGCAGAAGAAGGAGAAGGAGAAGGGGAAGTCTGGAGAGTGAATCAGAAGAAGCAGAAGAAGGAGAAGGAGAAGGTGAAGTCTGGAGGGTGAATCAGAAGAAGCAGAAGAAGGAGAAGGAGAAGGTGAAGTCTGGAGGGTGAATCAGAAGAAGCAGAATAAGGAGAAGGAGAAGGTGAAGTCTGGAGGGTGAATCAGAAGAAGCAGAAGAAGGAGAATGAGAAGGTGAAGTCTGGAGGGAGAATCAGAAGAAGCAGAAGAAGGAGAAGGAGAAGGTGAAGTCAGGAGGGTGAATCAGAAGAAGCAGAAGAAGGAGAAGGAGAAGGTGAAGTTAGGAGGGTGAATCAGAAGAAGAAGCAGAAGAAGGAGAAGGAGCAGGTGAAGTCAGGGGGGTGTAGCAGAAGAAGTAGAAGAAGGAGAAGGAGAAGGTGAAGTCAGGACGGTGAAGCAGAAGAAGCAGAAGAAGGAGAAGGAGAAGGTGAAGCCTGGAGGGCGCAGCAGAAGAAGCAGAAGAAGGAGAAGGAGAAGGTGAAGTCTGGAGTGTGAAGCAGAAGAAGCAGAAGAAGGAGAAGGAGAAGGTGAAGTCTGGAGGGCGCAGCAGAAGAAGCAGAAGAAGGAGAATGAGAAGGTGAAGTCTGGAGGGTGAATCAGAAGAAGCAGAAGAAGGAGAAGGAGAAGGTGAAGTCTGGAGGGTGAATCAGAAGAAGTAGAAGAAGGAGAAGGAGAAGGTGAAGTCTGGAGGGTGAAGCAGAAGAATTAGAAGAAGGAGAAGGAGAAGGTGAAGTCAGGAGGGTGAATCAGAAGAAGTAGAAGAAGGAGAAGGAGAAGGTGAAGTCAGGAGGTTGAATCAGAAGAAGCAGAAGAAGGAGAAGGAGAATGTGAAGTGTGGAGGGTGAATCAGAAGAAGTAGAAGAAGGAGAAGGAGAAGGTGAAGTCTGGAGGGGGAATCAGAAGAAGCAGAAGAAGGAGAAGGAGAAGGTGAAGTCTGGAGGGTGAATCAGAAGAAGCAGAAGAAGGAGAAGGAGAAGGTGAAGTCTGGAGGGTGAATCAGATGAAGCAGAAGAAGGAGAAGGAGAAGGTGAAGTCTGGAGGGTGAATCAGAAGAAGCAGAATAAGGAGAAGGAGAAGGTGAAGTCTGGAGGGTGAATCAGAAGAAGCAGAAGAAGGAGAAGGAGAAGGTGAAGTCTGGAGGGTGAATCAGAAGAAGTAGAAGAAGGAGAAGGAGAAGGTGAAGTCTTGGAGGGTGAAGCAGAAGAAGAAGAAGAAGGAGAAGGAGAAGGTGAAGTCAGGAGGGTGAATCAGAAGAAGTAGAAGAAGGAGAAGGAGAAGGTGAAGTCAGGAGTGTGAATCAGAAGAAGCAGAAGAAGGAGATAGAGAAGGTGAAGTCTGGAGGGTGAATCAGAAGAATCAGAAGAAGGAGAAGGAGAAGGTGAAGTCTGGAGGGTGAAGCAGTAGAAGCAGAAGAAAGAGAAGGAGAAGGTGAAGTCTGGAGGGTGAAGCAGAAGAAACAGAAGAAGGAGAAGGAGAAGGTGAAGACTGGAGGGTGAATCAGAAGAAGTCGAAGAAGGAGAAGGAGAAGGTGAAGTCTGGAGGGTGAATCAGAAGAAGTAGAAGAAGGAGAAGGAGAAGGTGAAGTCTGGAGGGTGAATCAGAAGAAGCAGAAGAAGGAGAAGGAGAAGGTGAAGTCTGGAGGGTGAATCAGAAGAAGCAGAAGAAGGAGAAGGAGAAGATGAAGTCTGGAGGGTGAATCAGAAGAAGTAGAAGAAGGAGAAGGAGAAGGTGAGGTCTGGAGGGTGAATCAGAAGAAGCAGAAGAAGGAGAAGGAGAAGGTGAAGTCTGGAGGGTGAATCAGAAGAAGCAGAAGAAGGAGAAGGAGAAGGTGAAGTCTGGAGGGTGAATCAGAAGAAGCAGAAGAAGGAGAAGGAGAAGGTGAAGTCAGGAGGGTGAATCAGAAGAAGCAGAAGAAGGAGAAGGAGAAGGTGAATTTAGGAGGGTGAATCAGAAGAAGCAGAAGAAGGAGAAGGAGAAGGTGAAGTCTGGAGGGTGAATCAGAAGAAGCAGAAGAAGGAGAAGGAGAAGGTGAAGTCAGGAGGGTGAATCAGAAGAAGCAGAAGAAGGAGAAGGAGAAGGTGAATTTAGGAGGGTGAATCAGAAGAAGCAGAAAAAGGAGAAGGAGCAGGTGAAGTCAAGGGGGTGTAGCAGAAGAAGTAGAAGAAGGAGAAGGAGAAGGTGAAGTCAGGACGGTGAAGCAGAAGAAGCAGAAGAAGGAGAAGGAGAAGGTGAAGCCTGGAGGGCGCAGCAGAAGAAGCAGAAGAAGGAGAAGGAGAAGGTGAAGTCTGGAGTGTGAAGCAGAAGAAGCAGAAGAAGGAGAAGGAGAAGGTGAAGTCTGGAGGGCGCAGCATAAGAAGCAGAAGAAGGAGAATGAGAAGGTGAAGTCTGGAGGGTGAATCAGAAGAAGCAGAAGAAGGAGAAGGAGAAGGTGAAGTCTGGAGGGTGAATCAGAAGAAGTAGAAGAAGGAGAAGGAGAAGGTGAAGTCTGGAGGGTGAAGCAGAAGAAGTAGAAGAAGGAGAAGGAGAAGGTGAAGTCAGGAGGGTGAATCAGAAGAAGTAGAAGAAGGAGAAGGAGAAGGTGAAGTCAGGAGGGTGAATCAGAAGAAGCAGAAGATGGAGAAGGAGAAGGTGAAGTCTGGAGGGTGAATCAGAAGAATCAGAAGAAGGAGAAGGAGAAGGTGAAGTCTGGAGGGTGAATCAGAAGAAGCAGTAGAAAGAGAAGGAGAAGGTGAAGTCTGGAGGGTGAAGCAGAAGAAACAGAAAAAGGAGAAGGAGAAGGTGAAGACTGGAGGGTGAATCAGAAGAAGTAGAAGAAGGAGAAGGAGAAGGTGAAGTCTGGAGGGTGAATCAGAAGAAGTGGAAGAAGGAGAAGGAGAAGTTGAAGTCTGGAGGGTGAATCAGAAGAAGCAGAAGAAGGAGAAGGAGAAGGTGAAGTCTGGAGGGTGAATCAGAAGAAGCAGAAGAAGGAGAAGGAGAAGATGAAGTCTGGAGGGTGAATCAGAAGAAGTAGAAGAAGGAGAAGGAGAAGGTGATATCTGGAGGGTGAATCAGAAGAAGTAGAAGAAGGAGAAGGAGAAGGTGAAGTCTGGAGGGTGAATCAGAAGAAACAGAAGAAGGAGAAGGAGAAGGTGAAGTCTGGAGGGTGAATCAGGAGAAGTAGAAGACGGAGAAGGAGAAGGTGTAGTCTGGAGGGTGAATCAGAAGAAGTAGACGAAGGAGAAGGAGAAGGTGAAGTCTGGAGGGTGAATCAGAAGAAGCAGAAGAAGGAGAAGGAGAAGGTGAAGTCTGGAGGGTGAATCAGAAGAAGTAGAAGAAGGAGAAGGAGAAAGTGAAGTCTGGAGGGTGAATCAGAAGAAGCAGAAGAAGGAGAAGGAGAAGGTGAAGTCTGGAGGGTGAATCAGAAGAAGCAGAAGAAGGAGAAGGAGAAGGTGAAGTCTGGAGGGTGAATCAGAAGAAGCAGAATAAGGAGAAGGAGAAGGTGAAGTCTGGAGGGTGAATCAGAAGAAGCAGAAGAAGGAGAAGGAGAAGGTGAAGTCTGGAGGGTGAATCAGAAGAAGTAGAAGAAGGAGAAGGAGAAGGTGAAGTCTGGAGGGTGAATCAGAAGAAGTATAAGAAGGAGAAGGAGAAGGTGAAGTCTGGAGGGTGAATCAGAAGAAGTAGAAGAAGGACAAGGAGAAGGTGAAGTCTGGAGGGTGAAGCAGAAGAAGTAGATGAAGGAGAAGGAGAAGGTGAAGTCAGGAGGGTGAATCAGAAGAAGTAGAAGAAGGAGAAGGAGAAGGTGAGTTCTGGAGGGTGAATCAGAAGAAGCAGAAGAAGGAGAAGGAGAAGGTGAAGTCTGGAGGGTGAATCAGAAGAATCAGAAGAAGGAGAAGGAGAAGGTGAAGTCTGGAGGGTGAATCAGAAGAAGCAGAAGAAAGAGAAGGAGAAGGTGAAGTCTGGAGGGTGAAGCAGAAGAAACAGAAGAAGGAGAAGGAGAAGGTGTAGACTGGAGAGTGAATCAGAAGAAGTAGAAGAAGGAGAAGGAGAAGGTGAAGTCTGGAGGGTGAATCAGAAGAAGTAGAAGAAGGAGAAGGAGAAGGTGAAGTCTGGAGGGTGAATCAGAAGAAGCAGAAGAAGGAGAAGGAGAAGGTGAAGTCTGGAGGGTGAATCAGAAGAAGGAGAAGAAGGAGAAGGAGAAGATGAAGTCTGGAGGGTGAATCAGAAGAAGTAGAAGAAGCAGAAGGAGAAGGTGAAGTCTGGAGGCTGAATCAGAAGAAGTAGAAGAAGGAGAAGGAGAAGGTGAAGTCTGGAGGGTGAATCAGAAGAAGCAGAAGAAGGAGAAGGAGAAGATGAAGTCTGGAGGGTGAATCAGAGGAAGTAGAAGAAGGAGAAGGAGAAGGTGAGGTCTGGAGGGTGAATCAGAAGAAGCAGAAGAAGGAGAAGGAGAAGGTGAAGTCTGGAGGGTGAATCAGAAGAAGCAGAAGAAGGAGAAGGAGAAGGGGAAGTCTGGAGGGTGAATCAGAAGAAGCAGAAGAAGGAGAAGGAGAAGGTGAAGTCAGGAGGGTGAATCAGAAGAAGCAGAAGAAGGAGAAGGAGAAGGTGAATTTAGGAGGGTGAATCAGAAGAAGCAGAAGAAGGAGAAGGAGCAGGTGAAGTCAGGGGGCGTAGCAGAAGAAGTAGAAGAAGGAGAAGGTGAAGTCTGGAGGGTGAAGCAGAAGAAGTAGAAGAAGGAGAAGGAGAAGGTGAAGTCAGGAGGGTGAATCAGAAGAAGTAGAAGAAGGAGAAGGAGAAGGTGAAGTCAGGAGGGTGAATCAGAAGAAGCAGATGAAGGAGAAGGAGAAGGTGAAGTCTGGAGGGTGAATCAGAAGAATCAGAAGAAGGAGAAGGAGAAGGTGAAGTCTGGAGGGTGAATCAGAAGAAGCAGAAGAAAGAGAAGGAGAAGGTGAAGTATGGAGGGTGAAGCAGAAGAAACAAAAAAAGGAGAAGGAGCAGGTGAAGACTGGAGGGTGAATCAGAAGAAGTAGAAGAAGGAGAAGGAGAAGGTGAAGTCTGGAGGGTGGATCAGAAGAAGTGGAAGAAGGAGAAGGAGAAGTTGAAGTCTGGAGGGTGAATCAGAAGAAGCAGAAGAAGGAGAAGGATAAGGTGAAGTCTGGAGGGTGAATCAGAAGAAGCAGAAGAAGGAGAAGGAGAAGATGAAGTCTGGAGGGTGAATCAGAAGAAGTAGAAGAAGGAGAAGGAGAAGGTGAAGTCTGGAGGGTGAATCAGAAGAAGTAGAAGAAGGAGAAGGAGAAGATGAAGTCTGGAGGGTGAATCACAAGAAACAGAAAAAGGAGAAGGAGAAGGTGAAGTCTGGAGGGTGAATCAGAAGAAGTCGAAGAAGGAGAAGGAGAAGGTGTAGTCTGGAGGGTGAATCAGAAGAAGTAGACGAAGGAGAAGGAGAAGGTGAAGTCTGGAGGGTGAATCAGAAGAAGCAGAAGAAGGAGAAGGAGAAGGTGAAGTCTGGAGGGTGAATCAGAAGAAGTAGAAGAAGGAGAAGGAGAAGGTGAAGTCTGGAGGGTGAATCAGAAGAAGCAGAAGAAGGAGAAGGAGAAGGTGAAGTCTGGAGGGTGAATCAGAAGAAGCAGAAGAAGGAGAAGGAGAAGGTGAAGTCTGGAGGGTGAATCAGAAGAAGCAGAATAAGGAGAAGGAGAAGGAGAAGTCTGGAGGGTGAATCAGAAGAAGCAGAAGAAGGAGAAGGAGAAGGTGAAGTCTGGAGGGTGAATCAGAAGAAGTAGAAGAAGGAGAAGGAGAAGGTGAAGTCTGGAGGGTGAATCAGAAGAAGTATAAGAAGGAGAAGGAGAAGGTGAAGTCTGGAGGGTGAATCAGAAGAAGTAGAAGAAGGAGAAGGAGAAGGTGAAGTCTGGAGGGTGAAGCAGAAGAAGTAGATGAAGGAGAAGGAGAAGGTGAAGTCAGGAGGGTGAATCAGAAGAAGTAGAAGAAGGAGAAGGAGAATGTGAGTTCTGGAGGGTGAATCAGAAGAAGCAGAAGAAGGAGAAGGAGAAGGTGAAGTCTGGAGGGTGAATCAGATGAATCAGAAGAAGGAGAAGGAGAAGGTGAAGTCTGGAGGGTGAATCAGAAGAAGCAGAAGAAAGAGAAGGAGAAGGTGCAGTCTGGAGGGTGAAGCAGAAGAAACAGAAGAAGGAGAAGGAGAAGGTGAAGACTGGAGGGTGAATCAGAAGAAGTAGAAGAAGGAGAAGGAGAAGGTGAAGTCTGGAGGGTGAATCAGAAGAAGTAGAAGAAGGAGAAGGAGAAGGTGAAGTCTGGAGGGTGAATCAGAAGAAGCAGAAGAAGGAGAAGGAGAAGGTGAAGTCTGGAGGGTGAATCAGAAGAAGGAGAAGAAGGAGAAGGAGAAGATGAAGTCTGGAGGGTGAATCAGAAGAAGTAGAAGAAGGAGAAGGAGAAGGTGAAGTCTGGAGGCTGAATCAGAAGAAGTAGAAGAAGGAGAAGGAGAAGGTGAAGTCTGGAGGGTGAATCAGAAGAAGCAGAAGAAGGAGAAGGAGAAGATGAAGTCTGGAGGGTGAATCAGTAGAAGTAGAAGAAGGAGAAGGAGAAGGTGAGGTCTGGAGGGTGAATCAGAAGAAGCAGAAGAAGGAGAAGGAGAAGGTGAAGTCTGGAGGGTGAATCAGAAGAAGCAGAAGAAGGAGAAGGAGAAGGTGAAGTCTGGAGGGTGAATCAGAAGAAGCAGAAGAAGGAGAAGGAGAAGGTGAAGTCAGGAGGGTGAATCAGAAGAAGCAGAAGAAGGAGAAGGAGAAGGTGAATTTAGGAGGGTGAATCAGAAGAAGCAGAAGAAGGAGAAGGAGCAGGTGAAGTCAGGGGGGTGTAGCAGAAGAAGTAGAAGAAGGAGAAGGAGAAGGTGAAGTCAGGACGGTGAAGCACAAGAAGCAGAAGAAGGAGAAGGAGAAGGTGAAGCCTGGAGGGCGCAGCAGAAGAAGCAGAAGAAGGAGAAGGAGAAGGTGAAGTCTGGAGTGTGAAGCAGAAGAAGCAGAAGAAGGAGAAGGAGAAGGTGAAGTCTGGAGGGCGCAGCAGAAGAAGCAGAAGAAGGAGAATGAGAAGGTGAAGTCTGGAGGGTGAATCAGAAGAAGCAGAAGAAGGAGAAGGAGAAGGTGAAGTCTGGAGGGTGAATCAGAAGAAGTAGAAGAAGGAGAAGGAGAAGGTGAAGTCTGGAGGGTGAAGCAGAAGAAGTAGAAGAAGGAGAAGGAGAAGGAGAAGTCAGGAGGGTGAATCAGAAGAAGTAGAAGAAGGAGAAGGAGAAGGTGAAGTCAGGAGGGTGAATCAGAAGAAGCAGAAGAAGGAGAAGGAGAAGGTGAAGTCTGGAGGGTGAATCAGAAGAATCAGAAGAAGGAGAAGGAGAAGGTGAAGTCTGGAGGGTGAATCAGAAGAAGCAGAAGAAAGAGAAGGAGAAGGTGAAGTCTGGAGGGTGAAGCAGAAGAAACAAAAAAAGGAGAAGGAGAAGGTGAAGACTGGAGGGTGAATCAGAAGACGTAGAAGAAGGAGAAGGAGAAGGTGAAGTCTGGAGGGTGAATCAGAAGAAGTGGAAGAAGGAGAAGGAGAAGTTGAAGTCTGGAGGGTGAATCAGAAGAAGCAGAAGAAGGAGAAGGAGAAGGTGAAGTCTGGAGGGTGAATCAGAAGAAGCAGAAGAAGGAGAAGGAGAAGATGAAGTCTGGAGGGTGAATCAGAAGAAGTAGAAGAAGGAGAAGGAGAAGGTGAAGTCTGGAGGGTGAATCAGAAGAAGTAGAAGAAGGAGAAGGAGAAGGTGAAGTCTGGAGGGTGAAGCAGAAGAAGTAGAAGAAGGAGAAGGAGAAGGTGAAGTCAGGAGGGTGAATCAGAAGAAGTAGAAGAAGGAGAAGGAGAAGGTGAAGTCAGGAGGGTGAATCAGAAGAAGCAGAAGAAGGAGAAGGAGAAGGTGAAGTCTGGAGGGTGAATCAGAAGAATCAGAAGAAGGAGAAGGAGAAGGTGAAGTCTGGAGGGTGAATCAGAAGAAGCAGAAGAAAGAGAAGGAGAAGGTGAAGTCTGG
Organism: Somniosus microcephalus; assembly: GCF_052327205.1. Lineage (NCBI taxonomy): Eukaryota > Metazoa > Chordata > Chondrichthyes > Squaliformes > Somniosidae > Somniosus > Somniosus microcephalus. Next base: position 421,621 of record NW_028225434.1, on the reverse strand, counting down.
AGGGTGAAGCAGAAGAAACAAAAAAAGGAGAAGGAGAAGGTGAAGACTGGAGGGTGAATCAGAAGAAGCAGAAGAAGGAGAAGGAGAAGGTGAAGTCTGGAGGGTGAATCAGAAGAAGTGGAAGAAGGAGAAGGAGAAGTTGAAGCCTGGAGGGTGAATCAGAAGAAGCAGAAGAAGGAGAAGGAGAAGGTGAAGTCTGGAGGGTGAATCAGAAGAAGCAGAAGAAGGAGAAGGAGAAGATGAAGTCTGGAGGGTGAATCAGAAGAAGTAGAAGAAGGAGAAGGAGAAGGTGAAGTCTGGAGGGTGAATCAGAAGAAGTAGAAGAAGGAGAAGGAGAAGATGAAGTCTGGAGGGTGAATCAGAAGAAACAGAAGAAGGAGAAGGAGAAGGTGAAGTCTGGAGGGTGAATCAGAAGAAGTAGAAGAAGGAGAAGGAGAAGGTGTAGTCTGGAGGGTGAATCAGAAGAAGTAGACGAAGGAGAAGGAGAAGGTGAAGTCTGGAGGGTGAATCAGAAGAAGCAGAAGAAGGAGAAGGAGAAGGTGAAGTCTGGAGGGTGAATCAGAAGAAGTAGAAGAAGGAGAAGGAGAAGGTGAAGTCTGGAGGGTGAATCAGAAGAAGCAGAAGAAGGAGAAGGAGAAGGTGAAGTCTGGAGGGTGAATCAGAAGAAGCAGAAGAAGGAGAAGGAGAAGGTGAAGTCTGGAGGGTGAATCAGAAGAAGCAGAATAAGGAGAAGGAGAAGGTGAAGTCTGGAGGGTGAATCAGAAGAAGCAGAAGAAGGAGAAGGAGAAGGTGAAGTCTGGAGGGTGAATCAGAAGAAGTAGAAGAAGGAGAAGGAGAAGGTGAAGTCTGGAGGGTGAATCAGAAGCAGTATAAGAAGGAGAAGGAGAAGGTGAAGTCTGGAGGGTGAATCAGAAGAAGTAGAAGAAGGAGAAGGAGAAGGTGAAGTCTGGAGGGTGAAGCAGAAGGAGTAGATGAAGGAGAAGGAGAAGGTGAAGTCAGGAGGGTGAACCAGAAGAAGTAGAAGAAGGAGAAGGAGAAGGTGAGGTCTGGAGGGTGAATCAGAAGAAGCAGAAGAAGGAGAGGGAGAAGGTGAAGTCTGGAGGGTGAATCAGAAGAATCAGAAGAAGGAGAAGGAGAAGGTGAAGTCTGGAGGGTGAATCAGAAGAAGCAGAAGAAAGAGAAGGAGAAGGTGAAGTCTGGAGGGTGAAGCAGAAGAAACAGAAGAAGGAGAAGGAGAAGGTGAAGACTGGAGGGTGAATCAGAAGAAGTAGAAGAAGGAGAAGGAGAAGGTGAAGTCTGGAGGGTGAATCAGAAGAAGTAGAAGAAGGAGAAGGAGAAGGTGAAGTCTGGAGGGTGAATCAGAAGAAGCAGAAGAAGGAGAAGGAGAAGGTGAAGTCTGGAGGGTGAATCAGAAGAAGGAGAAGAAGGAGAAGGAGAAGATGAAGTCTGGAGGGTGAATCAGAAGAAGTAGAAGAAGGAGAAGGAGAAGGTGAAGTCTGGAGGCTGATTCAGAAGAAGTAGAAGAAGGAGAAGGAGAAGGTGAAGTCTTGAGGGTGAATCAGAAGAAACAGAAGAAGGAGAAGGTGAAGTCTGGAGGGTGTATCAGAAGAAGTAGAAGAAGGAGAAGGAGAAGGTGTAGTCTGGAGGGTGAATCAGAAGAAGTAGACGAAGGAGAAGGAGAAGGTGAAGTCTGGAGGGTGAATCAGAAGAAGCAGAAGAAGGAGAAGGAGAAGGTGAAGTCTGGAGGGTGAATCAGAAGAAGCAGAGGAAGGAGAAGGAGAAGGTGAAGTCTGGAGGGTGAATCAGAAGAAACAGAAGAAGGAGAAGGAGAAGGTGAAGTCTGGAGGGTGAATCAGAAGAAGTAGAAGAAGGAGAAGGAGAAGGTGTAGTCTGGAGGGTGAATCAGAAGAAGTAGACGAAGGAGAAGGAGAAGGTGAAGTCTGGAGGGTGAATCAGAAGAAGTAGAAGAAGGAGAAGGAGAAGGTGAAGTCTGGAGGGTGAATCAGAAGAAACAGAAGAAGGAGAAGGAGAAGGTGAAGTCTGGAGGGTGAATCAGAAGAAGTAGAAGAAGGAGAAGGAGAAGGTGTAGTCTGGAGGGTGAATCAGAAGAAGTAGACGAAGGAGAAGGAGAAGGTGAAGTCTGGAGGGTGAATCAGAAGAAGCAGAAGAAGGAGAAGGAGAAGAAGAAGTCTGGAGGGTGAATCAGAAGAAGTAGAAGAAGGAGAAGGAGAAGGTGAAGTCTGGAGGGTGAATCAGAAGAAGCAGAAGAAGGAGAAGGAGAAGGTGAAGTCTGGAGGGTGAATCAGAAGAAGCAGAAGAAGGAGAAGGAGAAGGTGAAGTCTGGAGGGTGAATCAGAAGAAGCAGAATAAGGAGAAGGAGAAGGTGAAGTCTGGAGGGTGAATCAGAAGAAGCAGAAGAAGGAGAAGGAGAAGGTGAAGTCTGGAGGATGAATCAGAAGAAGTAGAAGAAGGAGAAGGAGAAGGTGAAGTCTGGAGGCTGAATCAGAAGAAGTAGAAGAAGGAGAAGGAGAAGGTGAAGTCTGGAGGGTGAATCAGAAGAAACAGAAGAAGGAGAAGGAGAAGGTGAAGTCTGGAGGGTGTATCAGAAGAAGTAGAAGAAGGAGAAGGAGAAGGTGTAGTCTGGAGGGTGAATCAGAAGAAGTAGACGAAGGAGAAGGAGAAGGTGAAGTCTGGAGGGTGAATCAGAAGAAGCAGAAGAAGCAGAAGGAGAAGGTGAAGTCTGGAGGGTGAATCAGAAGAAGTAGACGAAGGAGAAGGAGAAGGTGAAGTCTGGAGGGTGAATCAGAAGAAGCAGAAGAAGGAGAAGGAGAAGGTGAAGTCTGGAGGGTGAATCAGAAGAAGCAGAAGAAGGAGAAGGAGAAGGTGAAGTCTGGAGGGTGAATCAGAAGAAGTAGAAGAAGGAGAAGGAGAAGGTGAAGTCTGGAGGGTGAATCAGAAGAAACAGAAGAAGGAGAAGGAGAAGGTGAAGTCTGGAGGATGAATCAGAAGAAGTAGAAGAAGGAGAAGGAGAAGGTGTAGTCTGGAGGGTGAATCAGAAGAAGTAGACGAAGGAGAAGGAGAAGGTGAAGTCTGGAGGGTGAATCAGAAGAAGCAGAAGAAGGAGAAGGAGAAGATGAAGTCTGGAGGGTGAATCAGAAGAAGCAGAAGAAGGAGAAGGAGAAGGTGAAGTCTGGAGGATGAATCAGAAGAAGTAGAAGAAGGAGAAGGAGAAGGTGAAGTCTGGAGGGTGAATCAGAAAAAGTAGAAGAAGGAGAAGGAGAAGGTGAAGTCTGGAGGGTGAATCAGAAGAAGTAGAAGAAGGAGAAGGAGAAGGTGAAGTCTGGAGGGTGAAGCAGAAGAAGTAGAAGAAGGAGAAGGAGAAGGTGAAGTCAGGAGGGTGAATCAGAAGAAGTAGAAGAAGGAGAAGGAGAAGGTGAAGTCAGGAGGGTGAAGCAGAAGAAGCAGAAGAAGGAGAAGGAGAAGGTGAAGTCTGGAGGGTGAAGCAGAAGAAGCAGAAGAAGGAGAAGGAGAAGGTGAAGTCTGGAGGGTGAATCAGAAGAAGCAGAAGAAGGAGAAGGAGAAGGTGAAGTCAGGAGGGTGAATCAGAAGAAGTAGAAGAAGGAGAAGGAGAAGGTGAAGTCAGGAGGGTGAAGCAGAAGAAGCAGAAGAAGGAGAAGGAGAAGGTGAAGTCTGGAGGGTGAAGCAGAAGAAGCAGAAGAAGGAGAAGGAGAAGGTGAAGTCTGGAGGGTGAATCAGAAGAAGCAGAAGAAGGAGAAGGTGAAGGTGAAGTCTGGAGGGTGAATCAGAAGAAGCAGAAGAAGGAGAAGGAGAAGGTGAAGTCAGGAGGGTGAATCAGAAGAAGCAGAAGAAGGAGAAGGAGAAGGTGAATTTAGGAGGGTGAATCAGAAGAAGCAGAAGAAGGAGAAGGAGCAGGTGAAGTCAGGGGGGTGTAGCAGAAGAAGTAGAAGAAGGAGAAGGAGAAGGTGAAGTCAGGACGGTGAAGCAGAAGAAGCAGAAGAAGGAGAAGGAGAAGGTGAAGCCTGGAGGGCGCAGCAGAAGAAGCAGAAGAAGGAGAAGGAGAAGGTGAAGTCTGGAGTGTGAAGCAGAAGAAGCAGAAGAAGGAGAAGGAGAAGGTGAAGTCTGGAGGGCGCAGCAGAAGAAGCAGAAGAAGGAGAATGAGAAGGTGAAGTCTGGAGGGTGAATCAGAAGAAGCAGAAGAAGGAGAAGGAGAAGGTGAAGCCTGGAGGGCGCAGCAGAAGAAGCAGAAGAAGGAGAAGGAGAAGGTGAAGTCTGGAGTGTGAAGCAGAAGAAGCAGAAGAAGGAGAAGGAGAAGGTGAAGTCTGGAGGGCGCAGCAGAAGAAGCAGAAGAAGGAGAATGAGAAGGTGAAGTCTGGAGGGTGAATCAGAAGAAGTAGAAGAAGGAGAAGGAGAAGGTGAAGTCAGGAGGGTGAATCAGAAGAAGTAGAAGAAGGAGAAGGAGAAGGTGAAGTCAGGAGGGTGAATCAGAAGAAGCAGAAGAAGGAGAAGGAGAAGGTGAAGTCTGGAGGGCGAATCAGAAGAAACAGAAGAAGGAGAAGGAGAAGGTGAAGTCTGGAGGGTGAATCAGAAGAAGCAGAAGAAGGAGAAGGAGAAGGTGAAGTCTGGAGGTTGAATCAGAAGAAGCAGAATAACGAGAAGGAGAAGGTGAAGTCTGGAGGGTGAATCAGAAGAAGCAGAATAAGGAGAAGGAGAAGGTGAAGTCTGGAGGGTGAATCAGAAGAAGCAGAAGAAGGAGAAGGAGAAGGTGAAGTCTGGAGGGTGAATCAGAAGAGGTAGAAGAAGGAGAAGGAGAAGGTGAAGTCTGGAGGGTGAAGCAGAAGAAGGAGAAGAAGGAGAAGGAGAAGGTGAAGTCAGGAGGGTGAATCAGAAGAAGTAGAAGAAGGAGAAGGAGAAGGTGAAGCCAGGAGGGTGAATCAGAAGAAGCAGAAGAAGGAGAAGGAGAAGGTGAAGTCTGGAGGGTGAATCAGAAGAATCAGAAGAAGGAGAAGGAGAAGGTGAAGTCTGGAGGGTGAATCAGAAGAATCAGAAGAAGGAGAAGGAGAAGGTGAAGTCTGGAGGCTGAAGCAGAAGAAACAGAAGAAGGAGAAGGAGAATGTGAAGACTGGAGGGTGAATCAGAAGAAGTAGAAGAAGGAGAAGGAGAAGTTGAAGTCTGGAGGGTGAATCAGAAGAAGTAGAAGAAGGAGAAGGAGAAGGTGAAGTCTGGAGGGTGAATCAGAAGAAGCAGAAGAAGGAGAAGGAGAAGGTGAAGTCTGGAGGGTGAATCAGAAGATGCAGAAGAAGGAGAAGGAGAAGATGAAGTCTGGAGGGTGAATCAGAAGAAGTAGAAGAAGGAGAAGGAGAAGGTGAAGTCTGGAGGGTGAATCAGAAGAAGTAGAAGAAGGAGAAGGAGAAGGTGAAGTCTGGAGTGTGAATCAGAAGAGGTAGAAGAAGGAGAAGGAGAAGGTGAAGTCTGGAGGGTGAAGCAGAAGAAGGAGAAGAAGGAGAAGGAGAAGGTGAAGTCAGGAGGGTGAATCAGAAGAAGCAGAAGAAGGAGAAGGAGAAGATGAAGTCTGGAGGTTGAATCAGAAGAAGCAGAATAACGAGAAGGAGAAGGTGAAGTCTGGAGGGTGAATCAGAAGAAGCAGAATAAGGAGAAGGAGAAGGTGAAGTCTGGAGGGTGAATCAGAAGAAGCAGAAGAAGGAGAAGGAGAAGGTGAAGTCTGGAGGGTGAATCAGAAGAGGTAGAAGAAGGAGAAGGAGAAGGTGAAGTCAGGAGGGTGAAGCAGAAGAAGCAGAAGCAGGAGAAGGAGAAGGTGAAGTCTGGTGGGTGAAGCAGAAGAAGCAGAAGAAGGAGAAGGAGAAGGTGAAGTCTGGAGGGTGAAGCAGAAGAAGCAGAAGAAGGAGAAGGAGAAGGTGAAGTCAGGAGGGTGGATCAGAAGAAGTAGAAGAAGGAGAAGGAGAAGGTGAAGTCTGGAGGGTGAATCAGATGAAGCAGAAGAAGGAGAAGGAGAAGGTGAAGTCTGGAGGGTGAAGCAGAAGAAGCAGAAGAAGGAGAAGGAGAGGGTGAAGTCTGGAGGGTGAATCAGAAGAAGTAGAAGAAGGAGAAGGAGAAGGTGAAGTCAGGAGAGTGAAGCAGAAGAAGTAGAAGAAGGAGAAGGAGAAGGTGAAGTCTGGAGGGTGAATCAGATGAAGCAGAAGAAGGAGAAAGAGAAGGTGAAGTCTGGAGGGTGAAGCAGAAGAAGCAGAAGAAGGAGAAGGAGAGGGTGAAGTCTGGAGGGTGAATCAGAAGAAGTAGAAGAAGGAGAAGGAGAAGGTGAAGTCAGGAGAGTGAAGCAGAAGAAGCAGAAGAAGGAGAAGGAGAAGGTGAAGTCTGGAGGGCGAAGCAGAAGAAGCAGAAGAAGGAGAAGGAGAAGGTGAAGTCTGGAGGGTGAAGCAGAAGAAGCAGAAGAAGGAGAAGGAGTAGGTGAAGTCTGGAGGGTGAATCAGAAGAAGTAGAAGAAGGAGAAGGAGAAGGTGAAGTCAGGAGGGTGAAGCAGAAGAAGCAGAAGAAGGAGAAGGTGAAGGTGAAGTCTGGAGGGTGAAGCAGAAGAAGCAGAAGAAGGAGAAGGAGAAGGTGAAGTCTGGAGGGAGAATCAGAAGAAGCAGAAGAAGGAGAAGTAGAAGGTGAAGTCTGGAGGGTGAACCAGAAGAAGCAGAAGAAGGAGAAGGAGAAGGTGAAGTCAGGAGGGTGAATCAGAAGAAGCAGAAGAAGGAGAAGGAGAAGGTGAATTTAGGAGGGTGAATCAGAAGAAGCAGAAGAAGGAGAAGGAGCAGGTGAAGTCAGGGGGGTGTAGCAGAAGAAGTAGAAGAAGGAGAAGGAGAAGGTGAAGTCAGGACGGTGAAGCAGAAGAAGCAGAAGAAGGAGAAGGAGAAGGTGAAGCCTGGAGGGCGCAGCAGAAGAAGCAGAAGAAGGAGAAGGAGAAGGTGAAGTCTGGAGTGTGAAGCAGAAGAAGCAGAAGAAGGAGAAGGAGAAGGTGAAGTCTGGAGGGCGCAGCAGAAGAAGCAGAAGAAGGAGAATGAGAAGGTGAAGTCTGGAGGGTGAATCAGAAGAAGAAGAAGAAGGAGAAGGAGAAGGTGAAGTCTGGAGGGTGAATCAGAAGAAGTAGAAGAAGGAGAAGGAGAAGGTGAAGTCAGGAGGGTGAATCAGAAGAAGTAGAAGAAGGAGAAGGAGAAGGTGAAGTCAGGAGGGTGAATCAGAAGAAGCAGAAGAAGGAGAAGGAGAAGGTGAAGTCTGGAGGGCGAATCAGAAGAAACAGAAGAAGGAGAAGGAGAAGGTGAAGTCTGGAGGGTGAATCAGAAGAAGCAGAAGAAGGAGAAGGAGAAGGTGAAGTCTGGAGGTTGAATCAGAAGAAGCAGAAGAAGGAGAAGGAGAAGGTGAAGTCAGGAGGGTGGATCAGAAGAAGTAGAAGAAGGAGAAGGAGAAGGTGCAGTCTGGAGGGTGAATCAGAAGAAGCAGAAGAAGGAGAAGGAGAAGGTGAAGTCTGGAGGTTGAATCAGAAGAAGCAGAATAACGAGAAGGAGAAGGTGAAGTCTGGAGGGTGAATCAGAAGAAGCAGAATAAGGAGAAGGAGAAGGTGAAGTCTGGAGGGTGAATCAGAAGAAGCAGAAGAAGGAGAAGGAGAAGGTGAAGTCTGGAGGGTGAATCAGAAGAGGTAGAAGAAGGAGAAGGAGAAGGTGAAGTCAGGAGGGTGAAGCAGAAGAAGCAGAAGAAGGAGAAGGAGAAGATGAAATCTGGAGGGTGAATCAGAAGAAGTAGAAGAAGGAGAAGGAGAAGGTGAAGTCAGGAGGGTGAATCAGAAGAAGCAGAAATGGAGAAGGAGAAGGTGAAGTCTGGAGGGCGAATCAGAAGAAACAGAAGAAGGAGAAGCAGAAGGTGAAGTCTGGAGGGTGAATCAGAAGAAGCAGAAGAAGGAGAAGGAGAAGGTGAAGTCTGGAGGTTGAATCAGAAGAAGCAGAATAACGAGAAGGAGAAGGTGAAGTCTGGAGGGTGAATCAGAAGAAGCAGAATAAGGAGAAGGAGAAGGTGAAGTCTGGAGGGTGAATCAGAAGAAGCAGAAGAAGGAGAAGGAGAAGGTGAAGTCTGGAGGGTGAATCAGAAGAGGTAGAAGAAGGAGAAGGAGAAGGTGAAGTCTGGAGGGTGAAGCAGAAGAAGGAGAAGAAGGAGAAGGAGAAGGTGAAGTCAGGAGGGTGAATCAGAAGAAGTAGAAGAAGGAGAAGGAGAAGGTGAAGCCAGGAGGGTGAATCAGAAGAAGCAGAAGAAGGAGAAGGAGAAGGTGAAGTCAGGAGGGTGGATCAGAAGAAGTAGAAGAAGGAGAAGGAGAAGGTGCAGTCTGGAGGGTGAATCAGAAGAAGCAGAAGAAGGAGAAGGAGAAGGTGAAGTCTGGAGGTTGAATCAGAAGAAGCAGAATAACGAGAAGGAGAAGGTGAAGTCTGGAGGGTGAATCAGAAGAAGCAGAATAAGGAGAAGGAGAAGGTGAAGTCTGGAGGGTGAATCAGAAGAAGCAGAAGAAGGAGAAGGAGAAGGTGAAGTCTGGAGGGTGAATCAGAAGAGGTAGAAGAAGGAGAAGGAGAAGGTGAAGTCAGGAGGGTGAAGCAGAAGAAGCAGAAGAAGGAGAAGGAGAAGATGAAGTCTGGAGGGTGAATCAGAAGAAGTAGAAGAAGGAGAAGGAGAAGGTGAAGTCTGGAGGGTGAATCAGAAGAAGCAGAAGAAGGAGAAGGAGAAGGTGAAGTCTGGAGGGTGAATCAGAAGAAGCAGAAGAAGGAGAAGGAGAAGGTGAAGTCTGGAGGGTGAATCAGAAGAAGCAGAATAAGGAGAAGGAGAAGGTGAAGTCTGGAGGGTGAATCAGAAGAAGCAGAAGAAGGAGAAGGAGAAGGTGAAGTCTGGAGGATGAATCAGAAGAAGTAGAAGAAGGAGAAGGAGAAGGTGAAGTCTGGAGGGTGAATCAGAAGAAGTAGAAGAAGGAGAAGGAGAAGGTGAAGTCTGGAGGGTGAATCAGAAGAAGTAGAAGAAGGAGAAGGAGAAGGTGAAGTCTGGAGGGTGAAGCAGAAGAAGTAGAAGAAGGAGAAGGAGAAGGTGAAGTCAGGAGGGTGAATCAGAAGAAGTAGAAGAAGGAGAAGGAGAAGGTGAAGTCAGGAGGGTGAAGCAGAAGAAGCAGAAGAAGGAGAAGGAGAAGGTGAAGTCTGGAGGGTGAAGCAGAAGAAGCAGAAGAAGGAGAAGGAGAAGGTGAAGTCTGGAGGGTGAATCAGAAGAAGCAGAAGAAAGAGAAGGAGAAGGTGAAGTCTGGAGGCTGAATCAGAAGAAGTAGAAGAAGGAGAAGGAGAAGGTGTAGTCTGGAGGGTGAATCAGAAGAAGTAGAAGAAGGAGAAGGAGAAGGTGTAGTCTGGAGGGTGAATCAGAAGAAGTAGACGAAGGAGAAGGAGAAGGTGAAGTCTGGAGGGTGAATCAGAAGAAGCAGAAGAAGCAGAAGGAGAAGGTGAAGTCTGGAGGGTGAATCAGAAGAAGTAGACGAAGGAGAAGGAGAAGGTGAAGTCTGGAGGGTGAATCAGAAGAAGCAGAAGAAGGAGAAGGAGAAGGTGAAGTCTGGAGGGTGAATCAGAAGAAGCAGAAAAAGGAGAAGGAGAAGGTGAAGTCTGGAGGGTGAATCAGAAGAAACAGAAGAAGGAGAAGGAGAAGGTGAAGTCTGGAGGGTGAATCAGAAGAAGTAGAAGAAGGAGAAGGAGAAGGTGTAGTCTGGAGGGTGAATCAGAAGAAGTAGACGAAGGAGAAGGAGAAGGTGAAGTCTGGAGGGTGAATCAGAAGAAGTAGAAGAAGGAGAAGGAGAAGGCGAAGTCTGGAGGGTGAATCAGAAGAAACAGAAGAAGGAGAAGGAGAAGGTGAAGTCTGGAGGGTGAATCAGAAGAAGTAGAAGAAGGAGAAGCAGAAGGTGTAGTCTGGAGGGTGAATCAGAAGAAGTAGACGAAGGAGAAGGAGAAGGTGAAGTCTGGAGGGTGAATCAGAAGAAGCAGAAGAAGGAGAAGGAGAAGATGAAGTCTGGAGGGTGAATCAGAAGAAGTAGAAGAAGGAGAAGGAGAAGGTGAGGTCTGGAGGGTGAATCAGAAGAAGCAGAAGAAGGAGAAGGAGAAGGTGAAGTCTGGAGGGTGAATCAGAAGAAGCAGAAGAAGGAGAAGGAGAAGGTGAAGTCTGGAGGGTGAATCAGAAGAAGCAGAATAAGGAGAAGGAGAAGGTGAAGTCTGGAGGGTGAATCAGAAGAAGCAGAAGAAGGAGAAGGAGAAGGTGAAGTCTGGAGGATGAATCAGAAGAAGTAGAAGAAGGAGAAGGAGAAGGTGAAGTCTGGAGGGTGAATCAGAAAAAGTAGAAGAAGGAGAAGGAGAAGGTGAAGTCTGGAGGGTGAATCAGAAGAAGTAGAAGAAGGAGAAGGAGAAGGTGAAGTCTGGAGGGTGAAGCAGAAGAAGTAGAAGAAGGAGAAGGAGAAGGTGAAGTCAGGAGGGTGAATCAGAAGAAGTAGAAGAAGGAGAAGGAGAAGGTGAAGTCAGGAGGGTGAAGCAGAAGAAGCAGAAGAAGGAGAAGGAGAAGGTGAAGTCTGGAGGGTGAAGCAGAAGAAGCAGAAGAAGGAGAAGGAGAAGGTGAAGTCTTGAGGGTGAATCAGAAGAAGCAGAAGAAGGAGAAGGTGAAGGTGAAGTCTGGAGGGTGAATCAGAAGAAGCAGAAGAAGGAGAAGGAGAAGGTGAAGTCAGGAGGGTGAATCAGAAGAAGCAGAAGAAGGAGAAGGAGAAGGTGAATTTAGGAGGGTGAATCAGAAGAAGCAGAAGAAGGAGAAGGAGCAGGTGAAGTCAGGGGGGTGTAGCAGAAGAAGTAGAAGAAGGAGAAGGAGAAGGTGAAGTCAGGACGGTGAAGCAGAAGAAGCAGAAGAAGGAGAAGGAGAAGGTGAAGCCTGGAGGGCGCAGCAGAAGAAGCAGAAGAAGGAGAAGGAGAAGGTGAAGTCTGGAGTGTGAAGCAGAAGAAGCAGAAGAAGGAGAAGGAGAAGGTGAAGTCTGGAGGGCGCAGCAGAAGAAGCAGAAGAAGGAGAATGAGAAGGTGAAGTCTGGAGGGTGAATCAGAAGAAGCAGAAGAAGGAGAAGGAGAAGGTGAAGCCTGGAGGGCGCAGCAGAAGAAGCAGAAGAAGGAGAAGGAGAAGGTGAAGTCTGGAGTGTGAAGCAGAAGAAGCAGAAGAAGGAGAAGGAGAAGGTGAAGTCTGGAGGGCGCAGCAGAAGAAGCAGAAGAAGGAGAATGAGAAGGTGAAGTCTGGAGGGTGAATCAGAAGAAGCAGAAGAAGGAGAAGGAGAAGGTGAAGTCAGGAGGGTGAATCAGAAGAAGTAGAAGAAGGAGAAGGAGAAGGTGAAGTCAGGAGGGTGAATCAGAAGAAGCAGAAGAAGGAGAAGGAGAAGGTGAAGTCTGGAGGGCGAATCAGAAGAAACAGAAGAAGGAGAAGGAGAAGGTGAAGTCTGGAGGGTGAATCAGAAGAAGCAGAAGAAGGAGAAGGAGAAGGTGAAGTCTGGAGGTTGAATCAGAAGAAGCAGAATAACGAGAAGGAGAAGGTGAAGTCTGGAGGGTGAATCAGAAGAAGCAGAATAAGGAGAAGGAGAAGGTGAAGTCTGGAGGGTGAATCAGAAGAAGCAGAAGAAGGAGAAGGAGAAGGTGAAGTCTGGAGGGTGAATCAGAAGAGGTAGAAGAAGGAGAAGGAGAAGGTGAAGTCTGGAGGGTGAAGCAGAAGAAGGAGAAGAAGGAGAAGGAGAAGGTGAAGTCAGGAGGGTGAATCAGAAGAAGTAGAAGAAGGAGAAGGAGAAGGTGAAGCCAGGAGGGTGAATCAGAAGAAGCAGAAGAAGGAGAAGGAGAAGGTGAAGTCTGGAGGGTGAATCAGAAGAATCAGAAGAAGGAGAAGGAGAAGGTGAAGTCTGGAGGGTGAATCAGAAGAATCAGAAGAAAGAGAAGGAGAAGGTGAAGTCTGGAGGCTGAAGCAGAAGAAACAGAAGAAGGAGAAGGAGAATGTGAAGACTGGAGGGTGAATCAGAAGAAGTAGAAGAAGGAGAAGGAGAAGGTGAAGTCTGGAGGGTGAATCAGAAGAAGTAGAAGAAGGAGAAGGAGAAGGTGAAGTCTGGAGGGTGAATCAGAAGAAGCAGAAGAAGGAGAAGGAGAAGGTGAAGTCTGGAGGGTGAATCAGAAGATGCAGAAGAAGGAGAAGGAGAAGATGAAGTCTGGAGGGTGAATCAGAAGAAGTAGAAGAAGGAGAAGGAGAAGGTGAAGTCTGGAGGGTGAATCAGAAGAAGTAGAAGAAGGAGAAGGAGAAGGTGAAGTCTGGAGTGTGAATCAGAAGAGGTAGAAGAAGGAGAAGGAGAAGGTGAAGTCTGGAGGGTGAAGCAGAAGAAGGAGAAGAAGGAGAAGGAGAAGGTGAAGTCAGGAGGGTGTATCAGAAGAAGCAGAAGAAGGAGAAGGAGAAGGTGAAGTCTGGAGGTTGAATCAGAAGAAGCAGAATAACGAGAAGGAGAAGGTGAAGTCTGGAGGGTGAATCAGAAGAAGCAGAATAAGGAGAAGGAGAAGGTGAAGTCTGGAGGGTGAATCAGAAGAAGCAGAAGAAGGAGAAGGAGAAGGTGAAGTCTGGAGGGTGAATCAGAAGAGGTAGAAGAAGGAGAAGGAGAAGGTGAAGTCAGGAGGGTGAAGCAGAAGAAGCAGAAGAAGGAGAAGGAGAAGGTGAAGTCTGGTGGGTGAAGCAGAAGAAGCAGAAGAAGGAGAAGGAGAAGGTGAAGTCTGGAGGGTGAAGCAGAAGAAGCAGAAGAAGGAGAAGGAGAAGGTGAAGTCTGGAGGGCGAAGCAGAAGAAGCAGAAGAAGGAGAAGGAGAAGGTGAAGTCTGGAGGGTGAAGCAGAAGAAGCAGAAGAAGGAGAAGGAGTAGGTGAAGTCTGGAGGGTGAATCAGAAGAAGTAGAAGAAGGAGAAGGAGAAGGTGAAGTCAGGAGGGTGAAGCAGAAGAAGCAGAAGAAGGAGAAGGAGAAGGTGAAGTCTGGAGGGTGAAGCAGAAGAAGCAGAAGAAGGAGAAGGAGAAGGTGAAGTCTGGAGGGAGAATCAGAAGAAGCAGAAGAAGGAGAAGGAGAAGGTGAAGTCTGGAGGGTGAATCAGAAGAAGCAGAAGAAGGAGAAGGAGAAGGTGAAGTCAGGAGGGTGAATCAGAAGAAGCAGAAGAAGGAGAAGGAGAAGGTGAATTTAGGAGGGTGAATCAGAAGAAGCAGAAGAAGGAGAAGTTGCAGGTGAAGTCAGGGGGGTGTAGCAGAAGAAGTAGAAGAAGGAGAAGGAGAAGGTGAAGTCAGGACGGTGAAGCAGAAGAAGCAGAAGAAGGAGAAGGAGAAGGTGAAGCCTGGAGGGCGCAGCAGAAGAAGCAGAAGAAGGAGAAGGAGAAGGTGAAGTCTGGAGTGTGAAGCAGAAGAAGCAGAAGAAGGAGAAGGAGAAGGTGAAGTCTGGAGGGCGCAGCAGAAGAAGCAGAAGAAGGAGAATGAGAAGGTGAAGTCTGGAGGGTGAATCAGAAGAAGAAGAAGAAGGAGAAGGAGAAGGTGAAGTCTGGAGGGTGAATCAGAAGAAGTAGAAGAAGGAGAAGGAGAAGGTGAAGTCAGGAGGGTGAATCAGAAGAAGTAGAAGAAGGAGAAGTAGAAGGTGAAGTCAGGAGGGTGAATCAGAAGAAGCAGAAGAAGGAGAAGGAGAAGGTGAAGTCTGGAGGGCGAATCAGAAGAAACAGGAGAAGGAGAAGGAGAAGGTGAAGTCTGGAGGGTGAATCAGAAGAAGCAGAAGAAGGAGAAGGAGAAGGTGAAGTCTGGAGGTTGAATCAGAAGAAGCAGAATAACGAGAAGGAGAAGGTGAAGTCTGGAGGGTGAATCAGAAGAAGCAGAAGAAGGAGAAGGAGAAGGTGAAGTCTGGAGGGTGAATCAGAAGAGGTAGAAGAAGGAGAAGGAGAAGGTGAAGCCAGGAGGGTGAATCAGAAGAAGCAGAAGAAGGAGAAGGAGAAGGTGAAGTCAGGAGGGTGGATCAGAAGAAGTAGAAGAAGGAGAAGGAGAAGGTGCAGTCTGGAGGGTGAATCAGAAGAAGCAGAAGAAGGAGAAGGAGAAGGTGAAGTCTGGAGGTTGAATCAGAAGAAGCAGAATAACGAGAAGGAGAAGGTGAAGTCTGGAGGGTGAATCAGAAGAAGCAGAATAAGGAGAAGGAGAAGGTGAAGTCTGGAGGGTGAATCAGAAGAAGCAGAAGAAGGAGAAGGAGAAGGTGAAGTCTGGAGGGTGAATCAGAAGAGGTAGAAGAAGGAGAAGGAGAAGGTGAAGTCAGGAGGGTGAACAGAAGAAGCAGAAGAAGGAGAAGGAGAAGATGAAGTCTGGAGGGTGAATCAGAAGAAGTAGAAGAAGGAGAAGGAGAAGGTGAAGTCAGGAGGGTGAATCAGAAGAAGCAGAAGAAGGAGAAGGAGAAGGTGAAGTCTGGAGGGCGAATCAGAAGAAACAGAAGAAGGAGAAGGAGAAGGTGAAGTCTGGAGGGTGAATCAGAAGAAGCAGAAGAAGGAGAAGGAGAAGGTGAAGTCTGGAGGTTGAATCAGAAGAAGCAGAATAACGAGAAGGAGAAGGTGAAGTCTGGAGGGTGAATCAGAAGAAGCAGAATAAGGAGAAGGAGAAGGTGAAGTCTGGAGGGTGAATCAGAAGAAGCAGAAGAAGGAGAAGGAGAAGGTGAAGTCTGGAGGGTGAATCAGAAGAGGTAGAAGAAGGAGAAGGAGAAGGTGAAGTCTGGAGGGTGAAGCAGAAGAAGGAGAAGAAGGAGAAGGAGAAGGTGAAGTCAGGAGGGTGAATCAGAAGAAGTAGAAGAAGGAGAAGGAGAAGGTGAAGCCAGGAGGGTGAATCAGAAGAAGCAGAAGAAGGAGAAGGAGAAGGTGAAGTCTGGAGGGTGAATCAGAAGAATCAGAAGAAGGAGAAGGAGAAGGTGAAGTCTGGAGGGTGAATCAGAAGAATCAGAAGAAAGAGAAGGAGAAGGTGAAGTCTGGAGGCTGAAGCAGAAGAAACAGAAGAAGGAGAAGGAGAATGTGAAGACTGGAGGGTGAATCAGAAGAAGTAGAAGAAGGAGAAGGAGAAGGTGAAGTCTGGAGGGTGAATCAGAAGAAGTAGAAGAAGGAGAAGGAGAAGGTGAAGTCTGGAGGGTGAATCAGAAGAAGCAGAAGAAGGAGAAGGAGAAGGTGAAGTCTGGAGGGTGAATCAGAAGATGCAGAAGAAGGAGAAGGAGAAGATGAAGTCTGGAGGGTGAATCAGAAGAAGTAGAAGAAGGAGAAGGAGAAGGTGAAGTCTGGAGGGTGAATCAGAAGAAGTAGAAGAAGGAGAAGGAGAAGGTGAAGTCTGGAGTGTGAATCAGAAGAGGTAGAAGAAGGAGAAGGAGAAGGTGAAGTCTGGAGGGTGAAGCAGAAGAAGGAGAAGAAGGAGAAGGAGAAGGTGAAGTCAGGAGGGTGTATCAGAAGAAGCAGAAGAAGGAGAAGGAGAAGGTGAAGTCTGGAGGTTGAATCAGAAGAAGCAGAATAACGAGAAGGAGAAGGTGAAGTCTGGAGGGTGAATCAGAAGAAGCAGAATAAGGAGAAGGAGAAGGTGAAGTCTGGAGGGTGAATCAGAAGAAGCAGAAGAAGGAGAAGGAGAAGGTGAAGTCTGGAGGGTGAATCAGAAGAGGTAGAAGAAGGAGAAGGAGAAGGTGAAGTCAGGAGGGTGAAGCAGAAGAAGCAGAAGAAGGAGAAGGAGAAGGTGAAGTCTGGTGGGTGAAGCAGAAGAAGCAGAAGAAGGAGAAGGAGAAGGTGAAGTCTGGAGGGTGAAGCAGAAGAAGCAGAAGAAGGAGAAGGAGAAGGTGAAGTCTGGAGGGCGAAGCAGAAGAAGCAGAAGA
Organism: Somniosus microcephalus; assembly: GCF_052327205.1. Classification (NCBI taxonomy): domain Eukaryota; kingdom Metazoa; phylum Chordata; class Chondrichthyes; order Squaliformes; family Somniosidae; genus Somniosus; species Somniosus microcephalus. The sequence goes on along the minus strand of NW_028225434.1, from coordinate 405,654 downwards.
AGGAGAAGGAGAAGGTGAAGTCTGGAGGGTGAAGCAGAAGAAGCAGAAGAAGGAGAAGGAGTAGGTGAAGTCTGGAGGGTGAATCAGAAGAAGTAGAAGAAGGAGAAGGAGAAGGTGAAGTCAGGAGGGTGAAGCAGAAGAAGCAGAAGAAGGAGAAGGAGAAGGTGAAGTCTGGAGGGTGAAGCAGAAGAAGCAGAAGAAGGAGAAGGAGAAGGTGAAGTCTGGAGGGAGAATCAGAAGAAGCAGAAGAAGGAGAAGGAGAAGGTGAAGTCTGGAGGGTGAATCAGAAGAAGCAGAAGAAGGAGAAGGAGAAGGTGAAGTCAGGAGGGTGAATCAGAAGAAGCAGAAGAAGGAGAAGGAGAAGGTGAATTTAGGAGGGTGAATCAGAAGAAGCAGAAGAAGGAGAAGTTGCAGGTGAAGTCAGGGGGGTGTAGCAGAAGAAGTAGAAGAAGGAGAAGGAGAAGGTGAAGTCAGGACGGTGAAGCAGAAGAAGCAGAAGAAGGAGAAGGAGAAGGTGAAGCCTGGAGGGCGCAGCAGAAGAAGCAGAAGAAGGAGAAGGAGAAGGTGAAGTCTGGAGTGTGAAGCAGAAGAAGCAGAAGAAGGAGAAGGAGAAGGTGAAGTCTGGAGGGCGCAGCAGAAGAAGCAGAAGAAGGAGAACGAGAAGGTGAAGTCTGGAGGGTGAATCAGAAGAAGAAGAAGAAGGAGAAGGAGAAGGTGAAGTCTGGAGGGTGAATCAGAAGAAGTAGAAGAAGGAGAAGGAGAAGGTGAAGTCAGGAGGGTGAATCAGAAGAAGTAGAAGAAGGAGAAGTAGAAGGTGAAGTCAGGAGGGTGAATCAGAAGAAGCAGAAGAAGGAGAAGGAGAAGGTGAAGTCTGGAGGGCGAATCAGAAGAAACAGGAGAAGGAGAAGGAGAAGGTGAAGTCTGGAGGGTGAATCAGAAGAAGCAGAAGAAGGAGAAGGAGAAGGTGAAGTCTGGAGGTTGAATCAGAAGAAGCAGAATAACGAGAAGGAGAAGGTGAAGTCTGGAGGGTGAATCAGAAGAAGCAGAAGAAGGAGAAGGAGAAGGTGAAGTCTGGAGGGTGAATCAGAAGAGGTAGAAGAAGGAGAAGGAGAAGGTGAAGCCAGGAGGGTGAATCAGAAGAAGCAGAAGAAGGAGAAGGAGAAGGTGAAGTCAGGAGGGTGGATCAGAAGAAGTAGAAGAAGGAGAAGGAGAAGGTGCAGTCTGGAGGGTGAATCAGAAGAAGCAGAAGAAGGAGAAGGAGAAGGTGAAGTCTGGAGGTTGAATCAGAAGAAGCAGAATAACGAGAAGGAGAAGGTGAAGTCTGGAGGGTGAATCAGAAGAAGCAGAATAAGGAGAAGGAGAAGGTGAAGTCTGGAGGGTGAATCAGAAGAAGCAGAAGAAGGAGAAGGAGAAGGTGAAGTCTGGAGGGTGAATCAGAAGAGGTAGAAGAAGGAGAAGGAGAAGGTGAAGTCAGGAGGGTGAACAGAAGAAGCAGAAGAAGGAGAAGGAGAAGATGAAGTCTGGAGGGTGAATCAGAAGAAGTAGAAGAAGGAGAAGGAGAAGGTGAAGTCAGGAGGGTGAATCAGAAGAAGCAGAAGAAGGAGAAGGAGAAGGTGAAGTCTGGAGGGCGAATCAGAAGAAACAGAAGAAGGAGAAGGAGAAGGTGAAGTCTGGAGGGTGAATCAGAAGAAGCAGAAGAAGGAGAAGGAGAAGGTGAAGTCTGGAGGTTGAATCAGAAGAAGCAGAATAACGAGAAGGAGAAGGTGAAGTCTGGAGGGTGAATCAGAAGAAGCAGAATAAGGAGAAGGAGAAGGTGAAGTCTGGAGGGTGAATCAGAAGAAGCAGAAGAAGGAGAAGGAGAAGGTGAAGTCTGGAGGGTGAATCAGAAGAGGTAGAAGAAGGAGAAGGAGAAGGTGAAGTCTGGAGGGTGAAGCAGAAGAAGGAGAAGAAGGAGAAGGAGAAGGTGAAGTCAGGAGGGTGAATCAGAAGAAGTAGAAGAAGGAGAAGGAGAAGGTGAAGCCAGGAGGGTGAATCAGAAGAAGCAGAAGAAGGAGAAGGAGAAGGTGAAGTCAGGAGGGTGGATCAGAAGAAGTAGAAGAAGGAGAAGGAGAAGGTGCAGTCTGGAGGGTGAATCAGAAGAAGCAGAAGAAGGAGAAGGAGAAGGTGAAGTCTGGAGGTTGAATCAGAAGAAGCAGAATAACGAGAAGGAGAAGGTGAAGTCTGGAGGGTGAATCAGAAGAGGCAGAATAAGGAGAAGGAGAAGGTGAAGTCTGGAGGGTGAATCAGAAGAAGCAGAAGAAGGAGAAGGAGAAGGTGAAGTCTGGAGGGTGAATCAGAAGAGGTAGAAGAAGGAGAAGGAGAAGGTGAAGTCAGGAGGGTGAAGCAGAAGAAGCAGAAGAAGGAGAAGGAGAAGATGAAGTCTGGAGGGTGAATCAGAAGAAGTAGAAGAAGGAGAAGGAGAAGGTGAAGTCTGGAGGGTGAATCAGAAGAAGCAGAAGAAGGAGAAGGAGAAGGTGAAGTCTGGAGGGTGAATCAGAAGAAGCAGAAGAAGGAGAAGGAGAAGGTGAAGTCTGGAGGGTGAATCAGAAGAAGCAGAATAAGGAGAAGGAGAAGGTGAAGTCTGGAGGGTGAATCAGAAGAAGCAGAAGAAGGAGAAGGAGAAGGTGAAGTCTGGAGGATGAATCAGAAGAAGTAGAAGAAGGAGAAGGAGAAGGTGAAGTCTGGAGGGTGAATCAGAAGAAGTAGAAGAAGGAGAAGGAGAAGGTGAAGTCTGGAGGGTGAATCAGAAGAAGTAGAAGAAGGAGAAGGAGAAGGTGAAGTCTGGAGGGTGAAGCAGAAGAAGTAGAAGAAGGAGAAGGAGAAGGTGAAGTCAGGAGGGTGAATCAGAAGAAGTAGAAGAAGGAGAAGGAGAAGGTGAAGTCAGGAGGGTGAAGCAGAAGAAGCAGAAGAAGGAGAAGGAGAAGGTGAAGTCTGGAGGGTGAAGCGGAAGAAGCAGAAGAAGGAGAAGGAGAAGGTGAAGTCTGGAGGGTGAATCAGAAGAAGTAGAAGAAGGAGAAGGAGAAGGTGAAGTCTGGAGGGTGAATCAGAAGAAACAGAAGAAGGAGAAGGAGAAGGTGAAGTCTGGAGGGTGAATCAGAAGAAGTAGAAGAAGGAGAAGGAGAAGGTGTAGTCTGGAGGGTGAATCAGAAGAAGTAGACGAAGGAGAAGGAGAAGGTGAAGTCTGGAGGGTGAATCAGAAGAAGCAGAAGAAGGAGAAGGAGAAGATGAAGTCTGGAGGGTGAATCAGAAGAAGTAGAAGAAGGAGAAGGAGAAGGTGAAGTCTGGAGGGTGAATCAGAAGAAGCAGAAGAAGGAGAAGGAGAAGGTGAAGTCTGGAGGGTGAATCAGAAGAAGCAGAAGAAGGAGAAGGAGAAGGAGAAGTCTGGAGGGTGAATCAGCAGAAGCAGAATAAGGAGAAGGAGAAGGTGAAGTCTGGAGGGTGAATCAGAAGAAGCAGAAGAAGGAAAAGGAGAAGGTGAAGTCTGGAGGATGAATCAGAAGAAGTAGAAGAAGGAGAAGGAGAAGGTGAAGTCTGGAGGGTGAATCAGAAGAAGTAGAAGAAGGAGAAGGAGAAGGTGAAGACTGGAGGGTGAATCAGAAGAAGTAGAAGAAGGAGAAGGAGAAGGTGAAGTCTGGAGGGTGAAGCAGAAGAAGTAGAAGAAGGAGAAGGAGAAGGTGAAGTCAGGAGGGTGAATCAGAAGAAGTAGAAGAAGGAGAAGGAGAAGGTGAAGTCAGGAGGGTGAAGCAGAAGAAGCAGAAGAAGGAGAAGGAGAAGGTGAAGTCTGGAGGGTGAAGCAGAAGAAGCAGAAGAAGGAGAAGGAGAAGGTGAAGTCTGGAGGGTGAATCAGAAGAAGCAGAAGAAAGAGAAGGAGAAGGTGAAGTCTGGAGGGTGAATCAGAAGAAGTAGAAGAAGGAGAAGGAGAAGGTGAAGTCTGGAGGGTGAGTCAGAAGAAGCAGAAGAAGGAGAAGGAGAAGGTGAAGTCTGGAGGGTGAATCAGAAGAAGCAGAAGAAGGAGAAGGAAAAGATGAAGTCTGGAGGGTGAATCAGAAGAAGCAGAAGAAGGAGAAGGAGAAGGTGAAGTCTGGAGGGTGAATCAGAAGAAGCAGAATAAGGAGAAGGAGAAGGTGAAGTCTGGAGGGTGAATCAGAAGAAGCAGAAGAAGGAGAAGGAGAAGGTGAAGTCTGGAGGGTGAATCAGAAGAAGTAGAAGAAGGAGAAGGAGAAGGTGAAGTCTGGAGGGTGAAGCAGAAGAAGTAGAAGAAGGAGAAGGAGAAGGTGAAGTCAGGAGGGTGAATCAGAAGAAGCAGAAGAAGGAGAAGGAGAAGGTGAAGTCTGGAGGGTGAATCAGAAGAAGCAGAAGAAGGAGAAGGAGAAGGTGAAGTCTGGAGGGTGAATCAGAAGAAGCAGAATAAGGAGAAGGAGAAGGTGAAGTCTGGAGGGTGAATCAGAAGAAGCAGAAGAAGGAGAAGGAGAAGGTGAAGTCTGGAGGATGAATCAGAAGAAGTAGAAGAAGGAGAAGGAGAAGGTGAAGTCTGGAGGGTGAATCAGAAGAAGTAGAAGAAGGAGAAGGAGAAGGTGAAGTCTGGAGGGTGAATCAGAAGAAGTAGAAGAAGGAGAAGGAGAAGGTGAAGTCTGGAGGGTGAAGCAGAAGAAGTAGAAGAAGGAGAAGGAGAAGGTGAAGTCAGGAGGGTGAATCAGAAGAAGTAGAAGAAGGAGAAGGAGAAGGTGAAGTCAGGAGGGTGAAGCAGAAGAAGCAGAAGAAGGAGAAGGAGAAGGTGAAGTCTGGAGGGTGAAGCGGAAGAAGCAGAAGAAGGAGAAGGAGAAGGTGAAGTCTGGAGGGTGAATCAGAAGAAGTAGAAGAAGGAGAAGGAGAAGGTGAAGTCTGGAGGGTGAATCAGAAGAAACAGAAGAAGGAGAAGGAGAAGGTGAAGTCTGGAGGGTGAATCAGAAGAAGTAGAAGAAGGAGAAGGAGAAGGTGTAGTCTGGAGGGTGAATCAGAAGAAGTAGACGAAGGAGAAGGAGAAGGTGAAGTCTGGAGGGTGAATCAGAAGAAGCAGAAGAAGGAGAAGGAGAAGATGAAGTCTGGAGGGTGAATCAGAAGAAGTAGAAGAAGGAGAAGGAGAAGGTGAAGTCTGGAGGGTGAATCAGAAGAAGCAGAAGAAGGAGAAGGAGAAGGTGAAGTCTGGAGGGTGAATCAAAAGAAGCAGAAGAAGGAGAAGGAGAAGGAGAAGTCTGGAGGGTGAATCAGCAGAAGCAGAATAAGGAGAAGGAGAAGGTGAAGTCTGGAGGGTGAATCAGAAGAAGCAGAAGAAGGAAAAGGAGAAGGTGAAGTCTGGAGGATGAATCAGAAGAAGTAGAAGAAGGAGAAGGAGAAGGTGAAGTCTGGAGGGTGAATCAGAAGAAGTAGAAGAAGGAGAAGGAGAAGGTGAAGACTGGAGGGTGAATCAGAAGAAGTAGAAGAAGGAGAAGGAGAAGGTGAAGTCTGGAGGGTGAAGCAGAAGAAGTAGAAGAAGGAGAAGGAGAAGGTGAAGTCAGGAGGGTGAATCAGAAGAAGTAGAAGAAGGAGAAGGAGAAGGTGAAGTCAGGAGGGTGAAGCAGAAGAAGCAGAAGAAGGAGAAGGAGAAGGTGAAGTCTGGAGGGTGAAGCAGAAGAAGCAGAAGAAGGAGAAGGAGAAGGTGAAGTCTGGAGGGTGAATCAGAAGAAGCAGAAGAAAGAGAAGGAGAAGGTGAAGTCTGGAGGGTGAATCAGAAGAAGTAGAAGAAGGAGAAGGAGAAGGTGAAGTCTGGAGGGTGAATCAGAAGAAGCAGAAGAAGGAGAAGGAGAAGGTGAAGTCTGGAGGGTGAATCAGAAGAAGCAGAAGAAGGAGAAGGAAAAGATGAAGTCTGGAGGGTGAATCAGAAGAAGCAGAAGAAGGAGAAGGAGAAGGTGAAGTCTGGAGGGTGAATCAGAAGAAGCAGAATAAGGAGAAGGAGAAGGTGAAGTCTGGAGGGTGAATCAGAAGAAGCAGAAGAAGGAGAAGGAGAAGGTGAAGTCTGGAGGGTGAATCAGAAGAAGTAGAAGAAGGAGAAGGAGAAGGTGAAGTCTGGAGGGTGAAGCAGAAGAAGTAGAAGAAGGAGAAGGAGAAGGTGAAGTCAGGAGGGTGAATCAGAAGAAGCAGAAGAAGGAGAAGGAGAAGGTGAAGTCTGGAGGGTGAATCAGAAGAATCAGAAGAAGGAGAAGGAGAAGATGAAGTCTGGAGGGTGAATCAGAAGATGCAGAAGAAAGAGAAGGAGAAGGTGAAGTCTGGAGGGTGAAGCAGAAGAAACAGAAGAAGGAGAAGGAGTAGGTGAAGACTGGAGGGTGAATCAGAAGAAGTAGAAGAAGGAGAAGGAGAAGGTGAAGTCTGGAGGGTGAATCAGACGAAGTAGAAGAAGGAGAAGGAGAAGGTGAAATCTGGAGGGTGAATCAGAAGAAGCAGAAGAAGGAGAAGGAGAAGGTGAAGTTAGGAGGGTGAATCAGAAGAAGCAGAAGAAGGAGAAGGAGCAGGTGAAGTCAGGGGGGTGAAGCAGAAGAAGTAGAAGAAGGAGAAGGAGAAGGTGAAGTCAGGACGGTGAAGCAGAAGAAGCAGAAGAAGGAGAAGGAGAAGGTGAAGTCTGGAGGGTGAAGCAGAAGAAGCAGAAGAAGGAGAAGGAGAGGGTGAAGTCTGGAGGGTGAATCAGAAGAAGTAGAAGAAGGAGAAGGAGAAGGTGAAGTCAGGAGAGTGAAGCAGAAGAAGCAGAAGAAGGAGAAGGAGAAGGTGAAGTCTGGAGGGCGAAGCAGAAGAAGCAGAAGAAGGAGAAGGAGAAGGTGAAGTCTGGGGGGTGAAGCAGAAGAAGCAGAAGAAGGAGAAGGAGTAGGTGAAGTCTGGAGGGTGAATCAGAAGAAGTAGAAGAAGGAGAAGGAGAAGGTGAAGTCTGAAGGGTGAATCAGAAGAGGTAGAAGAAGGAGAAGGAGAAGGTGAAGTCAGGAGGGTGAAGCAGAAGAAGCAGAAGAAGGAGAAGGAGAAGATGAAGTCTGGAGGGTGAATCAGAAGAAGTAGAAGAAGGAGAAGGAGAAGGTGAAGTCTGGAGGGTGAATCAGAAGAAGCAGAAGAAGGAGAAGGAGAAGGTGAAGTCTGGAGGGTGAATCAGAAGAAGCAGAAGAAGGAGAAGGAGAAGGTGAAGTCTGGAGGGTGAATCAGAAGAAGCAGAATAAGGAGAAGGAGAAGGTGAAGTCTGGAGGGTGAATCAGAAGAAGCAGAAGAAGGAGAAGGAGAAGGTGAAGTCTGGAGGATGAATCAGAAGAAGTAGAAGAAGGAGAAGGAGAAGGTGAAGTCTGGAGGGTGAATCAGAAGAAGTAGAAGAAGGAGAAGGAGAAGGTGAAGTCTGGAGGGTGAATCAGAAGAAGTAGAAGAAGGAGAAGGAGAAGGTGAAGTCTGGAGGGTGAAGCAGAAGAAGTAGAAGAAGGAGAAGGAGAAGGTGAAGTCAGGAGGGTGAATCAGAAGAAGTAGAAGAAGGAGAAGGAGAAGGTGAAGTCAGGAGGGTGAAGCAGAAGAAGCAGAAGAAGGAGAAGGAGAAGGTGAAGTCTGGAGGGTGAAGCAGAAGAAGCAGAAGAAGGAGAAGGAGAAGGTGAAGTCTGGAGGGTGAATCAGAAGAAGCAGAAGAAAGAGAAGGAGAAGGTGAAGTCTGGAGGGTGAATCAGAAGAAGTAGAAGAAGGAGAAGGAGAAGGTGAAGTCTGGAAGGTGAATCAGAAGAAGCAGAAGAAGGAGAAGGAGAAGGTGAAGTCTGGAGAGTGAATCAGAAGAAGCAGAAGAAGGAGAAGGAAAAGGTGAAGTCTGGAGGGTGAATCAGAAGAAGCAGAAGAAGGAGAAGGAGAAGGTGAAGTCTGGAGGGTGAATCAGAAGAAGCAGAATAAGGAGAAGGAGAAGGTGAAGTCTGGAGGGTGAATCAGAAGAAGCAGAAGAAGGAGAAGGAAAAGGTGAAGTCTGGAGGGTGAATCAGAAGAAGCAGAAGAAGGAGAAGGAGAAGGTGAAGTCTGGAGGTTGAATCAGAAGAAGCAGAATAACGAGAAGGAGAAGGTGAAGTCTGGAGGGTGAATCAGAAGAAGCAGAATAAGGAGAAGGAGAAGGTGAAGTCTGGAGGGTGAATCAGAAGAAGCAGAAGAAGGAGAAGGAGAAGGTGAAGTCTGGAGGGTGAATCAGAAGAGGTAGAAGAAGGAGAAGGAGAAGGTGAAGTCTGGAGGGTGAAGCAGAAGAAGGAGAAGAAGGAGAAGGAGAAGGTGAAGTCAGGAGGGTGAATCAGAAGAAGTAGAAGAAGGAGAAGGAGAAGGTGAAGCCAGGAGGGTGGATCAGAAGAAGCAGAAGAAGGAGAAGGAGAAGGTGAAGTCTGGAGGGTGAATCAGAAGAATCAGAAGAAGGAGAAGGCGAAGGTGAAGTCTGGAGGGTGAATCAGAAGAATCAGAAGAAAGAGAAGGAGAAGGTGAAGTCTGGAGGCTGAAGCAGAAGAAGTAGAAGAAGGAGAAGGAGAAGGTGAAGTCTGGAGGCTGAAGCAGAAGAAGTAGAAGAAGGAGAAGGAGAAGGTGAAGTCTGGAGGGTGAATCAGAAGAAGTAGAAGAAGGAGAAGGAGAAGGTGAAGTCTGGAGGGTGAATCAGAAGAAGCAGAAGAAGGAGAAGGAGAAGGTGAAGTCTGAAGGGTGAATCAGAAGATGCAGAAGAAGGAGAAGGAGAAGATGAAGTCTGGAGGGTGAATCAGAAGAAGTAGAAGAAGGAGAAGGGGAAGGTGAAGTCTGGAGGGTGAATCAGAAGAAGTAGAAGAAGGAGAAGGAGAAGGTGAAGTCTGGAGGGAGAATCAGAAGAAACAGAAGAAGGAGAAGGAGAAGGTGAAGTCTGGAGGGTGAATCAGAAGAAGTAGAAGAAGGAGAAGGAGAAGGTGTAGTCTGGAGGGTGAATCAGAAGAAGTAGTCGAAGGAGAAGGAGAAGGTGAAGTCTGGAGGGTGAATCAGAAGAAGCAGAAGAAGGAGAAGGAGAAGATGAAGTCTGGAGGGTGAATCAGAAGAAGTAGAAGAAGGAGAAGGAGAAGGTGAAGTCTGGAGGGTGAATCAGAAGAAGCAGAAGAAGGAGAAGGAGAAGGTGAAGTCTGGAGGGTGAATCAGAAGAAGTAGAAGAAGGAGAAGGAGAAGGTGAAGACTGGAGGGTGAATCAGAAGAAGTAGAAGAAGGAGAAGGAGAAGGTGAAGTCTGGAGGGTGAAGCAGAAGAAGTAGAAGAAGGAGAAGGAGAAGGTGAAGTCAGGAGGGTGAATCAGAAGAAGTAGAAGAAGGAGAAGGAGAAGGTGAAGTCAGGAGGGTGAAGCAGAAGAAGCAGAAGAAGGAGAAGGAGAAGGTGAAGTCTGGAGGGTGAAGCAGAAGAAGCAGAAGAAGGAGAAGGAGAAGGTGAAGTCTGGAGGGTGAATCAGAAGAAGCAGAAGAAAGAGAAGGAGAAGGTGAAGTCTGGAGGGTGAATCAGAAGAAGTAGAAGAAGGAGAAGGAGAAGGTGAAGTCTGGAGGGTGAATCAGAAGAAGCAGAAGAAGGAGAAGGAGAAGGTGAAGTCTGGAGGGTGAATCAGAAGAAGCAGAAGAAGGAGAAGGAAAAGGTGAAGTCTGGAGGGTGAATCAGAAGAAGCAGAAGAAGGAGAAGGAGAAGGTGAAGTCTGGAGGGTGAATCAGAAGAAGCAGAATAAGGAGAAGGAGAAGGTGAAGTCTGGAGGGTGAATCAGAAGAAGCAGAAGAAGGAGAAGGAGAAGGTGAAGTCTGGAGGGTGAATCAGAAGAAGTAGAAGAAGGAGAAGGAGAAGGTGAAGTCTGGAGGGTGAAGCAGAAGAAGTAGAAGAAGGAGAAGGAGAAGGTGAAGTCAGGAGGGTGAATCAGAAGAAGCAGAAGAAGGAGAAGGAGAAGGTGAAGTCTGGAGGGTGAATCAGAAGAATCAGAAGAAGGAGAAGGAGAAGATGAAGTCTGGAGGGTGAATCAGAAGATGCAGAAGAAAGAGAAGGAGAAGGTGAAGTCTGGAGGGTGAAGCAGAAGAAACAGAAGAAGGAGAAGGAGTAGGTGAAGACTGGAGGGTGAATCAGAAGAAGTAGAAGAAGGAGAAGGAGAAGGTGAAGTCTGGAGGGTGAATCAGACGAAGTAGAAGAAGGAGAAGGAGAAGGTGAAATCTGGAGGGTGAATCAGAAGAAGCAGAAGAAGGAGAAGGAGAAGGTGAAGTTAGGAGGGTGAATCAGAAGAAGCAGAAGAAGGAGAAGGAGCAGGTGAAGTCAGGGGGGTGAAGCAGAAGAAGTAGAAGAAGGAGAAGGAGAAGGTGAAGTCAGGACGGTGAAGCAGAAGAAGCAGAAGAAGGAGAAGGAGAAGGTGAAGTCTGGAGGGTGAAGCAGAAGAAGCAGAAGAAGGAGAAGGAGAGGGTGAAGTCTGGAGGGTGAATCAGAAGAAGTAGAAGAAGGAGAAGGAGAAGGTGAAGTCAGGAGAGTGAAGCAGAAGAAGCAGAAGAAGGAGAAGGAGAAGGTGAAGTCTGGGGGGTGAAGCAGAAGAAGCAGAAGAAGGAGAAGGAGTAGGTGAAGTCTGGAGGGTGAATCAGAAGAAGTAGAAGAAGGAGAAGGAGAAGGTGAAGTCTGGAGGGTGAATCAGAAGAGGTAGAAGAAGGAGAAGGAGAAGGTGAAGTCAGGAGGGTGAAGCAGAAGAAGCAGAAGAAGGAGAAGGAGAAGATGAAGTCTGGAGGGTGAATCAGAAGAAGTAGAAGAAGGAGAAGGAGAAGGTGAAGTCTGGAGGGTGAATCAGAAGAAGCAGAAGAAGGAGAAGGAGAAGGTGAAGTCTGGAGGGTGAATCAGAAGAAGCAGAAGAAGGAGAAGGAGAAGGTGAAGTCTGGAGGGTGAATCAGAAGAAGCAGAATAAGGAGAAGGAGAAGGTGAAGTCTGGAGGATGAATCAGAAGAAGTAGAAGAAGGAGAAGGAGAAGGTGAAGTCTGGAGGGTGAATCAGAAGAAGTAGAAGAAGGAGAAGGAGAAGGTGAAGTCTGGAGGGTGAATCAGAAGATGTAGAAGAAGGAGAAGGAGAAGGTGAAGTCTGGAGGGTGAAGCAGAAGAAGTAGAAGAAGGAGAAGGAGAAGGTGAAGTCAGGAGGGTGAATCAGAAGAAGTAGAAGAAGGAGAAGGAGAAGGTGAAGTCAGGAGGGTGAAGCAGAAGAAGCAGAAGAAGGAGAAGGAGAAGGTGAAGTCTGGAGGGTGAAGCAGAAGAAGCAGAAGAAGGAGAAGGAGAAGGTGAAGTCTGGAGGGTGAATCAGAAGAAGCAGAAGAAAGAGAAGGAGAAGGTGAAGTCTGGAGGGTGAATCAGAAGAAGTAGAAGAAGGAGAAGGAGAAGGTGAAGTCTGGAAGGTGAATCAGAAGAAGCAGAAGAAGGAGAAGGAGAAGGTGAAGTCTGGAGAGTGAAGCAGAAGAAGCAGAAGAAGGAGAAGGAAAAGGTGAAGTCTGGAGGGTGAATCAGAAGAAGCAGAAGAAGGAGATGGAGAAGGTGAAGTCTGGAGGGTGAATCAGAAGAAGCAGAATAAGGAGGAGGAGAAGGTGAAGTCTGGAGGGTGAATCAGAAGAAGCAGAAGAAGGAGAAGGAAAAGGTGAAGTCTGGAGGGTGAATCAGAAGAAGCAGAAGAAGGAGAAGGAGAAGGTGAAGTCTGGAGGTTGAATCAGAAGAAGCAGAATAACGAGAAGGAGAAGGTGAAGTCTGGAGGGTGAATCAGAAGAAGCAGAATAAGGAGAAGGAGAAGGTGAAGTCTGGAGGGTGAATCAGAAGAAGCAGAAGAAGGAGAAGGAGAAGGTGAAGTCTGGAGGGTGAATCAGAAGAGGTAGAAGAAGGAGAAGGAGAAGGTGAAGTCTGGAGGGTGAAGCAGAAGAAGGAGAAGAAGGAGAAGGAGAAGGTGAAGTCAGGAGGGTGAATCAGAAGAAGTAGAAGAAGGAGAAGGAGAAGGTGAAGCCAGGAGGGTGAATCAGAAGAAGCAGAAGAAGGAGAAGGAGAAGGTGAAGTCTGGAGGGTGAATCAGAAGAATCAGAAGAAGGAGAAGGCGAAGGTGAAGTCTGGAGGGTGAATCAGAAGAATCAGAAGAAAGAGAAGGAGAAGGTGAAGTCTGGAGGCTGAAGCAGAAGAAGTAGAAGAAGGAGAAGGAGAAGGTGAAGTCTGGAGGCTGAAGCAGAAGAAGTAGAAGAAGGAGAAGGAGAAGTTGAAGTCTGGAGGGTGAATCAGAAGAAGTAGAAGAAGGAGAAGGAGAAGGTGAAGTCTGGAGGGTGAATCAGAAGAAGCAGAAGAAGGAGAAGGAGAAGGTGAAGTCTGGAGGGTGAATCAGAAGATGCAGAAGAAGGAGAAGGAGAAGATGAAGTCTGGAGGGTGAATCAGAAGAAGTAGAAGAAGGAGAAGGAGAAGGTGAAGTCTGGAGGGTGAATCAGAAGAAGTAGAAGAAGGAGAAGGAGAAGGTGAAGTCTGGAGGGAGAATCAGAAGAAACAGAAGAAGGAGAAGGAGAAGGTGAAGTCTGGAGGGTGAATCAGAAGAAGTAGAAGAAGGAGAAGGAGAAGGTGTAGTCTGGAGGGTGAATCAGAAGAAGTAGACGTAGGAGAAGGAGAAGGTGAAGTCTGGAGGGTGAATCAGAAGAAGCAGAAGAAGGAGAAGGAGAAGATGAAGTCTGGAGGGTGAATCAGAAGAAGTAGAAGAAGGAGAAGGAGAAGGTGAAGTCTGGAGGGTGAATCAGAAGAAGCAGAAGAAGGAGAAGGAGAAGGTGAAGTCTGGAGGGTGAATCAGAAGAAGCAGAAGAAGGAGAAGGAGAAGGTGAAGTCTGGAGGGTGAATCAGAAGAAGCAGAATAAGGAGAAGGAGAAGGTGAAGTCTGGAGGGTGAATCAGAAGAAGCAGAAGAAGGAGAAGGAGAAGGTGAAGTCTGGAGGATGAATCAGAAGAAGTAGAAGAAGGAGAAGGAGAAGGTGAAGTCTGGAGGGTGAATCAGAAGAAGTAGAAGAAGGAGAAGGAGAAGGTGAAGTCTGGAGGGTGAATCAGAAGAAGTAGAAGAAGGAGAAGGAGAAGGTGAAGTCTGGAGGGTGAAGCAGAAGAAGTAGAAGAAGGAGAAGGAGAAGGTGAAGTCAGGAGGGTGAATCAGAAGAAGTAGAAGAAGGAGAAGGAAAAGGTGAAGTCAGGAGGGTGAAGCAGAAGAAGCAGAAGAAGGAGAAGGAGAAGGTGAAATCTGGAGGGTGAAGCAGAAGAAGCAGAAGAAGGAGAAGGAGTAGGTGAAGACTGGAGGGTGAATCAGAAGAAGTAGAAGAAGGAGAAGGAGAAGGTGAAGTCTGGAGGGTGAATCAGACGAAGTAGAAGAAGGAGAAGGAGAAGGTGAAATCTGGAGGGTGAATCAGAAGAAGCAGAAGAAGGAGAAGGAGAAGGTGAAGTTAGGAGGGTGAATCAGAAGAAGCAGAAGAAGGAGAAGGAGCAGGTGAAGTCAGGGGGGTGAAGCAGAAGAAGTAGAAGAAGGAGAAGGAGAAGGTGAAGTCAGGACGGTGAAGCAGAAGAAGCAGAAGAAGGAGAAGGAGAAGGTGAAGTCTGGAGGGTGAAGCAGAAGAAGCAGAAGAAGGAGAAGGAGAGGGTGAAGTCTGGAGGGTGAATCAGAAGAAGTAGAAGAAGGAGAAGGAGAAGGTGAAGTCAGGAGAGTGAAGCAGAAGAAGCAGAAGAAGGAGAAGGAGAAGGTGAAGTCTGGGGGGTGAAGCAGAAGAAGCAGAAGAAGGAGAAGGAGTAGGTGAAGTCTGGAGGGTGAATCAGAAGAAGTAGAAGAAGGAGAAGGAGAAGGTGAAGTCTGGAGGGTGAATCAGAAGAGGTAGAAGAAGGAGAAGGAGAAGGTGAAGTCAGGAGGGTGAAGCAGAAGAAGCAGAAGAAGGAGAAGGAGAAGATGAAGTCTGGAGGGTGAATCAGAAGAAGTAGAAGAAGGAGAAGGAGAAGGTGAAGTCTGGAGGGTGAATCAGAAGAAGCAGAAGAAGGAGAAGGAGAAGGTGAAGTCTGGAGGGTGAATCAGAAGAAGCAGAAGAAGGAGAAGGAGAAGGTGAAGTCTGGAGGGTGAATCAGAAGAAGCAGAATAAGGAGAAGGAGAAGGTGAAGTCTGGAGGATGAATCAGAAGAAGTAGAAGAAGGAGAAGGAGAAGGTGAAGTCTGGAGGGTGAATCAGAAGAAGTAGAAGAAGGAGAAGGAGAAGGTGAAGTCTGGAGGGTGAATCAGAAGATGTAGAAGAAGGAGAAGGAGAAGGTGAAGTCTGGAGGGTGAAGCAGAAGAAGTAGAAGAAGGAGAAGGAGAAGGTGAAGTCAGGAGGGTGAATCAGAAGAAGTAGAAGAAGGAGAAGGAGAAGGTGAAGTCAGGAGGGTGAAGCAGAAGAAGCAGAAGAAGGAGAAGGAGAAGGTGAAGTCTGGAGGGTGAAGCAGAAGAAGCAGAAGAAGGAGAAGGAGAAGGTGAAGTCTGGAGGGTGAATCAGAAGAAGCAGAAGAAAGAGAAGGAGAAGGTGAAGTCTGGAGGGTGAATCAGAAGAAGTAGAAGAAGGAGAAGGAGAAGGTGAAGTCTGGAAGGTGAATCAGAAGAAGCAGAAGAAGGAGAAGGAGAAGGTGAAGTCTGGAGAGTGAAGCAGAAGAAGCAGAAGAAGGAGAAGGAAAAGGTGAAGTCTGGAGGGTGAATCAGAAGAAGCAGAAGAAGGAGATGGAGAAGGTGAAGTCTGGAGGGTGAATCAGAAGAAGCAGAATAAGGAGGAGGAGAAGGTGAAGTCTGGAGGGTGAATCAGAAGAAGCAGAAGAAGGAGAAGGAAAAGGTGAAGTCTGGAGGGTGAATCAGAAGAAGCAGAAGAAGGAGAAGGAGAAGGTGAAGTCTGGAGGTTGAATCAGAAGAAGCAGAATAACGAGAAGGAGAAGGTGAAGTCTGGAGGGTGAATCAGAAGAAGCAGAATAAGGAGAAGGAGAAGGTGAAGTCTGGAGGGTGAATCAGAAGAAGCAGAAGAAGGAGAAGGAGAAGGTGAAGTCTGGAGGGTGAATCAGAAGAGGTAGAAGAAGGAGAAGGAGAAGGTGAAGTCTGGAGGGTGAAGCAGAAGAAGGAGAAGAAGGAGAAGGAGAAGGTGAAGTCAGGAGGGTGAATCAGAAGAAGTAGAAGAAGGAGAAGGAGAAGGTGAAGCCAGGAGGGTGAATCAGAAGAAGCAGAAGAAGGAGAAGGAGAAGGTGAAGTCTGGAGGGTGAATCAGAAGAATCAGAAGAAGGAGAAGGCGAAGGTGAAGTCTGGAGGGTGAATCAGAAGAATCAGAAGAAAGAGAAGGAGAAGGTGAAGTCTGGAGGCTGAAGCAGAAGAAGTAGAAGAAGGAGAAGGAGAAGGTGAAGTCTGGAGGCTGAAGCAGAAGAAGTAGAAGAAGGAGAAGGAGAAGTTGAAGTCTGGAGGGTGAATCAGAAGAAGTAGAAGAAGGAGAAGGAGAAGGTGAAGTCTGGAGGGTGAATCAGAAGAAGCAGAAGAAGGAGAAGGAGAAGGTGAAGTCTGGAGGGTGAATCAGAAGATGCAGAAGAAGGAGAAGGAGAAGATGAAGTCTGGAGGGTGAATCAGAAGAAGTAGAAGAAGGAGAAGGAGAAGGTGAAGTCTGGAGGGTGAATCAGAAGAAGTAGAAGAAGGAGAAGGAGAAGGTGAAGTCTGGAGGGAGAATCAGAAGAAACAGAAGAAGGAGAAGGAGAAGGTGAAGTCTGGAGGGTGAATCAGAAGAAGTAGAAGAAGGAGAAGGAGAAGGTGTAGTCTGGAGGGTGAATCAGAAGAAGTAGACGAAGGAGAAGGAGAAGGTGAAGTCTGGAGGGTGAATCAGAAGAAGCAGAAGAAGGAGAAGGAGAAGATGAAGTCTGGAGGGTGAATCAGAAGAAGTAGAAGAAGGAGAAGGAGAAGGTGAAGTCTGGAGGGTGAATCAGAAGAAGCAGAAGAAGGAGAAGGAGAAGGTGAAGTCTGGAGGGTGAATCAGAAGAAGCAGAAGAAGGAGAAGGAGAAGGTGAAGTCTGGAGGGTGAATCAGAAGAAGCAGAATAAGGAGAAGGAGAAGGTGAAGTCTGGAGGGTGAATCAGAAGAAGCAGAAGAAGGAGAAGGAGAAGGTGAAGTCTGGAGGATGAATCAGAAGAAGTAGAAGAAGGAGAAGGAGAAGGTGAAGTCTGGAGGGTGAATCAGAAGAAGTAGAAGAAGGAGAAGGAGAAGGTGAAGTCTGGAGGGTGAATCAGAAGAAGTAGAAGAAGGAGAAGGAGAAGGTGAAGTCTGGAGGGTGAAGCAGAAGAAGTAGAAGAAGGAGAAGGAGAAGGTGAAGTCAGGAGGGTGAATCAGAAGAAGTAGAAGAAGGAGAAGGAGAAGGTGAAGTCAGGAGGGTGAAGCAGAAGAAGCAGAAGAAGGAGAAGGAGAAGGTGAAATCTGGAGGGTGAAGCAGAAGAAGCAGAAGAAGGAGAAGGAGAAGGTGAAGTCTGGAGGGTGAATCAGAAGAAGCAGAAGAAAGAGAAGGAGAAGGTGAAGTCTGGAGGGTGAATCAGAAGAAGTAGAAGAAGGAGAAGGAGAAGGTGAAGTCTGGAGGGTGAATCAGAAGAAGCAGAAGAAGGAGAAGGAGAAGGTGAAGTCTGGAGGGTGAATCAGAAGAAGCAGAAGAAGGAGAAGGAAAAGGTGAAGTCTGGAGGGTGAATCAGAAGAAGCAGAAGAAGGAGAAGGAGAAGGTGAAGTCTGGAGGGTGAATCAGAAGAAGCAGAATAAGGAGAAGGAGAAGGTGAAGTCTGGAGGGTGAATCAGAAGAAGCAGAAGAAGGAGAAGGAGAAGGTGAAGTCTGGAGGGTGAATCAGAAGAAGTAGAAGAAGGAGAAGGAGAAGGTGAAGTCTGGAGGGTGAAGCAGAAGAAGTAGAAGAAGGAGAAGGAGAAGGTGAAGTCAGGAGGGTGAATCAGAAGAAGCAGAAGAAGGAGAAGGAGAAGGTGAAGTCTGGAGGGTGAATCAGAAGAATCAGAAGAAGGAGAAGGAGAAGATGAAGTCTGGAGGGTGAATCAGAAGATGCAGAATAAAGAGAAGGAGAAGGTGAAGTCTGGAGGGTGAAGCAGAAGAAACAGAAGAAGGAGAAGGAGTAGGTGAAGACTGGAGGGTGAATCAGAAGAAGTAGAAGAAGGAGAAGGAGAAGGTGAAGTCTGGAGGGTGAATCAGACTTAGTAGAAGAAGGAGAAGGAGAAGGTGAAATCTGGAGGGTGAATCAGAAGAAGCAGAAGAAGGAGAAGGAGAAGGTGAAGTTAGGAGGGTGAATCAGAAGAAGCAGAAGAAGGAGAAGGAGCAGGTGAAGTCAGGGGGGTGAAGCAGAAGAAGTAGAAGAAGGAGAAGGAGAAGGTGAAGTCAGGACGGTGAAGCAGAAGAAGCAGAAGAAGGAGAAGGAGAAGGTGAAGTCTGGAGGGTGAAGCAGAAGAAGCAGAAGAAGGAGAAGGAGAGGGTGAAGTCTGGAGGGTGAATCACTAGAAGTAGAAGAAGGAGAAGGAGAAGGTGAAGTCAGGAGAGTGAAGCAGAAGAAGCAGAAGAAGGAGAAGGAGAAGGTGAAGTCTGGAGGGCGAAGCAGAAGAAGCAGAAGAAGGAGAAGGAGAAGGTGAAGTCTGGGGGGTGAAGCAGAAGAAGCAGAAGAAGGAGAAGGAGTAGGTGAAGTCTGGAGGGTGAATCAGAAGAAGTAGAAGAAGGAGAAGGATAAGGTGAAGTCAGGAGGGTGAAGCAGAAGAAGCAGAAGAAGGAGAAGGAGATGGTGAAGTCTGGTGGGTGAAGCAGAAGAAGCAGAAGAAGGAGAAGGAGAAGGTGAAGTCTGGAGGGTGAAGCAGAAGAAGCAGAAGAAGGAGAAGGAGAAGGTGAAGTCAGGAGGGTGGATCAGAAGAAGTAGAAGAAGGAGAAGGAGAAGGTGAAGTCTGGAGGGTGAATCAGAAGAAGCAGAAGAAGGAGAAGGAGAAGGTGAAGTCAGGAGGGCGCAGCAGAAGAAGCAGAAGAAGGAGAAAGAGAAGGTGAAGTCTGGAGGGTGAAGCAGAAGAAGCAGAAGAAGGAGAAGGAGAGGGTGAAGTCTGGAGGGTGAATCAGAAGAAGTAGAAGAAGGAGAAGGAGAAGGTGAAGTCTGGAGGGTGAAGCAGAAGAAGTAGAAGAAGGAGAAGGAGAAGGTGAAGTCAGGAGGGTGAATCAGAAGAAGCAGAAGAAGGAGAAGGAGAAGGTGAAGTCTGGAGGGTGAATCAGAAGAAGCAGAAGAAAGAGAAGGAGAAGGTGAAGTCTGGAGGGTGAAGCAGAAGAAACAGAAGAAGGAGAAGGAGTAGGTGAAGACTGGAGGGTGAATCAGAAGAAGTAGAAGAAGGAGAAGGAGAAGGTGAAGTCTGGAGGGTGAATCAGACGAAGTAGAAGAAGGAGAAGGAGAAGGTGAAGTCTGGAGGGTGAATCAGAAGAAGCAGAAGAAGGAGAAGGAGAAGGTGAAGTTAGGAGGGTGAATCAGAAGAAGCAGAAGAAGGAGAAGGAGCAGGTGAAGTCAGGGGGGTGAAGCAGAAGAATTAGAAGAAGGAGAAGGAGAAGGTGAAGTCAGGACGGTGAAGCAGAAGAAGCAGAAGAAGGAGAAGGAGAAGGTGAAGTCTGGAGGGTGAAGCAGAAGAAGCAGAAGAAGGAGAAGGAGAGGGTGAAGTCTGGAGGGTGAATCAGAAGAAGTAGAAGAAGGAGAAGGAGAAGGTGAAGTCAGGAGAGTGAAGCAGAAGAAGCAGAAGAAGGAGAAGGAGAAGGTGAAGTCTGGAGGGCGAAGCAGAAGAAGCAGAAGAAGGAGAAGGAGAAGGTGAAGTCTGGAGGGTGAAGCAGAAGAAGCAGAAGAAGGAGAAGGAGTAGGTGAAGTCTGGAGGGTGAATCAGAAGAAGTAGAAGAAGGAGAAGGATAAGGTGAAGTCAGGAGGGTGAAGCAGAAGAAGCAGAAGAAGGAGAAGGAGAAAGTGAAGTCTGGTGGGTGAAGCAGAAGAAGCAGAAGAAGGAGAAGGAGAAGGTGAAGTCTGGAGGGTGAAGCAGAAGAAGCAGAAGAAGGAGAAGGAGAAGGTGAAGTCAGGAGGGTGGATCAGAAGAAGTAGAAGAAGGAGAAGGAGAAGGTGAAGTCTGGAGGGTGAATCAGAAGAAGCAGAAGAAGGAGAAGGAGAAGGTGAAGTCTGGAGGGCGCAGCAGAAGAAGCAGAAGAAGGAGAAAGAGAAGGTGAAGTCTGGAGGGTGAAGCAGAAGAAGCAGAAGAAGGAGAAGGAGAGGGTGAAGTCTGGAGGGTGAATCAGAAGAAGTAGAAGAAGGAGAAGGAGAAGGTGAAGTCAGGAGAGTGAAGCAGAAGAAGCAGAAGAAGGAGAAGGAGAAGGTGAAGTCTGGAGGGCGAAGCAGAAGAAGCAGAAGAAGTAGAAGGAGTAGGTGAAGTCTGGAGGGTGAAGCAGAAGAAGCAGAAGAAGGAGAAGGAGGAGGTGAAGTCAGGAGGGTGAAGCAGAAGAAGCAGAAGAAGGAGAAGGAGAAGGTGAAGTCTGGTGGGTGAAGCAGAAGAAGCAGAAGAAGGAGAAGGAGAAGGTGAAGTCTGGAGGGTGAAGCAGAAGAAGCAGAAGAAGGAGAAGGAGAAGGTGAAGTCAGGAGGGTGGATCAGAAGAAGTAGAAGAAGGAGAAGGAGAAGGTGAAGTCTGGAGGGTGAATCAGAAGAAGCAGAAGAAGGAAAAGGAGAAGGTGAAGTCTGGAGGGCACAGCAGAAGAAGCAAAAGAAGGAGAAAGAGAAGGTGAAGTCTGGAGGGTGAAGCAGAAGAGCAGAAGAAGGAGAAGGAGAGGGTGAAGTCTGGAGGGTGAATCAGAAGAAGTAGAAGAAGGAGAAGGAGAAGGTGAAGTCAGGAGAGTGAAGCAGAAGAAGCAGAAGAAGGAGAAGGAGAAGTTGAAGTCTGGAGGGCGAAGCAGAAGAAGCAGAAGAAGGAGAAGGAGAAGGTGAAGTCTGGAGGGTGAAGCAGAAGAAGCAGAAGAAGGAGAAGGAGTAGGTGAAGTCTGGAGGGTGAATCAGAAGAAGTCGAAGAAGGAGAAGGAGAAGGTGAAGTCAGGAGGGTGAAGCAGAAGAAGCAGAAGAAGGAGAAGGAGAAGGTGAAGTCTGGAGGGTGAAGCAGAAGAAGCAGAAGAAGGAGAAGGAGAAGGTGAAGTCTGGAGGGTGAATCAGAAGAAGCCGAAGAAGGAGAAGGAGAAGGTGAAGTCTGGAGGGTGAATCAGAAGAAGCAGAAGAAGGAGAAGGAGAAGGTGAAGTCAGGAGGGTGAATCAGAAGAAGCAGAAGAAGGAGAAGGAGAAGGTGAATTTAGGAGGATGAATCAGAAGAAGCAGAAGAAGCAGAAGGAGCAGGTGAAGTCAGGGGGGTGTAGCAGAAGAAGTAGAAGAAGGAGAAGGAGAAGGTGAAGTCAGGACGGTGAAGCAGAAGAAACAGAAGAAGGAGAAGGAGAAGGTGAAGCCTGGAGGGCGCAGCAGAAGAAGCAGAAGAAGGAGAAGGAGAAGGTGAAGTCTCGAGTGTGAAGCAGAAGAAGCAGAAGAAGGAGAAGGAGAAGGTGAAGTCTGGAGGGTGAAGCAGAAGAAACAGAAGAAGGAGAAGGAGAAGGTGAAGACTGGAGGGTGAATCAGGAGAAGTAGAAGAAGGAGAAGGAGACGGTGAAGTCTGGAGGGTGAATCAGAAGAAGTAGAAGAAGGAGAAGGAGAAGTTGAAGTCTGGAGGGTGAATCAGAAGAAGCAGAAGAAGGAGAAGGAGAAGGTGAAGTCTGGAGGGTGAATCAGAAGAAGCAGAAGAAGGAGAAGGAGAAGATGAAGTCTGGAGGGTGAATCAGAAGAAGTAGAAGAAGGAGAAGGAGAAGGTGAAGTCTGGAGGGTGAATCAGAACAAGTAGAAGAAGGAGAAGGAGAAGATGAAGTCTGGAGGGTGAATCAGAAGAAAGAGAAGAAGGAGAAGGAGAAGGTGAAGTCTGGAGGGTGGATCAGAAGAAGTAGAAGAAGGAGAAGGAGAAGGTGTAGTCTGGAGGGTGAATCAGAAGAAGTAGACGAAGGAGAAGGAGAAGGTGAAGTCTGGAGGGTGAATCAGAAGAAGCAGAAGAAGGAGAAGGAGAAGGTGAAGTCTGGAGGGTGAATCAGAAGAAGCAGAAGAAGGAGAAGGAGAAGATGAAGTCTGGAGGGTGAATCAGAAGAAGTAGAAGAAGGAGAAGGAGAAGGTGAAGTCTGGAGGGTGAATCAGAAGAAGCAGAAGAAGGAGAAGGAGAAGGTGAAGTCTGGAGGGTGAATCAGAAGAAGCAGAAGAAGGAGAAGGAGAAGGTGAAGTCTGGAGGGTGAATCAGAAGAAGCAGAATAAGGAGAAGGAGAAGGTGAAGTCTGGAGGGTGAATCAGAAGAAGCAGAAGAAGGAGAAGGAGAAGGTGAAGTCTGGAGGATGAATCAGAAGAAGTAGAAGAAGGAGAAGAAGAAGGTGAAGTCTGGAGGGTGAATCAGAAGAAGTAGAAGAAGGAGAAGGAGAAGGTGAAGTCTGGAGGGTGAATCAGAAGAAGTAGAAGAAGGAGAAGGAGAAGGTGAAGTCTGGAGGGTGAAGCAGAAGAAGTAGAAGAAGGAGAAGGAGAAGGTGAAGTCAGGAGGGTGAATCAGAAGAAGTAGAAGAAGGAGAAGGAGAAGGTGAAGTCAGGAGGGTGAAGCAGAAGAAGCAGAAGAAGGAGAAGGAGAAGGTGAAATCTGGAGGGTGAAGCAGAAGAAGCAGAAGAAGGAGAAGGAGAAGGTGAAGTCTGGAGGGTGAATCAGAAGAAGCAGAAGAAAGAGAAGGAGAAGGTGAAGTCTGGAGGGTGAATCAGAAGAAGTAGAAGAAGGAGAAGGAGAAGGTGAAGTCTGGAGGGTGAATCAGAAGAAGCAGAAGAAGGAGAAGGAGAAGGTGAAGTCTGGAGGGTGAATCAGAAGAAGCAGAAGAAGGAGAAGGAAAAGGTGAAGCCTGGAGGGTGAATCAGAAGAAGCAGAAGAAGGAGAAGGAGAAGGTGAAGTCTGGAGGGTGAATCAGAAGTAGCAGAATAAGGAGAAGGAGAAGGTGAAGTCTGGAGGGTGAATCACAAGAAGCAGAAGAAGGAGAAGGAGAAGGTGAAGTCTGGAGGGTGAATCAGAAGAAGTAGAAGAAGGAGAAGGAGAAGGTGAAGTCTGGAGGGTGAAGCAGAAGAAGCAGAAGAAGGAGAAGGAGAAGGTGAAGTCAGGAGGGTGAATCAGAAGAAGCAGAAGAAGGAGAAGGAGAAGGTGAAGTCTGGAGGGTGAATCAGTAGAATCAGAAGAAGGAGAAGGAGAAGATGAAGTCTGGAGGGTGAATCAGAAAATGCAGAATAAAGAGAAGGAGAAGGTGAAGTCTGGAGGGTGAAGCAGAAGAAACAGAAGAAGGAGAAGGAGTAGGTGAAGACTGGAGGGTGAATCAGAAGAAGTAGAAGAAGGAGAAGGAGAAGGTGAAGTCTGGAGGGTGAATCAGACGAAGTAGAAGAAGGAGAAGGAGAAGGTGAAATCTGGAGGGTGAATCAGAAGAAGCAGAAGAAGGAGAAGGAGAAGGTGAAGTTAGGAGGGTGAATCAGAAGAAGCAGAAGAAGGAGAAGGAGAAGGTGAAGTCAGGAGGGTGGATCAGAAGAAGTAGAAGAAGGAGAAGGAGAAGGTGAAGTCTGGAGGGTGAATCAGAAGAAGTAGAAGAAGGAGAAGGAGAAGGTGAAGTCAGGACGGTGAAGCAGAAGAAGCAGAAGAAGGAGAAGGAGAAGGTGAAGTCTGGAGGGTGAAGCAGAAGAAGCAGAAGAAGGAGAAGGAGAGGGTGAAGTCTGGAGGGTGAATCAGAAGAAGTAGAAGAAGGAGAAGGAGAAGGTGAAGTCAGGAGAGTGAAGCAGAAGAAGCAGAAGAAGGAGAAGGAGAAGGTGAAGTCTGGAGGGCGAAGCAGAAGAAGCAGAAGAAGGAGAAGGAGAAGGTGAAGTCTGGGGGGTGAAGCAGAAGAAGCAGAAGAAGGAGAAGGAGTAGGTGAAGTCTGGAGGGTGAATCAGAAGAAGTAGAAGAAGGAGAAGGATAAGGTGAAGTCAGGAGGGTGAAGCAGGAGAAGCAGAAGAAGGAGAAGGAGAAGGTGAAGTCTGGTGGGTGAAGCAGAAGAAGCAGAAGAAGGAGAAGGAGAAGGTGAAGTCTGGAGGGTGAAGCAGAAGAAGCAGAAGAAGGAGAAGGAGAAGGTGAAGTCAGGAGGGTGGATCAGAAGAAGTAGAAGAAGGAGAAGGAGAAGGTGAAGTCTGGAGGGTGAATCAGAAGAAGCAGAAGAAGGAGAAGGAGAAGGTGAAGTCAGGAGGGCGCAGCAGAAGAAGCAGAAGAAGGAGAAAGAGAAGGTGAAGTCTGGAGGGTGAAGCAGAAGAAGCAGAAGAAGGAGAAGGAGAGGGTGAAGTCTGGAGGGTGAATCAGAAGAAGTAGAAGAAGGAGAAGGAGAAGGTGAAGTCTGGAGGGTGAAGCAGAAGAAGTAGAAGAAGGAGGAGGAGAAGGTGAAGTCCGGAGGGTGAATCAGAAGAAGCAGAAGAAGGAGAAGGAGAAGGTGAAGTCTGGAGGGTGAATCAGAAGAATCAGAAGAAGGAGAAGGAGAAGATGAAGTCTGGAGGGTGAATCAGAAGAAGCAGAAGAAAGAGAAGGAGAAGGTGAAGTCTGGAGGGTGAAGCAGAAGAAACAGAAGAAGGAGAAGGAGTAGGTGAAGACTGGAGGGTGAATCAGAAGAAGTAGAAGAAGGAGAAGGAGAAGGTGAAGTCTGGAGGGTGAATCAGACGAAGTAGAAGAAGGAGAAGGAGAAGGTGAAGTCTGGAGGGTGAATCAGAAGAAACAGAAGAAGGAGAAGGAGAAGGTGAAGTTAGGAGGGTGAATCAGAAGAAGCAGAAGAAGGAGAAGGAGCAGTTGAAGTCAGGGGGGTGAAGCAGAAGAAGTAGAAGAAGGAGAAGGAGAAGGTGAAGTCAGGACGGTGAAGCAGAAGAAGCAGAAGAAGGAGAAGGAGAAGGTGAAGTCTGGAGGGTGAAGCAGAAGAAGCAGAAGAAGGAGAAGGAGAGGGTGAAGTCTGGAGGGTGAATCAGAAGAAGTAGAAGAAGGAGAAGGAGAAGGTGAAGTCAGGAGAGTGAAGCAGAAGAAGCAGAAGAAGGAGAAGGAGAAGGTGAAGTCTGGAGGGCGAAGCAGAAGAAGCAGAAGAAGGAGAAGGAGAAGGTGAAGTCTGGAGGGTGAAGCAGAAGAAGCAGAAGAAGGAGAAGGAGTAGGTGAAGTCTGGAGGGTGAATCAGAAGAAGTAGAAGAAGGAGAAGGATAAGGTGAAGTCAGGAGGGTGAAGCAGAAGAAGCAGAAGAAGGAGAAGGAGAAGGTGAAGTCTGGTGGGTGAAGCAGAAGAAGCAGAAGAAGGAGAAGGAGAAGGTGAAGTCTGGAGGGTGAAGCAGAAGAAGCAGAAGAAGGAGAAGGAGAAGGTGAAGTCAGGAGGGTGGATCAGAAGAAGTAGAAGAAGGAGAAGGAGAAGGTGAAGTCTGGAGGGTGAATCAGAAGAAGCAGAAGAAGGAGAAGGAGAAGGTGAAGTCTGGAGGGCGCAGCAGAAGAAGCAGAAGAAGGAGAAAGAGAAGGTGAAGTCTGGAGGGTGAAGCAGAAGAAGCAGAAGAAGGAGAAGGAGAGGGTGAAGTCTGGAGGGTGAATCAGAAGAAGTAGAAGAAGGAGAAGGAGAAGGTGAAGTCAGGAGAGTGAAGCAGAAGAAGCAGAAGAAGGAGAAGGAGAAGGTGAAGTCTGGAGGGCGAAGCAGAAGAAGCAGAAGAAGTAGAAGGAGTAGGTGAAGTCTGGAGGGTGAAGCAGAAGAAGCAGAAGAAGGAGAAGGAGGAGGTGAAGTCAGGAGGGTGAAGCAGAAGAAGCAGAAGAAGGAGAAGGAGAAGGTGAAGTCTGGTGGGTGAAGCAGAAGAAGCAGAAGAAGGAGAAGGAGAAGGTGAAGTCTGGAGGGTGAAGCAGAAGAAGCAGAAGAAGGAGAAGGAGAAGGTGAAGTCTGGAGGGTGAATCAGAAGAAGCAGAAGAAGGAGAAGGAGAAGGTGAAGTCTGGAGGGCACAGCAGAAGAAGCAAAAGAAGGAGAAAGAGAAGGTGAAGTCTGGAGGGTGAAGCAGAAGAAGCAGAAGAAGGAGAAGGAGAGGGTGAAGTCTGGAGGGTGAATCAGAAGAAGTAGAAGAAGGAGAAGGAGAAGGTGAAGTCAGGAGAGTGAAGCAGAAGAAGCAGAAGAAGGAGAAGGAGAAGTTGAAGTCTGGAGGGCGAAGCAGAAGAAGCAGAAGAAGGAGAAGGAGAAGGTGAAGTCTGAAGGGTGAAGCAGAAGAAGGAGAAGGAGTATGTGAAGTCTGGAGGGTGAATCAGAAGAAGTCGAAGAAGGAGAAGGAGAAGGTGAAGTCAGGAGGGTGAAGCAGAAGAAGCAGAAGAAGGAGAAGGAGAAGGTGAAGTCTGGAGGGTGAAGCAGAAGAAGCAGAAGAAGGAGAAGGAGAAGGTGAAGTCTGGAGGGTGAATCAGAAGAAGCAGAAGAAGGAGAAGGAGAAGGTGAAGTCTGGAGGGTGAATCAGAAGAAGCAGAAGAAGGAGAAGGAGAAGGTGAAGTCAGGAGGGTGAATCAGAAGAAGCAGAAGAAGGAGAAGGAGAAGGTGAAGTCTGGAGGGTGAATCAGAAGAAGCAGAAGAAGGAGAAGGAGAAGGTGAAGTCTGGAGGGTGAATCAGAAGAAGCAGAAGAAGGAGAAGGAAAAGGTGAAGCCTGGAGGGTGAATCAGAAGAAGCAGAAGAAGGAGAAGGAGAAGGTGAAGTCTGGAGGGTGAATCAGAAGTAGCAGAATAAGGAGAAGGAGAAGGTGAAGTCTGGAGGGTGAATCACAAGAAGCAGAAGAAGGAGAAGGAGAAGGTGAAGTCTGGAGGGTGAATCAGAAGAAGTAGAAGAAGGAGAAGGAGAAGGTGAAGTCTGGAGGGTGAAGCAGAAGAAGTAGAAGAAGGAGAAGGAGAAGGTGAAGTCAGGAGGGTGAATCAGAAGAAGCAGAAGAAGGAGAAGGAGAAGGTGAAGTCTGGAGGGTGAATCAGTAGAATCAGAAGAAGGAGAAGGAGAAGATGAAGTCTGGAGGGTGAATCAGAAAATGCAGAATAAAGAGAAGGAGAAGGTGAAGTCTGGAGGGTGAAGCAGAAGAAACAGAAGAAGGAGAAGGAGTAGGTGAAGACTGGAGGGTGAATCAGAAGAAGTAGAAGAAGGAGAAGGAGAAGGTGAAGTCTGGAGGGTGAATCAGACGAAGTAGAAGAAGGAGAAGGAGAAGGTGAAATCTGGAGGGTGAATCAGAAGAAGCAGAAGAAGGAGAAGGAGAAGGTGAAGTTAGGAGGGTGAATCAGAAGAAGCAGAAGAAGGAGAAGGAGAAGGTGAAGTCAGGAGGGTGGATCAGAAGAAGTAGAAGAAGGAGAAGGAGAAGGTGAAGTCTGGAGGGTGAATCAGAAGAAGTAGAAGAAGGAGAAGGAGAAGGTGAAGTCAGGACGGTGAAGCAGAAGAAGCAGAAGAAGGAGAAGGAGAAGGTGAAGTCTGGAGGGTGAAGCAGAAGAAGCAGAAGAAGGAGAAGGAGAGGGTGAAGTCTGGAGGGTGAATCAGAAGAAGTAGAAGAAGGAGAAGGAGAAGGTGAAGTCAGGAGAGTGAAGCAGAAGAAGCAGAAGAAGGAGAAGGAGAAGGTGAAGTCTGGAGGGCGAAGCAGAAGAAGGAGAAGGAGAAGGTGAAGTCTGGGGGGTGAAGCAGAAGAAGCAGAAGAAGGAGAAGGAGTAGGTGAAGTCTGGAGGGTGAATCAGAAGAAGTAGAAGAAGGAGAAGGATAAGGTGAAGTCAGGAGGGTGAAGCAGGAGAAGCAGAAGAAGGAGAAGGAGAAGGTGAAGTCTGGTGGGTGAAGCAGAAGAAGCAGAAGAAGGAGAAGGAGAAGGTGAAGTCTGGAGGGTGAAGCAGAAGAAGCAGAAGAAGGAGAAGGAGAAGGTGAAATCAGGAGGGTGGATCAGAAGAAGTAGAAGAAGGAGAAGGAGAAGGTGAAGTCTGGAGGGTGAATCAGAAGAAGCAGAAGAAGGAGAAGGAGAAGGTGAAGTCAGGAGGGCGCAGCAGAAGAAGCAGAAGAAGGAGAAAGAGAAGGTGAAGTCTGGAGGGTGAAGCAGAAGAAGCAGAAGAAGGAGAAGGAGAGGGTGAAGTCTGGAGGGTGAATCAGAAGAAGTAGAAGAAGGAGAAGGAGAAGGTGAAGTCTGGAGGGTGAAGCAGAAGAAGTAGAAGAAGGAGAAGGAGAAGGTGAAGTCCGGAGGGTGAATCAGAAGAAGCAGAAGAAGGAGAAGGAGAAGGTGAAGTCTGGAGGGTGAATCAGAAGAATCAGAAGAAGGAGAAGGAGAAGATGAAGTCTGGAGGGTGAATCAGAAGAAGCAGAAGAAAGAGAAGGAGAAGGTGAAGTCTGGAGGGTGAAGCAGAAGAAACAGAAGAAGGAGAAGGAGTAGGTGAAGACTGGAGGGTGAATCAGAAGAAGTAGAAGAAGGAGAAGGAGAAGGTGAAGTCTGGAGGGTGAATCAGACGAAGTAGAAGAAGGAGAAGGAGAAGGTGAAGTCTGGAGGGTGAATCAGAAGAAGCAGAAGAAGGAGAAGGAGAAGGTGAAGTTAGGAGGGTGAATCAGAAGAAGCAGAAGAAGGAGAAGGAGCAGGTGAAGTCAGGGGGGTGAAGCAGAAGAAGTAGAAGAAGGAGAAGGAGAAGGTGAAGTCAGGACGGTGAAGCAGAAGAAGCAGAAGAAGGAGAAGGAGAAGGTGAAGTCTGGAGGGTGAAGCAGAAGAAGCAGAAGAAGGAGAAGGAGAGGGTGAAGTCTGGAGGGTGAATCAGAAGAAGTAGAAGAAGGAGAAGGAGAAGGTGAAGTCAGGAGAGTGAAGCAGAAGAAGCAGAAGAAGGAGAAGGAGAAGGTGAAGTCTGGAGGGCGAAGCAGAAGAAGCAGAAGAAGGAGAAGGAGAAGGTGAAGTCTGGAGGGTGAAGCAGAAGAAGCAGAAGAAGGAGAAGGAGTAGGTGAAGTCTGGAGGGTGAATCAGAAGAAGTAGAAGAAGGAGAAGGATAAGGTGAAGTCAGGAGGGTGAAGCAGAAGAAGCAGAAGAAGGAGAAGGAGAAGGTGAAGTCTGGTGGGTGAAGCAGAAGAAGCAGAAGAAGGAGAAGGAGAAGGTGAAGTCTGGAGGGTGAAGCAGAAGAAGCAGAAGAAGGAGAAGGAGAAGGTGAAGTCAGGAGGGTGGATCAGAAGAAGTAGAAGAAGGAGAAGGAGAAGGTGAAGTCTGGAGGGTGAATCAGAAGAAGCAGAAGAAGGAGAAGGAGAAGGTGAAGTCTGGAGGGCGCAGCAGAAGAAGCAGAAGAAGGAGAAAGAGAAGGTGAAGTCTGGAGGGTGAAGCAGAAGAAGCAGAAGAAGGAGAAGGAGAGGGTGAAGTCTGGAGGGTGAATCAGAAGAAGTAGAAGAAGGAGAAGGAGAAGGTGAAGTCAGGAGAGTGAAGCAGAAGAAGCAGAAGAAGGAGAAGGAGAAGGTGAAGTCTGGAGGGCGAAGCAGAAGAAGCAGAAGAAGTAGAAGGAGTAGGTGAAGTCTGGAGGGTGAAGCAGAAGAAGCAGAAGAAGGAGAAGGAGGAGGTGAAGTCAGGAGGGTGAAGCAGAAGAAGCAGAAGAAGGAGAAGGAGAAGGTGAAGTCTGGTGGGTGAAGCAGAAGAAGCAGAAGAAGGAGAAGGAGAAGGTGAAGTCTGGAGGGTGAAGCAGAAGAAGCAGAAGAAGGAGAAGGAGAAGGTGAAGTCAGGAGGGTGGATCAGAAGAAGTAGAAGAAGGAGAAGGAGAAGGTGAAGTCTGGAGGGTGAATCAGAAGAAGCAGAAGAAGGAGAAGGAGAAGGTGAAGTCTGGAGGGCACAGCAGAAGAAGCAAAAGAAGGAGAAAGAGAAGGTGAAGTCTGGAGGGTGAAGCAGAAGAAGCAGAAGAAGGAGAAGGAGAGGGTGAAGTCTGGAGGGTGAATCAGAAGAAGTAGAAGAAGGAGAAGGAGAAGGTGAAGTCAGGAGAGTGAAGCAGAAGAAGCAGAAGAAGGAGAAGGAGAAGTTGAAGTCTGGAGGGCGAAGCAGAAGAAGCAGAAGAAGGAGAAGGAGAAGGTGAAGTCTGAAGGGTGAAGCAGAAGAAGGAGAAGGAGTAGGTGAAGTCAGGAGGGTGAAGCAGAAGAAGCAGAAGAAGGAGAAGGAGAAGGTGAAGTCTGGAGGGTGAAGCAGAAGAAGCAGAAGAAGGAGAAGGAGAAGGTGAAGTCTGGAGGGTGAATCAGAAGAAGCAGAAGAAGGAGAAGGAGAAGGTGAAGTCTGGAGGGTGAATCAGAAGAAGCAGAAGAAGGAGAAGGAGAAGGTGAAGTCAGGAGGGTGAATCAGAAGAAGCAGAAGAAGGAGAAGGAGAAGGTGAATTTAGGAGGGTGAATCAGAAGAAGCAGAAGAAGGAGAAGGAGCAGGTGAAGTCAGGGGGGTGTAGCAGAAGAAGTAGAAGAAGGAGAAGGAGAAGGTGAAGTCAGGACGGTGAAGCAGAAGAAGCAGAAGAAGGAGAAGGAGAAGGTGAAGCCTGGAGGGCGCAGCAGAAGAAGCAGAAGAAGGAGAAGGAGAAGGTGAAGTCTCGAGTGTGAAGCAGAAGAAGCAGAAGAAGGAGAAGGAGAAGGTGAAGTCTGGAGGGTGAAGCAGAAGAAACAGAAGAAGGAGAAGGAGAAGGTGAAGACTGGAGGGTGAATCAGAAGAAGTAGAAGAAGGAGAAGGAGAAGGTGAAGTCTGGAGGGTGAATCAGAAGAAGTAGAAGAAGGAGAAGGAGAAGTTGAAGTCTGGAGGGTGAATCAGAAGAAGCAGAAGAAGGAGAAGGAGAAGGTGAAGTCTGGAGGGTGAATCAGAAGAAGCAGAAGAAGGAGAAGGAGAAGATGAAGTCTGGAGGGTGAATCAGAAGAAGTAGAAGAAGGAGAAGGAGAAGGTGAAGTCTGGAGGGTGAATCAGAACAAGTAGAAGAAGGAGAAGGAGAAGATGAAGTCTGGAGGGTGAATCAGAAGAAAGAGAAGAAGGAGAAGGAGAAGGTGAAGTCTGGAGGGTGAATCAGAAGAAGTAGAAGAAGGAGAAGGAGAAGGTGTAGTCTGGAGGGTGAATCAGAAGAAGTAGACGAAGGAGAAGGAGAAGGTGATATCTGGAGGGTGAATCAGAAGAAGCAGAAGAAGGAGAAGGAGAAGGTGAAGTCTGGAGGGTGAATCAGAAGAAGTAGAAGAAGGAGAAGGAGAAGGTGAAGTCTGGAGGGTGAATCAGAAGAAGCAGAAGAAAGAGAAGGAGAAGGTGAAGTCTGGAGGGTGAATCAGAAGAAGTAGAAGAAGGAGAAGGAGAAGGTGAAGTCTGGAGGGTGAATCAGAAGAAGCAGAAGAAGGAGAAGGAGAAGGTGAAGTCTGGAGGGTGAATCAGAAGAAGCAGAAGAAGGAGAAGGAAAAGGTGAAGTCTGGAGGGTGAATCAGAAGAAGCAGAAGAAGGAGAAGGAGAAGGTGAAGTCTGGAGGGTGAATCAGAAGAAGCAGAATAAGGAGAAGGAGAAGGTGAAGTCTGGAGGGTGAATCAGAAGAAGCAGAAGAAGGAGAAGGAGAAGGTGAAGTCTGGAGGGTGAATCAGAAGAAGTAGAAGAAGGAGAAGGAGAAGGTGAAGTCTGGAGGGTGAAGCAGAAGAAGTAGAAGAAGGAGAAGGAGAAGGTGAAGTCAGGAGGGTGAATCAGAAGAAGCAGAAGAAGGAGAAGGAGAAGGTGAAGTCTGGAGGGTGAATCAGAAGAATCAGAAGAAGGAGAAGGAGAAGATGAAGCCTGGAGGGTGAATCAGAAGAAGCAGAAGAAAGAGAAGGAGAAGGTGAAGTCTGGAGGGTGAAGCAGAAGAAACAGAAGAAGGAGAAGGAGTAGGTGAAGACTGGAGGGTGAATCAGAAGAAGTAGAAGAAGGAGAAGGAGAAGGTGAAGTCTGGAGGGTGAATCAGACGAAGAAGAAGAAGGAGAAGGAGAAGGTGAAGTCTGGAGGGTGAATCAGAAGAAGCAGAAGAAGGAGAAGGAGAAGGTGAAGTTAGGAGGGTGAATCAGAAGAAGCAGAAGAAGGAGAAGGAGCAGGTGAAGTCAGGGGGGTGAAGCAGAAGAAGTAGAAGAAGGAGAAGGAGAAGGTGAAGTCAGGACGGTGAAGCAGAAGAAGCAGAAGAAGGAGAAGGAGAAGGTGAAGTCTGGAGGGTGAAGCAGAAGAAGCAGAAGAAGGAGAAGGAGAGGGTGAAGTCTGGAGGGTGAATCAGAAGAAGTAGAAGAAGGAGAAGGAGAAGGTGAAGTCAGGAGAGTGAAGCAGAAGAAGCAGAAGAAGGAGAAGGAGAAGGTGAAGTCTGGAGGGCGAAGCAGAAGAAGCAGAAGAAGGAGAAGGAGAAGGTGAAGTCTGGATGGTGAAGCAGAAGAAG
Source organism: Somniosus microcephalus (assembly GCF_052327205.1). Classification (NCBI taxonomy): domain Eukaryota; kingdom Metazoa; phylum Chordata; class Chondrichthyes; order Squaliformes; family Somniosidae; genus Somniosus; species Somniosus microcephalus. The sequence continues at coordinate 374,140 of NW_028225434.1, read as the reverse complement.
CAGAAGAAGGAGAAGGAGTAGGTGAAGTCTGGAGGGTGAATCAGAAGAAGTAGAAGAAGGAGAAGGATAAGGTGAAGTCAGGAGGGTGAAGCAGAAGAAGCAGAAGAAGGAGAAGGAGAAGGTGAAGTCTGGTGGGTGAAGCAGAAGAAGCAGAAGAAGGAGAAGGAGAAGGTGAAGTCTGGAGGGTGAAGCAGAAGAAGCAGAAGAAGGAGAAGGAGAAGGTGAAGTCAGGAGGGTGGATCAGAAGAAGTAGAAGAAGGAGAAGGAGAAGGTGAAGTCTGGAGGGTGAATCAGAAGAAGCAGAAGAAGGAGAAGGAGAAGGTGAAGTCTGGAGGGCGCAGAGAAGAAGCAGAAGAAGGAGAAAGAGAAGGTGAAGTCTGGAGGGTGAAGCAGAAGAAGCAGAAGAAGGAGAAGGAGAGGGTGAAGTCTGGAGGGTGAATCAGAAGAAGTAGAAGAAGGAGAAGGAGAAGTTGAAGTCAGGAGAGTGAAGCAGAAGAAGCAGAAGAAGGAGAAGGAGAAGGTGAAGTCTGGAGGGCGAAGCAGAAGAAGCAGAAGAAGGAGAAGGAGAAGGTGAAGTCTGGAGGGTGAAGCAGAAGAAGGAGAAGGAGTAGGTGAAGTCTGGAGGGTGAATCAGAAGAACTAGAAGAAGGAGAAGGAGAAGGTGAAGTCAGGAGGGTGAAGCAGAAGAAGCAGAAGAAGGAGAAGGAGAAGGTGAAGTCTGGAGGGTGAAGCAGAAGAAGCAGAAGAAGGAGAAGGAGAAGGTGAAGTCTGGAGGGTGAATCAGAAGAAGCAGAAGAAGGAGAAGGAGAAGGTGAAGTCTGGAGGGTGAATCAGAAGAAGCAGAAGAAGGAGAAGGAGAAGGTGAAGTCAGGAGGGTGAATCAGAAGAAGCAGAAGAAGGAGAAGGAGAAGGTGAATTTAGGAGGGTGAATCAGAAGAAGCAGAAGAAGGAGAAGGAGCAGGTGAAGTCAGGGGGGTGTAGCAGAAGAAGTAGAAGAAGGAGAAGGAGAAGGTGAAGTCAGGACGGTGAAGCAGAAGAAGCAGAAGAAGGAGAAGGAGAAGGTGAAGCCTGGAGGGCGCAGCAGAAGAAGCAGAAGAAGGAGAAGGAGAAGGTGAAGTCTGGAGTGTGAAGCAGAAGAAGCAGAAGAAGGAGAAGGAGAAGGTGAAGTCTGGAGGGTGAAGCAGAAGAAACAGAAGAAGGAGAAGGAGAAGGTGAAGACTGGAGGGTGAATCAGAAGAAGTAGAAGAAGGAGAAGGAGAAGGTGAAGTCTGGAGGGTGAATCAGAAGAAGTAGAAGAAGGAGAAGGAGAAGTTGAAGTCTGGAGGGTGAATCAGAAGAAGCAGAAGAAGGAGAAGGAGAAGGTGAAGTCTGGAGGGTGAATCAGAAGAAGCAGAAGAAGGAGAAGGAGAAGATGAAGTCTGGAGGGTGAATCAGAAGAAGTAGAAGAAGGAGAAGGAGAAGGTGAAGTCTGGAGGGTGAATCAGAAGAAGTAGAAGAAGGAGAAGGAGAAGATGAAGTCTGGAGGGTGAATCAGAAGAAAGAGAAGAAGGAGAAGGAGAAGGTGAAGTCTGGAGGGTGAATCAGAAGAAGTAGAAGAAGGAGAAGGAGAAGGTGTAGTCTGGAGGGTGAATCAGAAGAAGTAGACGAAGGAGAAGGAGAAGGTGAAGTCTGGAGGGTGAATCAGACGAAGTAGAAGAAGGAGAAGGAGAAGGTGAAGTCTGGAGGGTGAATCAGAAGAAGCAGAAGAAGGAGAAGGAGAAGGTGAAGTTAGGAGGGTGAATCAGAAGAAGCAGAAGAAGGAGAAGGAGCAGGTGAAGTCAGGGGGGTGAAGCAGAAGAAGTAGAAGAAGGAGAAGGAGAAGGTGAAGTCAGGACGGTGAAGCAGAAGAAGCAGAAGAAGGAGAAGGAGAAGGTGAAGTCTGGAGGGTGAAGCAGAAGAAGCAGAAGAAGGAGAAGGAGAGGGTGAAGTCTGGAGGGTGAATCAGAAGAAGTAGAAGAAGGAGAAGGAGAAGGTGAAGTCAGGAGAGTGAAGCAGAAGAAGCAGAAGAAGGAGAAGGAGAAGGTGAAGTCTGGAGGGCGAAGCAGAAGAAGCAGAAGAAGGAGAAGGAGAAGGTGAAGTCTGGAGGGTGAAGCAGAAGAAGCAGAAGAAGGAGAAGGAGTAGGTGAAGTCTGGAGGGTGAATCAGAAGAAGTAGAAGAAGGAGAAGGATAAGGTGAAGTCAGGAGGGTGAAGCAGAAGAAGCAGAAGAAGGAGAAGGAGAAGGTGAAGTCTGGTGGGTGAAGCAGAAGAAGCAGAAGAAGGAGAAGGAGAAGGTGAAGTCTGGAGGGTGAAGCAGAAGAAGCAGAAGAAGGAGAAGGAGAAGGTGAAGTCAGGAGGGTGGATCAGAAGAAGTAGAAGAAGGAGAAGGAGAAGGTCAAGTCTGGAGGGTGAATCAGAAGAAGCATAAGAAGGAGAAGGAGAAGGTGAAGTCTGGAGGGCGCAGCAGAAGAAGCAGAAGAAGGAGAAAGAGAAGGTGAAGTCTGGAGGGTGAAGCAGAAGAAGCAGAAGAAGGAGAAGGAGAGGGTGAAGTCTGGAGGGTGAATCAGAAGAAGTAGAAGAAGGAGAAGGAGAAGGTGAAGTCAGGAGAGTGAAGCAGAAGAAGCAGAAGAAGGAGAAGGAGAAGGTGAAGTCTGGAGGGCGAAGCAGAAGAAGCAGAAGAAGTAGAAGGAGTAGGTGAAGTCTGGAGGGTGAAGCAGAAGAAGCAGAAGAAGGAGAAGGAGTAGGTGAAGTCAGGAGGGTGAAGCAGAAGAAGCAGAAGAAGGAGAAGGAGAAGGTGAAGTCTGGTGGGTGAAGCAGAAGAAGCAGAAGAAGGAGAAGGAGAAGGTGAAGTCTGGAGGGTGAAGCAGAAGAAGCAGAAGAAGGAGAAGGAGAAGGTGAAGTCAGGAGGGTGAATCAGAAGAAGCAGAAGAAGGAGAAGGAGAAGGTGAAGTCTGGAGGGCACAGCAGAAGAAGCAGAAGAAGGAGAAAGAGAAGGTGAAGTCTGGAGGGTGAAGCAGAAGAAGCAGAAGAAGGAGAAGGAGAGGGTGAAGTCTGGAGGGTGAATCAGAAGAAGTAGAAGAAGGAGAAGGAGAAGGTGAAGTCAGGAGAGTGAAGCAGAAGAAGCAGAAGAAGGAGAAGGAGAAGGTGAAGTCTGGAGGGCGAAGCAGAAGAAGCAGAAGAAGGAGAAGGAGAAGGTGAAGTCTGGAGGGTGAAGCAGAAGAAGCAGAAGAAGGAGAAGGAGTAGGTGAAGTCTGGAGGGTGAATCAGAAGAAGTCGAAGAAGGAGAAGGAGAAGGTGAAGTCAGGAGGGTGAAGCAGAAGAAGCAGAAGAAGGAGAAGGAGAAGGTGAAGTCTGGAGGGTGAAGCAGAAGAAGCAGAAGAAGGAGAAGGAGAAGGTGAAGTCTGGAGGGTGAATCAGAAGAAGCAGAAGAAGGAGAAGGAGAAGGTGAAGTCTGGAGGGTGAATCAGAAGAAGCAGAAGAAGGAGAAGGAGAAGGTGAAGTCAGGAGGGTGAATCAGAAGAAGCAGAAGAAGGAGAAGGAGAAGGTGAATTTAGGAGGGTGAATCAGAAGAAGCAGAAGAAGGAGAAGGAGCAGGTGAAGTCAGGGGGGTGTAGCAGAAGAAGTAGAAGAAGGAGAAGGAGAAGGTGAAGTCAGGACGGTGAAGCAGAAGAAGCAGAAGAAGGAGAAGGAGAAGGTGAAGTCTGGAGGGTGAAGCAGAAGAAGCAGAAGAAGGAGAAGGAGTAGGTGAAGTCTGGAGGGTGAATCAGAAGAAGTAGAAGAAGGAGAAGGATAAGGTGAAGTCAGGAGGGTGAAGCAGAAGAAGCAGAAGAAGGAGAAGGAGAAGGTGAAGTCTGGTGGGTGAAGCAGAAGAAGCAGAAGAAGGAGAAGGAGAAGGTGAAGTCTGGAGGGTGAAGCAGAAGAAGCAGAAGAAGGAGAAGGAGAAGGTGAAGTCAGGAGGGTGGATCAGAAGAAGTAGAAGAAGGAGAAGGAGAAGGTCAAGTCTGGAGGGTGAATCAGAAGAAGCAGAAGAAGGAGAAGGAGAAGGTGAAGTCTGGAGGGCGCAGCAGAAGAAGCAGAAGAAGGAGAAAGAGAAGGTGAAGTCTGGAGGGTGAAGCAGAAGAAGCAGAAGAAGGAGAAGGAGAGGGTGAAGTCTGGAGGGTGAATCAGAAGAAGTAGAAGAAGGAGAAGGAGAAGGTGAAGTCAGGAGAGTGAAGCAGAAGAAGCAGAAGAAGGAGAAGGAGAAGGTGAAGTCTGGAGGGCGAAGCAGAAGAAGCAGAAGAAGTAGAAGGAGTAGGTGAAGTCTGGAGGGTGAAGCAGAAGAAGCAGAAGAAGGAGAAGGAGTAGGTGAAGTCAGGAGGGTGAAGCAGAAGAAGCAGAAGAAGGAGAAGGAGAAGGTGAAGTCTGGTGGGTGAAGCAGAAGAAGCAGAAGAAGGAGAAGGAGAAGGTGAAGTCTGGAGGGTGAAGCAGAAGAAGCAGAAGAAGGAGAAGGAGAAGGTGAAGTCAGGAGGGTGAATCAGAAGAAGCAGAAGAAGGAGAAGGAGAAGGTGAAGTCTGGAGGGCACAGCAGAAGAAGCAGAAGAAGGAGAAAGAGAAGGTGAAGTCTGGAGGGTGAAGCAGAAGAAGCAGAAGAAGGAGAAGGAGAGGGTGAAGTCTGGAGGGTGAATCAGAAGAAGTAGAAGAAGGAGAAGGAGAAGGTGAAGTCAGGAGAGTGAAGCAGAAGAAGCAGAAGAAGGAGAAGGAGAAGGTGAAGTCTGGAGGGCGAAGCAGAAGAAGCAGAAGAAGGAGAAGGAGAAGGTGAAGTCTGGAGGGTGAAGCAGAAGAAGCAGAAGAAGGAGAAGGAGTAGGTGAAGTCTGGAGGGTGAATCAGAAGAAGTCGAAGAAGGAGAAGGAGAAGGTGAAGTCAGGAGGGTGAAGCAGAAGAAGCAGAAGAAGGAGAAGGAGAAGGTGAAGTCTGGAGGGTGAAGCAGAAGAAGCAGAAGAAGGAGAAGGAGAAGGTGAAGTCTGGAGGGTGAATCAGAAGAAGCAGAAGAAGGAGAAGGAGAAGGTGAAGTCTGGAGGGTGAATCAGAAGAAGCAGAAGAAGGAGAAGGAGAAGGTGAAGTCAGGAGGGTGAATCAGAAGAAGCAGAAGAAGGAGAAGGAGAAGGTGAATTTAGGAGGGTGAATCAGAAGAAGCAGAAGAAGGAGAAGGAGCAGGTGAAGTCAGGGGGGTGTAGCAGAAGAAGTAGAAGAAGGAGAAGGAGAAGGTGAAGTCAGGACGGTGAAGCAGAAGAAGCAGAAGAAGGAGAAGGAGAAGGTGAAGCCTGGAGGGCGCAGCAGAAGAAGCAGAAGAAGGAGAAGGAGAAGGTGAAGTCTGGAGTGTGAAGCAGAAGAAGCAGAAGAAGGAGAAGGAGAAGGTGAAGTCTGGAGGGTGAAGCAGAAGAAACAGAAGAAGGAGAAGGAGAAGGTGAAGACTGGAGGGTGAATCAGAAGAAGTAGAAGAAGGAGAAGGAGAAGGTGAAGTCTGGAGGGTGAATCAGAAGAAGTAGAAGAAGGAGAAGGAGAAGGTGAAGTCAGGAGAGTGAAGCAGAAGAAGCAGAAGAAGGAGAAGGAGAAGGTGAAGTCTGGAGGGCGAAGCAGAAGAAGCAGAAGAAGGAGAAGGAGAAGGTGAAGTCTGGAGGGTGAAGCAGAAGAAGCAGAAGAAGGAGAAGGAGTAGGTGAAGTCTGGAGGGTGAATCAGAAGAAGTCGAAGAAGGAGAAGGAGAAGGTGAAGTCAGGAGGGTGAAGCAGAAGAAGCAGAAGAAGGAGAAGGAGAAGGTGAAGTCTGGAGGGTGAAGCAGAAGAAGCAGAAGAAGGAGAAGGAGAAGGTGAAGTCTGGAGGGTGAATCAGAAGAAGCAGAAGAAGGAGAAGGAGAAGGTGAAGTCTGGAGGGTGAATCAGAAGAAGCAGAAGAAGGAGAAGGAGAAGGTGAAGTCAGGAGGGTGAATCAGAAGAAGCAGAAGAAGGAGAAGGAGAAGGTGAATTTAGGAGGGTGAATCAGAAGAAGCAGAAGAAGGAGAAGGAGCAGGTGAAGTCAGGGGGGTGTAGCAGAAGAAGTAGAAGAAGGAGAAGGAGAAGGTGAAGTCTGGAGGGTGAAGCAGAAGAAGCAGAAGAAGGAGAAGGAGAAGGTGAAGTCAGGAGGGTGAATCAGAAGAAGCAGAAGAAGGAGAAGGAGAAGGTGAAGTCTGGAGGGCACAGCAGAAGAAGCAGAAGAAGGAGAAAGAGAAGGTGAAGTCTGGAGGGTGAAGCAGAAGAAGCAGAAGAAGGAGAAGGAGAGGGTGAAGTCTGGAGGGTGAATCAGAAGAAGTAGAAGAAGGAGAAGGAGAAGGTGAAGTCAGGAGAGTGAAGCAGAAGAAGCAGAAGAAGGAGAAGGAGAAGGTGAAGTCTGGAGGGCGAAGCAGAAGAAGCAGAAGAAGGAGAAGGAGAAGGTGAAGTCTGGAGGGTGAAGCAGAAGAAGCAGAAGAAGGAGAAGGAGTAGGTGAAGTCTGGAGGGTGAATCAGAAGAAGTCGAAGAAGGAGAAGGAGAAGGTGAAGTCAGGAGGGTGAAGCAGAAGAAGCAGAAGAAGGAGAAGGAGAAGGTGAAGTCTGGAGGGTGAAGCAGAAGAAGCAGAAGAAGGAGAAGGAGAAGGTGAAGTCTGGAGGGTGAATCAGAAGAAGCAGAAGAAGGAGAAGGAGAAGGTGAAGTCTGGAGGGTGAATCAGAAGAAGCAGAAGAAGGAGAAGGAGAAGGTGAAGTCAGGAGGGTGAATCAGAAGAAGCAGAAGAAGGAGAAGGAGAAGGTGAATTTAGGAGGGTGAATCAGAAGAAGCAGAAGAAGGAGAAGGAGCAGGTGAAGTCAGGGGGGTGTAGCAGAAGAAGTAGAAGAAGGAGAAGGAGAAGGTGAAGTCAGGACGGTGAAGCAGAAGAAGCAGAAGAAGGAGAAGGAGAAGGTGAAGCCTGGAGGGCGCAGCAGAAGAAGCAGAAGAAGGAGAAGGAGAAGGTGAAGTCTGGAGTGTGAAGCAGAAGAAGCAGAAGAAGGAGAAGGAGAAGGTGAAGTCTGGAGGGTGAAGCAGAAGAAACAGAAGAAGGAGAAGGAGAAGGTGAAGACTGGAGGGTGAATCAGAAGAAGTAGAAGAAGGAGAAGGAGAAGGTGAAGTCTGGAGGGTGAATCAGAAGAAGTAGAAGAAGGAGAAGGAGAAGGTGAAGTCAGGAGAGTGAAGCAGAAGAAGCAGAAGAAGGAGAAGGAGAAGGTGAAGTCTGGAGGGCGAAGCAGAAGAAGCAGAAGAAGGAGAAGGAGAAGGTGAAGTCTGGAGGGTGAAGCAGAAGAAGCAGAAGAAGGAGAAGGAGTAGGTGAAGTCTGGAGGGTGAATCAGAAGAAGTCGAAGAAGGAGAAGGAGAAGGTGAAGTCAGGAGGGTGAAGCAGAAGAAGCAGAAGAAGGAGAAGGAGAAGGTGAAGTCTGGAGGGTGAAGCAGAAGAAGCAGAAGAAGGAGAAGGAGAAGGTGAAGTCTGGAGGGTGAATCAGAAGAAGCAGAAGAAGGAGAAGGAGAAGGTGAAGTCTGGAGGGTGAATCAGAAGAAGCAGAAGAAGGAGAAGGAGAAGGTGAAGTCAGGAGGGTGAATCAGAAGAAGCAGAAGAAGGAGAAGGAGAAGGTGAATTTAGGAGGGTGAATCAGAAGAAGCAGAAGAAGGAGAAGGAGCAGGTGAAGTCAGGGGGGTGTAGCAGAAGAAGTAGAAGAAGGAGAAGGAGAAGGTGAAGTCAGGACGGTGAAGCAGAAGAAGCAGAAGAAGGAGAAGGAGAAGGTGAAGCCTGGAGGGCGCAGCAGAAGAAGCAGAAGAAGGAGAAGGAGAAGGTGAAGTCTGGAGTGTGAAGCAGAAGAAGCAGAAGAAGGAGAAGGAGAAGGTGAAGTCTGGAGGGTGAAGCAGAAGAAACAGAAGAAGGAGAAGGAGAAGGTGAAGACTGGAGGGTGAATCAGAAGAAGTAGAAGAAGGAGAAGGAGAAGGAGAAGTCTGGAGGGTGAATCAGAAGAAGTAGAAGAAGGAGAAGGAGAGGTTGAAGTCTGGAGGGTGAATCAGAAGAAGCAGAAGAAGGAGAAGGAGAAGGTGAAGTCTGGAGGGTGAATCAGAAGAAGCAGAAGAAGGAGAAGGAGAAGATGAAGTCTGGAGGGTGAATCAGAAGAAGTAGAAGAAGGAGAAGGAGAAGGTGAAGTCTGGAGGGTGAATCAGAACAAGTAGAAGAAGGAGAAGGAGAAGATGAAGTCTGGAGGGTGAATCAGAAGAAAGAGAAGAAGGAGAAGGAGAAGGTGTAGTCTGGAGGGTGAATCAGAAGAAGTAGACGAAGGAGAAGGAGAAGGTGAAGTCTGGAGGGTGAATCAGAAGAAGCAGAAGAAGGAGAAGGAGAAGGTGAAGTCTGGAGGGTGAATCAGAAGAAGTAGAAGAAGGAGAAGGAGAAGGTGAAGTCTGGAGGGTGAATCAGAAGAAGCAGAAGAAAGAGAAGGAGAAGGTGAAGTCTGGAGGGTGAATCAGAAGAAGTAGAAGAAGGAGAAGGAGAAGGTGAAGTCTGGAGGGTGAATCAGAAGAAGCAGAAGAAGGAGAAGGAGAAGGTGAAGTCTGGAGGGTGAATCAGAAGAAGCAGAAGAAGGAGAAGGAAAAGGTGAAGTCTGGAGGGTGAATCAGAAGAAGCAGAAGAAGGAGAAGGAGAAGGTGAAGTCTGGAGGGTGAATCAGAAGAAGCAGAATAAGGAGAAGGAGAAGGTGAAGTCTGGAGGGTGAATCAGAAGAAGCAGAAGAAGGAGAAGGAGAAGGTGAAGTCTGGAGGGTGAATCAGAAGAAGTAGAAGAAGGAGAAGGAGAAGGTGAAGTCTGGAGGGTGAAGCAGAAGAAGTAGAAGAAGGAGAAGGAGAAGGTGAAGTCAGGAGGGTGAATCAGAAGAAGCAGAAGAAGGAGAAGGAGAAGGTGAAGTCTGGAGGGTGAATCAGAAGAATCAGAAGAAGGAGAAGGAGAAGATGAAGTCTGGAGGGTGAATCAGAAGAAGCAGAAGAAAGAGAAGGAGAAGGTGAAGTCTGGAGGGTGAAGCAGAAGAAACAGAAGAAGGAGAAGGAGTAGGTGAAGACTGGAGGGTGAATCAGAAGAAGTAGAAGAAGGAGAAGGAGAAGGTGAAGTCTGGAGGGTGAATCAGACGAAGTAGAAGAAGGAGAAGGAGAAGGTGAAGTCTGGAGGGTGAATCAGAAGAAGCAGAAGAAGGAGAAGGAGAAGGTGAAGTTAGGAGGGTGAATCAGAAGAAGCAGAAGAAGGAGAAGGAGCAGGTGAAGTCAGGGGGGTGAAGCAGAAGAAGTAGAAGAAGGAGAAGGAGAAGGTGAAGTCAGGACGGTGAAGCAGAAGAAGCAGAAGAAGGAGAAGGAGAAGGTGAAGTCTGGAGGGTGAAGCAGAAGAAGCAGAAGAAGGAGAAGGAGAGGGTGAAGTCTGGAGGGTGAATCAGAAGAAGTAGAAGAAGGAGAAGGAGAAGGTGAAGTCAGGAGAGTGAAGCAGAAGAAGCAGAAGAAGGAGAAGGAGAAGGTGAAGTCTGGAGGGCGAAGCAGAAGAAGCAGAAGAAGGAGAAGGAGAAGGTGAAGTCTGGAGGGTGAAGCAGAAGAAGCAGAAGAAGGAGAAGGAGTAGGTGAAGTCTGGAGGGTGAATCAGAAGAAGTAGAAGAAGGAGAAGGATAAGGTGAAGTCAGGAGGGTGAAGCAGAAGAAGCAGAAGAAGGAGAAGGAGAAGGTGAAGTCTGGTGGGTGAAGCAGAAGAAGCAGAAGAAGGAGAAGGAGAAGGTGAAGTCTGGAGGGTGAAGCAGAAGAAGTCGAAGAAGGAGAAGGAGAAGGTGAAGTCAGGAGGGTGAAGCAGAAGAAGCAGAAGAAGGAGAAGGAGAAGGTGAAGTCTGGAGGGTGAAGCAGAAGAAGCAGAAGAAGGAGAAGGAGAAGGTGAAGTCTGGAGGGTGAATCAGAAGAAGCAGAAGAAGGAGAAGGAGAAGGTGAAGTCTGGAGGGTGAATCAGAAGAAGCAGAAGAAGGAGAAGGAGAAGGTGAAGTCAGGAGGGTGAATCAGAAGAAGCAGAAGAAGGAGAAGGAGAAGGTGAATTTAGGAGGGTGAATCAGAAGAAGCAGAAGAAGGAGAAGGAGCAGGTGAAGTCAGGGGGGTGTAGCAGAAGAAGTAGAAGAAGGAGAAGGAGAAGGTGAAGTCAGGACGGTGAAGCAGAAGAAGCAGAAGAAGGAGAAGGAGAAGGTGAAGCCTGGAGGGCGCAGCAGAAGAAGCAGAAGAAGGAGAAGGAGAAGGTGAAGTCTGGAGTGTGAAGCAGAAGAAGCAGAAGAAGGAGAAGGAGAAGGTGAAGTCTGGAGGGTGAAGCAGAAGAAACAGAAGAAGGAGAAGGAGAAGGTGAAGACTGGAGGGTGAATCAGAAGAAGTAGAAGAAGGAGAAGGAGAAGGTGAAGTCTGGAGGGTGAATCAGAAGAAGTAGAAGAAGGGGAAGGAGAAGTTGAAGTCTGGAGGGTGAATCAGAAGAAGCAGAAGAAGGAGAAGGAGAAGGTGAAGTCTGGAGGGTGAATCAGAAGAAGCAGAAGAAGGAGAAGGAGAAGATGAAGTCTGGAGGGTGAATCAGAAGAAGTAGAAGAAGGAGAAGGAGAAGGTGAAGTCTGGAGGGTGAATCAGAACAAGTAGAAGAAGGAGAAGGAGAAGATGAAGTCTGGAGGGTGAATCAGAAGAAAGAGAAAAAGGAGAAGGAGAAGGTGAAGTCTGGAGGGTGAATCAGAAGAAGTAGAAGAAGGAGAAGGAGAAGGTGTAGTCTGGAGGGTGAATCAGAAGAAGTAGACGAAGGAGAAGGAGAAGGTGAAGTCTGGAGGGTGAATCAGAAGAAGCAGAAGAAGGAGAAGGAGAAGGTGAAGTCTGGAGGGTGAATCAGAAGAAGTAGAAGAAGGAGAAGGAGAAGGTGAAGTCTGGAGGGTGAATCAGAAGAAGCAGAAGAAAGAGAAGGAGAAGGTGAAGTCTGGAGGGTGAATCAGAAGAAGTAGAAGAAGGAGAAGGAGAAGGTGAAGTCTGGAGGGTGAATCAGAAGAAGCAGAAGAAGGAGAAGGAGAAGGTGAAGTCTGGAGGGTGAATCAGAAGAAGCAGAAGAAGGAGAAGGAAAAGGTGAAGTCTGGAGGGTGAATCAGAAGAAGCAGAAGAAGGAGAAGGAGAAGGTGAAGTCTGGAGGGTGAATCAGAAGAAGCAGAATAAGGAGAAGGAGAAGGTGAAGTCTGGAGGGTGAATCAGAAGAAGCAGAAGAAGGGGAAGGAGAAGGTGAAGTCTGGAGGGTGAATCAGAAGAAGTAGAAGAAGGAGAAGGAGAAGGTGAAGTCTGGAGGGTGAAGCAGAAGAAGTAGAAGAAGGAGAAGGAGAAGGTGAAGTCAGGAGGGTGAATCAGAAGAAGCAGAAGAAGGAGAAGGAGAAGGTGAAGTCTGGAGGGTGAATCAGAAGAATCAGAAGAAGGAGAAGGAGAAGATGAAGTCTGGAGGGTGAATCAGAAGAAGCAGAAGAAAGAGAAGGAGAAGGTGAAGTCTGGAGGGTGAAGCAGAAGAAACAGAAGAAGGAGAAGGAGTAGGTGAAGACTGGAGGGTGAATCAGAAGAAGCAGAAGAAGGAGAAGGAGAAGGTGAAGTCTGGAGGGTGAATCAGAAGAATCAGAAGAAGGAGAAGGAGAAGATGAAGTCTGGAGGGTGAATCAGAAGAAGCAGAAGAAGGAGAAGGAGAAGGTGAAGTCTGGAGGGTGAAGCAGAAGAAACAGAAGAAGGAGAAGGAGAAGGTGAAGACTGGAGGGTGAATCAGAAGAAGTAGAAGAAGGAGAAGGAGAAGGTGAAGTCTGGAGGGTGAATCAGAAGAAGTAGAAGAAGGAGAAGGAGAGGTTGAAGTCTGGAGGGTGAATCAGAAGAAGCAGAAGAAGGAGAAGGAGAAGGTGAAGTCTGGAGGGTGAATCAGAAGAAGCAGAAGAAGGAGAAGGAGAAGATGAAGTCTGGAGGGTGAATCAGAAGAAGTAGAAGAAGGAGAAGGAGAAGGTGAAGTCTGGAGGGTGAATCAGAACAAGTAGAAGAAGGAGAAGGAGAAGATGAAGTCTGGAGGGTGAATCAGAAGAAAGAGAAGAAGGAGAAGGAGAAGGTGTAGTCTGGAGGGTGAATCAGAAGAAGTAGACGAAGGAGAAGGAGAAGGTGAAGTCTGGAGGGTGAATCAGAAGAAGCAGAAGAAGGAGAAGGAGAAGGTGAAGTCTGGAGGGTGAATCAGAAGAAGTAGAAGAAGGAGAAGGAGAAGGTGAAGTCTGGAGGGTGAATCAGAAGAAGCAGAAGAAAGAGAAGGAGAAGGTGAAGTCTGGAGGGTGAATCAGAAGAAGTAGAAGAAGGAGAAGGAGAAGGTGAAGTCTGGAGGGTGAATCAGAAGAAGCAGAAGAAGGAGAAGGAGAAGGTGAAGTCTGGAGGGTGAATCAGAAGAAGCAGAAGAAGGAGAAGGAAAAGGTGAAGTCTGGAGGGTGAATCAGAAGAAGCAGAAGAAGGAGAAGGAGAAGGTGAAGTCTGGAGGGTGAATCAGAAGAAGCAGAATAAGGAGAAGGAGAAGGTGAAGTCTGGAGGGTGAATCAGAAGAAGCAGAAGAAGGAGAAGGAGAAGGTGAAGTCTGGAGGGTGAATCAGAAGAAGTAGAAGAAGGAGAAGGAGAAGGTGAAGTCTGGAGGGTGAAGCAGAAGAAGTAGAAGAAGGAGAAGGAGAAGGTGAAGTCAGGAGGGTGAATCAGAAGAAGCAGAAGAAGGAGAAGGAGAAGGTGAAGTCTGGAGGGTGAATCAGAAGAATCAGAAGAAGGAGAAGGAGAAGATGAAGTCTGGAGGGTGAATCAGAAGAAGCAGAAGAAAGAGAAGGAGAAGGTGAAGTCTGGAGGGTGAAGCAGAAGAAACAGAAGAAGGAGAAGGAGTAGGTGAAGACTGGAGGGTGAATCAGAAGTAGAAGAAGGAGAAGGAGAAGGTGAAGTCTGGAGGGTGAATCAGACGAAGTAGAAGAAGGAGAAGGAGAAGGTGAAGTCTGGAGGGTGAATCAGAAGAAGCAGAAGAAGGAGAAGGAGAAGGTGAAGTTAGGAGGGTGAATCAGAAGAAGCAGAAGAAGGAGAAGGAGCAGGTGAAGTCAGGGGGGTGAAGCAGAAGAAGTAGAAGAAGGAGAAGGAGAAGGTGAAGTCAGGACGGTGAAGCAGAAGAAGCAGAAGAAGGAGAAGGAGAAGGTGAAGTCTGGAGGGTGAAGCAGAAGAAGCAGAAGAAGGAGAAGGAGAGGGTGAAGTCTGGAGGGTGAATCAGAAGAAGTAGAAGAAGGAGAAGGAGAAGGTGAAGTCAGGAGAGTGAAGCAGAAGAAGCAGAAGAAGGAGAAGGAGAAGGTGAAGTCTGGAGGGCGAAGCAGAAGAAGCAGAAGAAGGAGAAGGAGAAGGTGAAGTCTGGAGGGTGAAGCAGAAGAAGCAGAAGAAGGAGAAGGAGTAGGTGAAGTCTGGAGGGTGAATCAGAAGAAGTAGAAGAAGGAGAAGGATAAGGTGAAGTCAGGAGGGTGAAGCAGAAGAAGCAGAAGAAGGAGAAGGAGAAGGTGAAGTCTGGTGGGTGAAGCAGAAGAAGCAGAAGAAGGAGAAGGAGAAGGTGAAGTCTGGAGGGTGAAGCAGAAGAAGTCGAAGAAGGAGAAGGAGAAGGTGAAGTCAGGAGGGTGAAGCAGAAGAAGCAGAAGAAGGAGAAGGAGAAGGTGAAGTCTGGAGGGTGAAGCAGAAGAAGCAGAAGAAGGAGAAGGAGAAGGTGAAGTCTGGAGGGTGAATCAGAAGAAGCAGAAGAAGGAGAAGGAGAAGGTGAAGTCTGGAGGGTGAATCAGAAGAAGCAGAAGAAGGAGAAGGAGAAGGTGAAGTCAGGAGGGTGAATCAGAAGAAGCAGAAGAAGGAGAAGGAGAAGGTGAATTTAGGAGGGTGAATCAGAAGAAGCAGAAGAAGGAGAAGGAGCAGGTGAAGTCAGGGGGGTGTAGCAGAAGAAGTAGAAGAAGGAGAAGGAGAAGGTGAAGTCAGGACGGTGAAGCAGAAGAAGCAGAAGAAGGAGAAGGAGAAGGTGAAGCCTGGAGGGCGCAGCAGAAGAAGCAGAAGAAGGAGAAGGAGAAGGTGAAGTCTGGAGTGTGAAGCAGAAGAAGCAGAAGAAGGAGAAGGAGAAGGTGAAGTCTGGAGGGTGAAGCAGAAGAAACAGAAGAAGGAGAAGGAGAAGGTGAAGACTGGAGGGTGAATCAGAAGAAGTAGAAGAAGGAGAAGGAGAAGGTGAAGTCTGGAGGGTGAATCAGAAGAAGTAGAAGAAGGGGAAGGAGAAGTTGAAGTCTGGAGGGTGAATCAGAAGAAGCAGAAGAAGGAGAAGGAGAAGGTGAAGTCTGGAGGGTGAATCAGAAGAAGCAGAAGAAGGAGAAGGAGAAGATGAAGTCTGGAGGGTGAATCAGAAGAAGTAGAAGAAGGAGAAGGAGAAGGTGAAGTCTGGAGGGTGAATCAGAACAAGTAGAAGAAGGAGAAGGAGAAGATGAAGTCTGGAGGGTGAATCAGAAGAAAGAGAAAAAGGAGAAGGAGAAGGTGAAGTCTGGAGGGTGAATCAGAAGAAGTAGAAGAAGGAGAAGGAGAAGGTGTAGTCTGGAGGGTGAATCAGAAGAAGTAGACGAAGGAGAAGGAGAAGGTGAAGTCTGGAGGGTGAATCAGAAGAAGCAGAAGAAGGAGAAGGAGAAGGTGAAGTCTGGAGGGTGAATCAGAAGAAGTAGAAGAAGGAGAAGGAGAAGGTGAAGTCTGGAGGGTGAATCAGAAGAAGCAGAAGAAAGAGAAGGAGAAGGTGAAGTCTGGAGGGTGAATCAGAAGAAGTAGAAGAAGGAGAAGGAGAAGGTGAAGTCTGGAGGGTGAATCAGAAGAAGCAGAAGAAGGAGAAGGAGAAGGTGAAGTCTGGAGGGTGAATCAGAAGAAGCAGAAGAAGGAGAAGGAAAAGGTGAAGTCTGGAGGGTGAATCAGAAGAAGCAGAAGAAGGAGAAGGAGAAGGTGAAGTCTGGAGGGTGAATCAGAAGAAGCAGAATAAGGAGAAGGAGAAGGTGAAGTCTGGAGGGTGAATCAGAAGAAGCAGAAGAAGGGGAAGGAGAAGGTGAAGTCTGGAGGGTGAATCAGAAGAAGTAGAAGAAGGAGAAGGAGAAGGTGAAGTCTGGAGGGTGAAGCAGAAGAAGTAGAAGAAGGAGAAGGAGAAGGTGAAGTCAGGAGGGTGAATCAGAAGAAGCAGAAGAAGGAGAAGGAGAAGGTGAAGTCTGGAGGGTGAATCAGAAGAATCAGAAGAAGGAGAAGGAGAAGATGAAGTCTGGAGGGTGAATCAGAAGAAGCAGAAGAAAGAGAAGGAGAAGGTGAAGTCTGGAGGGTGAAGCAGAAGAAACAGAAGAAGGAGAAGGAGTAGGTGAAGACTGGAGGGTGAATCAGAAGAAGTAGAAGAAGGAGAAGGAGAAGGTGAAGTCTGGAGGGTGAATCAGACGAAGTAGAAGAAGGAGAAGGAGAAGGTGAAGTCTGGAGGGTGAATCAGAAGAAGCAGAAGAAGGAGAAGGAGAAGGTGAAGTTAGGAGGGTGAATCAGAAGAAGCAGAAGAAGGAGAAGGAGCAGGTGAAGTCAGGGGGGTGAAGCAGAAGAAGTAGAAGAAGGAGAAGGAGAAGGTGAAGTCAGGACGGTGAAGCAGAAGAAGCAGAAGAAGGAGAAGGAGAAGGTGAAGTCTGGAGGGTGAAGCAGAAGAAGCAGAAGAAGGAGAAGGAGAGGGTGAAGTCTGGAGGGTGAATCAGAAGAAGTAGAAGAAGGAGAAGGAGAAGGTGAAGTCAGGAGAGTGAAGCAGAAGAAGCAGAAGAAGGAGAAGGAGAAGGTGAAGTCTGGAGGGCGAAGCAGAAGAAGCAGAAGAAGGAGAAGGAGAAGGTGAAGTCTGGAGGGTGAAGCAGAAGAAGCAGAAGAAGGAGAAGGAGTAGGTGAAGTCTGGAGGGTGAATCAGAAGAAGTAGAAGAAGGAGAAGGATAAGGTGAAGTCAGGAGGGTGAAGCAGAAGAAGCAGAAGAAGGAGAAGGAGAAGGTGAAGTCTGGTGGGTGAAGCAGAAGAAGCAGAAGAAGGAGAAGGAGAAGGTGAAGTCTGGAGGGTGAAGCAGAAGAAGCAGAAGAAGGAGAAGGAGAAGGTGAAGTCAGGAGGGTGGATCAGAAGAAGTAGAAGAAGGAGAAGGAGAAGGTGAAGTCTGGAGGGTGAATCAGAAGAAGCAGAAGAAGGAGAAGGAGAAGGTGAAGTCTGGAGGGTGAAGCAGAAGAAGCAGAAGAAGGAGAAGGAGAGGGTGAAGTCTGGATGGTGAATCAGAAGAAGTAGAAGAAGGAGAAGGAGAAGGTGAAGTCAGGAGAGTGAAGCAGAAGAAGTAGAAGAAGGAGAAGGAGAAGGTGAAGTCTGGAGGGCGAAGCAGAAGAAGGAGAAGGAGAAGGTGAAGTCTGGAGGGTGAAGCAGAAGAAGCAGAAGAAGGAGAAGGAGTAGGTGAAGTCTGGAGGGTGAATCAGAAGAAGTAGAAGAAGGAGAAGGAGAAGGTGAAGTCAGGAGGGTGAAGCAGAAGAAGCAGAAGAAGGAGAAGATGAAGGTGAAGTCTGGAGGGTGAAGCAGAAGAAGCAGAAGAAGGAGAAGGAGAAGGTGAAGTCTGGAGGGTGAATCAGAAGAAGCAGAAGAAGGAGAAGGAGAAGGTGAAGTCTGGAGGGAGAACCAGAAGAAGCAGAAGAAGGAGAAGGAGAAGGTGAAGTCAGGAGGGTGAATCAGAAGAAGCAGAAGAAGGAGAAGGAGAAGGTGAATTTAGGAGGGTGAATCAGAAGAAGCAGAAGAAGGAGAAGGAGCAGGTGAAGTCAGGGGGGTGTAGCAGAAGAAGTAGAAGAAGGAGAAGGAGAAGGTGAAGTCAGGACGGTGAAGCAGAAGAAGCAGAAGAAGGAGAAGGAGAAGGTGAAGCCTGGAGGGCGCAGCAGAAGAAGCAGAAGAAGGAGAAGGAGAAGGTGAAGTCTGGAGTGTGAAGCAGAAGAAGCAGAAGAAGGAGAAGGAGAAGGTGAAGTCTGGAGGGTGAAGCAGAAGAAACAGAAGAAGGAGAAGGAGAAGGTGAAGACTGGAGGGTGAATCAGAAGAAGTAGAAGAAGGAGAAGGAGAAGGTGAAGTCTGGAGGGTGAATCAGAAGAAGTAGAAGAAAGAGAAGGAGAAGTTGAAGTCTGGAGGGTGAATCAGAAGAAGCAGAAGAAGGAGAAGTAGAAGGTGAAGTCTGGAGGGTGAATCAGAAGAAGCAGAAGAAGGAGAAGGAGAAGATGAAGTCTGGAGGGTGAATCAGAAGAAGTTGAAGAAGGAGAAGGAGAAGGTGAAGTCTGGAGGGTGAATCAGAAGAAGTAGAAGAAGGAGAAGGAGAAGATGAAGTCTGGAGGGTGAATCAGAAGAAAGAGAAGAAGGAGAAGGAGAAGGTGAAGTCTGGAGGGTGAATCAGAAGAAGTAGAAGAAGGAGAAGGAGAAGGTGTAGACTGGAGGGTGAATCAGAAGAAGTAGACGAAGGAGAAGGAGAAGGTGAAGTCTGGAGGGGGAATCAGAAGAAGCAGAAGAAGGAGAAGGAGAAGGTGAAGTCTGGAGGGTGAATCAGAAGAAGTAGAAGAAGGAGAAGGAGAAGGTGAAGTCTGGAGGGTGAATCAGAAGAAGCAGAAGAAGGAGAAGGAGAAGGTGAAGTCTGGAGGGTGAATCAGAAGAAGCAGAAGAAGGAGAAGGAGAAGGTGAAGTCTGGAGGGTGAATCAGAAGAAGTAGAAGAAGGAGAAGGAGAAGGTGAAGTCTGGAGGGTGAATCAGAAGAAGTAGAAGAAGGAGAAGGAGAAGGTGAAGTCTGGAGGGGGAATCAGAAGAAGTAGAAGAAGGAGAAGGAGAAGGTGAAGTCTGGAGGGTGAAGCAGAAGAAGTAGATGAAGGAGAAGGAGAAGGTGAAGTCAGGAGGGTGAATCAGAAGAAGTAGAAGAAGGAGAAGGAGAAGGTGAGGTCTGGAGGGTGAATCAGAAGAAGCAGAAGAAGGAGAAGGAGAAGGTGAAGTCTGGAGGGTGAATCAGAAGAATCAGAAGAAGGAGAAGGAGAAGTTGAAGTCTGGAGGGTGAATCAGAAGAAGCAGAAGAAAGAGAAGGAGAAGGTGAAGTCTGGAGGGTGAAGCAGAAGAAACAGAAGAAGGAGAAGGAGAAGGTGAAGACTGGAGGGTGAATCAGAAGAAGTAGAAGAAGGAGAAGGAGAAGGTGAAGTCTGGAGGGTGAATCAGAAGAAGTAGAAGAAGGAGAAGGAGAAGGTGAAGTCTGGAGGGTGAATCAGAAGAAGCAGAAGAAGGAGAAGGAGAAGGTGAAGTCTGGAGGGTGAATCAGAAGAAGGAGAAGAAGGAGAAGGAGAATATGAAGTCTGGAGGGTGAATCAGAAGCAGTAGAAGAAGGAGAAGGAGAAGGTGAAGTCTGGAGGGTGAATCAGAAGAAGTAGAAGAAGGAGAAGGAGAAGTTGTAGTCTACAGGGTGAATCAGAAGAAGTAGACGAAGGAGAAGGAGAAGGTGAAGTCTGGAGGGTGAATCAGAAGAAGCAGAAGAAGGAGAAGGAGAAGGTGAAGTCTGGAGGGTGAATCAGAAGAAGTAGAAGAAGGAGAAGGAGAAGGTGAAGTCTGGAGGGTGAATCAGAAGAAGCAGAAGAAGGAGAAGGAGAAGGTGAAGTCTGGAGGGTGAATCAGAAGAAGCAGAAGAAGGAGAAGGAGAAGGTGAAGTCTGGAGGGTGAAACAGAAGAAGCAGAATAAGGAGAAGGAGAAGGTGAAGTCTGGAGGGTGAATCAGAAGAAGCATAAGAAGGAGAAGGAGAAGGTGAAGTCTGGAGGGTGAATCAGAAGAAGTAGAAGAAGGAGAAGGAGAAGGTGAAGTCTGGAGGGTGAAGCAGAAGAAGTAGAAGAAGGAGAAGGAGAAGGTGAAGTCAGGAGGGTGAATCAGAAGACGTTGAAGAAGGAGAAGGAGAAGGTGAAGTGAGGAGGGTGAATCAGAAGAAGCAGAAGAAGGAGAAGGAGAAGGTGAAGTCTGGAGGGTGAATCAGAAGAATCAGAAGAAGGAGAAGGAGAAGGTGAAGTCTGGAGGGTGAATCAGAAGAAGCAGAAGAAAGAGAAGGAGAAGGTGAAGTCTGGAGGGTGAAGCAGAAGAAACAGAAGAAGGAGAAGGAGAAGGTGAAGACTGGAGGGTGAATCAGAAGAAGTAGAAGAAGGAGAAGGAGAAGGTGAAGTCTGGAGGGTGAATCAGAAGAAGTAGAAGAAGGAGAAGGAGAAGTTGAAGTCTGGAGGGTGAATCAGAAGAAGCAGAAGAAGGAGAAGGAGAAGGTGAAGTCTGGAGGGTGAATCAGAAGAAGCAGAAGAAGGAGAAGGAGAAGATGAAGTCTGGAGGGTGAATCAGAAGAAGTAGAAGAAGGAGAAGGAGAAGGTGAAGTCTGGAGGGTGAATCAGAAGAAGTAGAAGAAGGAGAATGAGAAGATGAAGTCTGGAGGGTGAATCAGAAGAAACAGAAGAAGGAGAAGGAGAAGGTGAAGTCTGGAGGGTGAATCAGAAGAAGTAGAAGAAGGAGAAGGAGAAGGTGTAGTCTGGAGGGTGAATCAGAAGAAGTAGACGAAGGAGAAGGAGAAGGTGAAGTCTGGAGGGTGAATCAGAAGAAGCAGAAGAAGGAGAAGGAGAAGGTGAAGTCTGGAGGGTGAATCAGAAGAAGTAGAAGAAGGAGAAGGAGAAGGTGAAGTCTGGAGGGTGAATCAGAAGAAGCAGAAGAAGGAGAAAGAGAAGGTGAAGTCTGGAGGGTGAAGCAGAAGAAGCAGAAGAAGGAGAAGGAGAAGGTGAAGTCTGGAGGTTGAATCAGAAGAAGCAGAATAAGGAGAAGGAGAAGGTGAAGTCTGGAGGGTGAATCAGAAGAAAGAGAAGAAGGAGAAGGAGAAGGTGAAGTCTGGAGTGTGAATCAGAAGAAGTAGAAGAAGGAGAAGGAGAAGGTGTAGTCTGGAGGGTGAATCAGAAGAAGTAGACGAAGGAGAAGGAGAAGGTGATGTCTGGAGGTTGAATCAGAAGAAGCAAAAGAAGGAGAAGGAGAAGGTGAAGTCTGGAGGGTGAATCAGAAGAAGTAGAAGAAGGAGAAGGAGAAGGTGAAGTCTGGAGGGTGAATCAGAAGAAGCAGAAGAAAGAGAAGGAGAAGGTGAAGTCTGGAGGGTGAATCAGAAGAAGTAGAAGAAGGAGAAGGAGAAAGTGAAGTCTGGAGGGTGAATCAGAAGAAGCAAAAGAAGGAGAAGGAGAAGGTGAAGTCTGGAGGGTGAATCAGAAGAAGCAGAAGAAGGAGAAGGAAAAGGTGAAGTCTGGAGGGTGAATCAGAAGAAGCAGAAGAAGGAGAAGGAGAAGGTGAAGTCTGGAGGGTGAATCAGAAGAAGCAGAATAAGGAGAAGGAGAAGGTGAAGTCTGGAGGGTGAATCAGAAGAAGCAGAAGAAGGAGAAGGAGAAGGTGAAGTCTGGAGGGTGAATCAGAAGAAGTAGAAGAAGGAGAAGGAGAAGGTGAAGTCTGGAGGGTGAAGCAGAAGAAGTAGAAGAAGGAGAAGGAGAAGGTGAAGTCAGGAGGGTGAATCAGAAGAAGCAGAAGAAGGAGAAGGAGAAGGTGAAGTCTGGAGGGTGAATCAGAAGAATCAGAAGAAGAAGAAGGAGAAGATGAAGTCTGGAGGGTAAATCAGAAGAAGCAGAAGAAAGAGAAGGAGAAGGTGAAGTCTGGAGGGTGAAGCAGAAGAAACAGAAGAAGGAGAAGGAGTAGGTGAAGACTGGAGGGTGAATCAGAAGAAGTAGAAGAAGGAGAAGGAGAAGGTGAAGTCTGGAGGGTGAATCAGACGAAGTAGAAGAAGGAGAAGGAGAAGGTGAAGTCTGGAGGGTGAATCAGAAGAAGCAGAAGAAGGAGAAGGAGAAGGTGAAGTTAGGAGGGTGAATCAGAAGAAGCAGAAGAAGGAGAAGGAGCAGGTGAAGTCAGGGGGGGTGAAGCAGAAGAAGTAGAAGAAGGAGAAGGAGAAGGTGAAGTCAGGACGGTGAAGCAGAAGAAGCAGAAGAAGGAGAAGGAGAAGGTGAAGTCTGGAGGGTGAAGCAGAAGAAGCAGAAGAAGGAGAAGGAGAGGGTGAAGTCTGGAGGGTGAATCAGAAGAAGTAGAAGAAGGAGAAGGAGAAGGTGAAGTCAGGAGAGTGAAGCAGAAGAAGCAGAAGAAGGAGAAGGAGAAGGTGAAGTCTGGAGGGCGAAGCAGAAGAAGCAGAAGAAGGAGAAGGAGAAGGTGAAGTCTGGAGGGTGAAGCAGAAGAAGTAGAAGAAGGAGAAGGAGAAGGTGAAGTCAGGAGGGTGAAGCAGAAGAAGCAGAAGAAGGAGAAGGAGAGGGTGAAGTCTGGAGGGTGAATCAGAAGAAGTAGAAGAAGGAGAAGGAGAAGGTGAAGTCAGGAGAGTGAAGCAGAAGAAGCAGAAGAAGGAGAAGGAGAAGGTGAAGTCTGGAGGGCGAAGCAGAAGAAGCAGAAGAAGGAGAAGGAGAAGGTGAAGTCTGGAGGGTGAAGCAGAAGAAGCAGAAGAAGGAGAAGGAGTAGGTGAAGTCTGGAGGGTGAATCAGAAGAAGTAGAAGAAGGAGAAGGATAAGGTGAAGTCAGGAGGGTGAAGCAGAAGAAGCAGAAGAAGGAGAAGGAGAAGGTGAAGTCTGGTGGGTGAAGCAGAAGAAGCAGAAGAAGGAGAAGGAGAAGGTGAAGTCTGGAGGGTGAAGCAGAAGAAGGAGAAGGAGAAGGTGAAGTCAGGATGTTGGATCAGAAGAAGTAGAAGAAGGAGAAGGAGAAGGTGAAGTCTGGAGGGTGAATCAGAAGAAGCAGAAGAAGGAGAAGGAGAAGGTGAAGTCTGGAGGGCGCAGCAGAAGAAGCAGAAGAAGGAGAAAGAGAAGGTGAAGTCTGGAGGGTGAAGCAGAAGAAGCAGAAGAAGGAGAAGGAGAGGGTGAAGTCTGGAGGGTGAATCAGAAGAAGTAGAAGAAGGAGAAGGAGAAGGTGAAGTCAGGAGAGTGAAGCAGAAGAAGCAGAAGAAGGAGAAGGAGAAGGTGAAGTCTGGAGGGCGAAGCAGAAGAAGCAGAAGAAGGAGAAGGAGCAGGTGAAGTCTGGAGGGTGAAGCAGAAGAAGCAGAAGAAGGAGAAGGAGTAGGTGAAGTCTGGAGGGTGAATCAGAAGAAGTAGAAGAAGGAGAAGGAGAAGGTGAAGTCAGGAGGGTGAAGCAGAAGAAGCAGAAGAAGGAGAAGGAGAAGGTGAAGTCTGGAGGGTGAAGCAGAAGAAGCAGAAGAAGGAGAAGGAGAAGGTGAAGTCTGGAGGGTGAATCAGAAGAAGCAGAAGAAGGAGAAGGAGAAGGTGAAGTCTGGAGGGTGAATCAGAAGAAGCAGAAGAAGGAGAAGGAGAAGGTGAAGTCAGGAGGGTGAATCAGAAGAAGCAGAAGAAGGAGAAGGAGAAGGTGAATTTAGGAGGGTGAATCAGAAGAAGCAGAAGAAGGAGAAGGAGCAGGTGAAGTCAGGGGGGTGTAGCAGAAGAAGTAGAAGAAGGAGAAGGATAAGGTGAAGTCTGGAGTGTGAAGCAGAAGAAGCAGAAGAAGGAGAAGGAGAAGGTGAAGTCTGGAGGGTGAAGCAGAAGAAACAGAAGAAGGAGAAGGAGAAGGTGAAGACTGGAGGGTGAATCAGAAGAAGTAGAAGAAGGAGAAGGAGAAGGTGAAGTCTGGAGGGTGAATCAGAAGAAGTAGAAGAAGGAGAAGGAGAAGTTGAAGTCTGGAGGGTGAATCAGAAGAAGCAGAAGAAGGAGAAGGAGAAGGTGAAGTCTGGAGGGTGAATCAGAAGAAGCAGAAGAAGGAGAAGGAGAAGATGAAGTCTGGAGGGTGAATCAGAAGAAGTAGAAGAAGGAGAAGGAGAAGGTGAAGTCTGGAGGGTGAATCAGAAGAAGTAGAAGAAGGAGAAGGAGAAGATGAAGTCTGGAGGGTGAATCAGAAGAAAGAGAAGAAGGAGAAGGAGAAGGTGAAGTCTGGAGGGTGAATCAGAAGAAGTAGAAGAAGGAGAAGGAGAAGGTGTAGTCTGGAGGGTGAATCAGAAGAAGTAGACGAAGGAGAAGGAGAAGGTGAAGTCTGGAGGGTGAATCAGAAGAAGCAGAAGAAGGAGAAGGAGAAGGTGAAGTCTGGATGGTGAATCAGAAGAAGTAGAAGAAGGAGAAGGAGAAGGTGAAGTCTGGAGGGTGAATCAGAAGAAGCAGAAGAAGGAGAAGGTGAAGTCTGGAGGGTGAATCAGAAGAAGCAGAAGAAGGAGAAGGAGAAGGTGAAGTCTGGAGGGTGAATCAGAAGAAGCAGAATAAGGAGAAGGAGAAGGTGAAGTCTGGAGGGTGAATCAAAAGAAGCAGAAGAAGGAGAAGGAGAAGGTGAAGTCTGGAGGGTGAATCAGAAGAAGTAGAAGAAGGAGAAGGAGAAGGTGAAGTCTGGATGGTGAATCAGAAGAAGTAGAAGAAGGAGAAGGAGAAGGTGAAGTCTGGAGGGTGAATCAGAAGAAGTAGAAGAAGGAGAAGGAGAAGGTGAAGTCTGGAGGGTGAAGCAGAAGAAGTAGATGAAGGAGAAGGAGAAGGTGAAGTCAGGAGGGTGAATCAGAAGAAGTAGAAGAAGGAGAAGGAGAAGGTGAGGTCTGGAGGGTGATTCAGAAGAAGCAGAAGAAGGAGAAGGAGAAGGTGAAGTCTGGAGGGTGAATCAGAAGAATCAGAAGAAGGAGAAGGAGAAGGTGAAGTCTGGAGGGTGAATCAGAAGAAGCAGAAGAAAGAGAAGGAGAAGGTGAAGTCTGGAGGGTGAAGCAGAAGAAACAGAAGAAGGAGAAGGAGAAGGTGAAGACTGGAGGGTGAATCAGAAGAAGTAGAAGAAGGAGAAGGAGAAGGTGAAGTCTGGAGGGTGAATCAGAAGAAGTAGAAGAAGGAGAAGGAGAAGGTGAAGTCTGGAGGGTGAATCAGAAGAAGCAGAAGAAGGAGAAGGAGAAGGTGAAGTCTGGAGGGTGAATCAGAAGAAGGAGAAGAAGGAGAAGGAGAAGATGAAGTATGGAGGGTGAATCAGAAGAAGTAGAAGAAGGAGAAGGAGAAGGTGAAGTCTGGAGGGTGAATCAGAAGAAGTAGAAGAAGGAGAAGGAGAAGGTGTAGTCTGGAGGGTGAATCAGAAGAAGTAGACGAAGGAGAAGGAGAAGGTGAAGTCTGGAGGGTGAATCAGAAGAAGCAGAAGAAGGAGAAGGAGAAGGTGAAGTCTGGAGGGTGAATCAGAAGAAGTAGAAGAAGGAGAAGGAGTAGGTGAAGTCTGGAGGGTGAATCAGAAGAAGCAGAAGAAGGAGAAGGAGAAGGTGAAGTCTGGAGGGTGAATCAGAAGAAGCAGAAGAAGGATAAGGAGAAGGTGAAGTCTGGAGGGTGAAACAGAAGAAGCAGAATAAGGAGAAGGAGAAGGTGAAGTCTGGAGGGTGAATCAGAAGAAGCAGAAGAAGGAGAAGGAGAAGGTGAAGTCTGGAGGGTGAATCAGAAGAAGTAGAAGAAGGAGAAGGAGAAGGTGAAGTCTGGAGGGTGAAGCAGAAGAAGTAGAAGAAGGAGAAGGAGAAGGTGAAGTCAGGAGGGTGAATCAGAAGAAGTAGAAGAAGGAGAAGGAGAAGGTGAAGTCAGGAGGGTGAATCAGAAGAAGCAGAAGAAGGAGAAGGAGAAGGTGAAGTCTGGAGGGTGAATCAGAAGAATCAGAAGAAGGAGAAGGAGAAGGTGAAGTCTGGAGGGTGAATCAGAAGAAGCAGAAGAAAGAGAAGGAGAAGGTGAAGTCTGGAGGGTGAAGCAGAAGAAACAGAAGAAGGAGAAGGAGAAGGTGAAGACTGGAGGGTGAATCAGAAGAAGTAGAAGAAGGAGAAGGAGAAGGTGAAGTCTGGAGGGTGAATCAGAAGAAGTAGAAGAAGGAGAAGGAGAAGTTGAAGTCTGGAGGGTGAATCAGAAGAAGCAGAAGAAGGAGAAGGAGAAGGTGAAGTCTGGAGGGTGAATCAGAAGAAGCAGAAGAAGGAGAAGGAGAAGATGAAGTCTGGAGGGTGAATCAGAAGAAGTAGAAGAAGGAGAAGGAGAAGGTGAAGTCTGGAGGGTGAATCAGAAGAAGTAGAAGAAGGAGAATGAGAAGATGAAGTCTGGAGGGTGAATCAGAAGAAACAGAAGAAGGAGAAGGAGAAGGTGAAGTCTGGAGCGTGAATCAGAAGAAGTAGAAGAAGGAGAAGGAGAAGGTGTAGTCTGGAGGGTGAATCAGAAGAAGTAGACGAAGGAGAAGGAGAAGGTGAAGTCTGGAGGGTGAATCAGAAGAAGCAGAAGAAGGAGAAGGAGAAGGTGAAGTCTGGAGGGTGAATCAGAAGAAGTAGAAGAAGGAGAAGGAGAAGGTGAAGTCTGGAGGGTGAATCAGAAGAAGCAGAAGAAGGAGAAGGAGAAGGTGAAGTCTGGAGGGTGAATCAGAAGAAGCAGAAGAAGGAGAAGGAGAAGGTAAAGTCTGGAGGGTGAATCAGAAGAAGCAGAATAAGGAGAAGGAGAAGGTGAAGTCTGGAGGGTGAATCAGAAGAAGCAGAAGAAGGAGAAGGAGAAGGTGAAGTCTGGAGGGTGAATCAGAAGAAGTAGAAGAAGGAGAAGGAGAAGGTGAAGTCTGGAGGGTGAATCAGAAGAAGTAGAAGAAGGAGAAGGAGAAGGTGAAGTCTGGAGGGTGAAGCAGAAGAAGTAGATGAAGGAGAAGGAGAAGGTGAAGTCAGGAGGGTGAATCAGAAGAAGTAGAAGAAGGAGAAGGAGAAGGTGAGGTCTGGACGGTGAATCAGAAGAAGCAGAAGAAGGAGAAGGAGAAGGTGAAGTCTGGAGGGTGAATCAGAAGAATCAGAAGAAGGAGAAGGAGAAGGTGAAGTCTGGAGGGTGAATCAGAAGAAGCAGAAGAAAGAGAAGGAGAAGGTGAAGTCTGGAGGGTGAAGCAGAAGAAACAGAAGAAGGAGAAGGAGAAGGTGAAGACTGGAGGGTGAATCAGAAGAAGTAGAAGAAGGAGAAGGAGAAGGTGAAGTCTGGAGGGTGAATCAGAAGAAGGAGAAGAAGGCGAAGGAGAAGGTGAAGTCTGGAGGGTGAATCAGAAGAAGCAGAAGAAGGAGAAGGAGAAGGTGAAGTCTGGAGGGTGAATCAGAAGAAGGAGCAGAAGGAGAAGGAGAAGATGAAGTCTGGAGGGTGAATCAAAAGAAGTAGAAGAAGGAGAAGGAGAAGGTGAAGTCTGGAGGGTGAATCAGAAGAAGGAGAAGAAGGAGAAGGAGAAGATGAAGTCTGGAGGGTGAAGCAGAAGAAACAGAAGAAGGAGAAGGAGAAGGTGAAGACTGGAGGGTGAATCAGAAGAAGTAGAAGAAGGAGAAGGAGAAGGTGAAGTCTGGAGGGTGAATCAGAAGAAGTAGAAGAAGTAGAAGGAGAAGGTGAAGTCTGGAGGGTGAATCAGAAGAAGTAGACGAAGGAGAAGGAGAAGGTGAAGTCTGGAGGGTGAATCAGAAGAAGCAGAAGAAGGAGAAGGAGAAGGTGAAGTCTGGAGGGTGAATCAGAAGAAGTAGAAGAAGGAGAAGGAGAAGGAGAAGTCTGGAGGGTGAATCAGAAGAAGCAGAAGAAGGAGAAGGAGAAGGTGAAGTCTGGAGGGTGAATCAGAAGAAGCAGAAGAAGGAGAAGGAGAAGGTGAAGTCTGGAGGGTGAAACAGAAGAAGCAGAATAAGGAGAAGGAGAAGGTGAAGTCTGGAGGGTGAATCAGAAGAAGCAGAAGAAGGAGAAGGAGAAGGTGAAGTCTGTAGGGTGAATCAGAAGAAGTAGAAGAAGGAGAAGGAGAAGGTGAAGTCTGGAGGGTGAATCAGAAGAAGTAGAAAAAGGAGAAGGAGAAGGTGAAGTCTGGAGGGTGAAGCAGAAGAAGTAGAAGAAGGAGAAGGAGAAGGTGAAGTCAGGAGGGTGAATCAGAAGAAGTAGAAGAAGGAGAAGGAGAAGGTGAAGTCAGGAGGGTGAATCAGAAGAAGCAGAAGAAGGAGAAGGAGAAGGTGAAGTCTGGAGGGTGAATCAGAAGAATCAGAAGAAGGAGAAGGAGAAGGTGAAGTCTGGAGGGTGAATCAGAAGAAGCAGAAGAAAGAGAAGGAGAAGGTGAAGTCTGGAGGGTGAATCAGAAGAAGTAGAAGAAGGAGAAGGAGAAGGTGAAGTCTGGAGGGTGAATCAGAAGAAGCAGAAGAAGGAGAAGGAGAAGGTGATGTCTGGAGGGTGAATCAGAAGAAGCAGAAGAAGGAGAAGGGGAAGGTGAAGTCTGGAGGGTGAATCAGAAGAAGCAGAAGAAGGAGAAGGAGAAGGTGAAGTCTGGAGGGTGAATCAGAAGAAGCAGAATAAGGAGAAGGAGAAGGTGAAGTCTGGAGGGTGAATCAGAAGAAGCAGAAGAAGGAGAAGGAGAAGGTGAAGTCTGGAGGGTGAATCAGAAGAAGTAGAAGAAGGAGAAGGAGAAGGTGAAGTCTGGAGGGTGAAGCAGAAGAAGTAGAAGAAGGAGAAGGAGAAGGTGAAGTCAGGAGGGTGAATCAGAAGAAGTAGAAGAAGGAGAAGGAGAAGGTGAAGTCAGGAGGGTGAATCAGAAGAAGCAGAAGAAGGAGAAGGAGAAGGTGAAGTCTGGAGGGCGAATCAGAAGAAACAGAAGAAGGAGAAGGAGAAGGTGAAATCTGGAGGGTGAATCAGAAGAAGCAGAAGAAGGAGAAGGAGAAGGAGAAGTCTGGAGGCTGAAGCAGAAGAAACAGAAGAAGGAGAAGGAGAGTGTGAAAACTGGAGGGTGAATCAGAAGAAGTAGAAGAAGGAGAAGGAGAAGGTGAAGTCTGGAGGGTGAATCAGAAGAAGTAGAAGAAGGAGAAGGAGAAGGTGAAGTCTGGAGAGTGAATCAGAAGAAGCAGAAGAAGGAGAAGGAGAAGGTGAAGTCTGGAGGGTGAATCAGAAGATGCAGAAGAAGGAGAAGGAGAAGATGAAGTCTGGAGGGTGAATCAGAAGAAGTAGAAGAAGGAGAAGGAGAAGGTGAAGTCTGGAGGGTGAATCAGAAGAAGTAGAAGAAGGAGAAGGAGAAGGTGAAGTCTGGAGGGTGAATCAGAAGAAACAGAAGAAGGAGAAGGAGAAGGTGAAGTCTGGAGGGTGAATCAGAAGAAGTAGAAGAAGGAGAAGGAGAAGGTGAAGTCTGGAGGGTGAATCAGAAGAAGCAGAAGAAGGAGAAGGAGAAGATGAAGTCTGGAGGGTGAATCAGAAGAAGTAGAAGAAGGAGAAGGAGAAGGTGAAGTCTGGAGGGTGAATCAGAAGAAGCAGAAGAAGGAGAAGGAGAAGGTGAAGTCTGGAGGGTGAATCAGAAGAAGCAGAAGAAGGAGAAGGAGAAGGTGAAGTCTGGAGGGTGAACCAGAAGAAGCAGAATAAGGAGAAGGAGAAGGTGAAGTCTGGAGGGTGAATCAGAAGAAGTAGAAGAAGCAGAAGGAGAAGGTGAAGTCTGGAGGGTGAATCAGAAGAAGTAGAAGAAGGAGAAGGAGAAGGTGAAGTCTGGAGGGTGAATCTGAAGAAGTAGAAGAAGGAGAAGGAGAAGGTGAAGTCTGGAGGGTGAAGCAGAAGAAGTAGAAGAAGGAGAAGGAGAAGGTGAAGTCAGGAGGGTGAATCAGAAGAAGTAGAAGAAGGAGAAGGTGAAGGTGAAGTCAGGAGGGTGAATCAGAAGAAGCAGAAGAAGGAGAAGGAGAAGGTGAAGTCTGGAGGGTGAATCAGAAGAATCAGAAGAAGGAGAAGGAGAAGGTGAAGTCTGGAGGGAGAATCAGAAGAAGCAGAAGAAAGAGAAGGAGAAGGTGAAGTCTGGAGGGTGAATCAGAAGAAGTAGAAGAAGGAGAAGGAGAAGGTGAAGTCTGGAGGGTGAATCAGAAGAAGCAGAAGAAGGAGAAGGAGAAGGTGAAGTCTGGAGGGTGTATCAGAAGAAGCAGAAGAAGGAGAAGGAAAAGGTGAAGTCTGGAGGGTGAATCAGAAGAAGCAGAAGAAGGAGAAGGAGAAGGTGAAGTCTGGAGGGTGAATCAGAAGAAGCAGAATAAGGAGAAGGAGAAGGTGAAGTCTGGAGGGTGAATCAGAAGAAGCAGAAGAAGGAGAAGGAGAAGGTGAAGTCTGGAGGGTGAGTCAGAAGAAGCAGAAGAAGGAGAAGGAGAAGATGAGGTCTGGAGGGTGAATCAGAAGAAGTAGAAGAAGGAGAAGGAGAAGGTGAGGTCTGGAGGGTGAATCAGAAGAAGCAGAAGAAGGAGAAGGAGAAGGTGAAGTCTGGAGGGTGAATCAGAAGAAGCAGAGGAAGGAGAAGGAGAAGGTAAAGTCTGGAGGGTGAATCAGAAGAAGCAGAAGAAGGAGAAGGAAAAGGTGAAGTCAGGAGCGTGAATCAGAAGAAGCAGAAGAAGGAGAAGGAGAAGGTGAAGTTAGGAGGGTGAATCAGAAGAAGCAGAAGAAGGAGAAGGAGCAGGTGAAGTCAGGGGGGTGAAGCAGAAGAAGTAGAAGAAGGAGAAGGAGAAGGTGAAGTCAGGACGGTGAAGCAGAAGAAGCAAAAGAAGGAGAAGGAGAAGGTGAAGTCTGGAGGGTGAAGCAGAAGAAGCAGAAGAAGGAGAAGGAGAGGGTGAAGTCTGGAGGGTGAATCAGAAGAAGTAGAAGAAGGAGAAGGAGAAGGTGAAGTCAGGAGAGTGAAGCAGAAGAAGCAGAAGAAGGAGAAGGGGAAGGTGAAGTCTGGAGGGCGAAGCAGAAGAAGCAGAAGAAGGAGAAGGAGAAGGTGAAGTCTGGAGGGTGAAGCAGAAGAAGCAGAAGAAGGAGAAGGAGTAGGTGAAGTCTGGAGGGTGAATCAGAAGAAGTAGAAGAAGGAGAAGGATAAGGTGAAGTCAGGATGGTGAAGCAGAAGAAGCAGAAGAAGGAGAAGGAGAAGGTGAAGTCAGCAGGGTGAAGCAGAAGAAGTAGAAGAAGGAGAAGGAGAAGGTGAAGTCAGGAGGGTGGATCAGAAGAAGTAGAAGAAGGAGAAGGAGAAGGTGAAGTCTGGAGGGTGAATCAGAAGAAGCAGAAGAAGGAGAAGGAGAAGGTGAAGTCTGGAGGGCGCAGCAGAAGAAGCAGAAGAAGGAGAAAGAGACGGTGAAGTCTGGAGGGTGAAGCAGAAGAAGCAGAAGAAGGAGAAGGAGAGGGTGAAGTCTGGAGGGTGAATCAGAAGAAGTAGAAGAAGGAGAAGGAGAAGGTGAAGTCAGGAGAGTGAAGCAGAAGAAGCAGAAGAAGGAGAAGGAGAAGGTGAAGTCTGGAGGGCGAAGCAGAAGAAGCAGAAGAAGGAGAAGGAGAAGGTGAAGTCTGGAGGGTGAAGCAGAAGAAGCAGAAGAAGGAGAAGGAGTAGGTGAAGTCTGGAGGGTGAATCAGAAGAAGCAGAAGAAGGAGAAGGAGAAGGTGAAGTCAGGAGGGTGAAGCAGAAGAAGCAGAAGAAGGAGAAGGAGAAGGTGAAGTCTGGAGGGTGAAGCAGAAGAAGCAGAAGAAGGAGAAGGAGAAGGTGAAGTCTGGAGGGTGAATCAGAAGAAGCAGAAGAAGGAGAAGGAGAAGGTGAAGTCTGGAGGGTGAATAAGAAGAAGCAGAAGAAGGAGAAGGAGAAGATGAAGTCTGGAGGGTGAATCAGAAGAAGTAGAAGAAGGAGAAGGAGAAGATGAGGTCTGGAGGGTGAATCAGAAGAAGCAGAAGAAGGAGAAGGAGAAGGTGAAGTCTGGAGGGTGAATCAGAAGAAGCAGAAGAAGGAGAAGGAGAAGGTGAAGTCTGGAGAGTGAATTAGAAGAAGCAGAAGAAGGAGAAGGAGAAGGTGAAGTCAGGAGGGTGAATCAGAAGAAGCAGAAGAAGGAGAAGGAGCAGGTGAAGTCAGGGGGGTGAAGCAGAAGAAGTAGAAGAAGGAGAAGGAGAAGGTGAAGTCAGGAGGGTGAAGCAGAAGAAGCAGAAGAAGGAGAAGGAGAAGGTGAAGTCTGGAGGGCGCAGCAGAAGAAGCAGAAGAAGGAGAAGGAGAAGGTGAAGTCTGCAGGGTGAATCAGAAGAAGTAGAAGAAGGAGAAGGAGAAGGTGAAGTCAGGAGAGTGAAGCAGAAGAAGCAGAAGAAGGAGAAGGAGAAGGTGAAGTCTGGAGGGTGAAGCAGAAGAAGCAGAAGAAGGAGAAGGAGAAGGTGAAGTCTGGAGGGCGAAGCAGAAGAAGCAGAAGAAGGAGAAGGAGAAGGTGAAGTCTGGAGGGTGAAGCAGAAGAAGCAGAAGAAGGAGAAGGAGAAGGTGAAGTCTGGAGGGTGAATCAGAAGAAGTAGAAGAAGGAGAAGGAGAAGGTGAAGTCAGGAGGGTGAATCAGAAGATGTAGAAGAAGGAGAAGGAGAAGGTGAAGTCAGGAGGGTGAAGCAGAAGAAGCAGAAGAAGGAGAAGGAGAAGGTGAAGTCAGGAGGGTGAATCGGAAGAAGTAGAAGAAGGAGAAGGAGAAGGTGAAGTCTGGAGGGTGAATCAGAAGAAGTAGAAGAAGGAGAAGGAGAAGGTGAAGTCTGGAGGGTGAATCAGAAGAAGTAGAAGAAGGAGAAGGAGAAGGTGAAGTCTGGAGGGTGAAACAGAAGAAGCAGAAGAAGGAGAAGGAGAAGGTGACGTCTGGAGGGAGAAGCAGAAGAAGTAGAAGAAGGAGAAGGAGAAGGTGAAGTCTGGAGGGTGAATCAGAAGAAGTAGAAGAAGGAGAAGGAGAAGGTGAAGTCTGGAGGGTGAATCAGAAGAAGTAGAAGACGGAGAAGGAGAAGGTGAAGTCTGGAGGGTGAATCAGAAGAAGCAGAAGAACGAGAAGGAGAAGGTGAAGTCTGGAGGGTGAATCAGCAGAAGTAGAATAAGGAGAAGGAGAAGGTGAAGTCTGGAGGATGAATCAGAAGAAGCAGAAGAAGGAGAAGGAGAAGGTGAAGTCTGGAGGGTGAATCAGAAGAAGCAGAAGAAGGAGAAGGAGAAGGTGAAGTCTGGAGGGAGAATCAGAAGAAGCAGAATAAGGAGAAGGAGAAGGTGAAGTCTGGAGGGTGAATCAGAAGAAGCAGAAGAAGGAGAAGGAGAAGGTGAAGTCTGGAGGGTGAATCAGAAGAAGCAGAAGAAGGAGAAGGAGAAGGTGAAGTCTGGAGGGTGAATCAGAAGAAGTAGAAGAAGGAGAAGGAGAAGGTGAAGTCTGGAGGGTGAATCAGAAGAAGTAGAAGAAGGAGAAGGACAAGGTGAAGTCTGGAGGGTGAATCAGAAGCAGTAGAAGAAGGAGAAGGAGAAGGTGAAGTCTTGAGGGTGAAGCAGAAGAAGTAGAAGAAGGAGAAGGAGAAGGTGAAGTCAGGAGGGTGAATCAGAAGAAGTAGAAGAAGGAGAAGGAGAAGGTGAAGTCAGGAGTGTGAATCAGAAGAAGCAGAAGAAGGAGAAGTAGAAGGTGAAGTCTGGAGAGTGAATCAGAAGAATCAGAAGAAGGAGAAGGAGAAGGTGAAGTCTGGAGGGTGAATCAGAAGAAGCAGAAGAAAGAGAAGGAGAAGGTGAATTCTGGAGGGTGAAGCAGAAGAAACAGAAGAAGGAGAAGGAGAAGGTGAAGACTGGAGGATGTATCAGAAGAATAGAAGAAGGAGAAGGAGAAGGTGAGGTCTGGAGGGTGAATCAGAAGAAGTAGAAGAAGGAGAAGGAGAAGGTGAAGTCTGGAGGGTGAATCAGAAGAAGCAGAAGAAGGAGAAGGAGAAGATGAAGTCTGGAGGGTGAATCAGAAGTAGTAGAAGAAGTAGAAGGAGAAGGTGAGGTCTGGAGGGTGAATCAGAAGAAGCAGAAGAAGGAGAAGGAGAAGGTGAAGTCTGGAGGGTGAATCAGAAGAAGCAGAAGAAGGAGAAGGAGAAGGTGAAGTCTGGAGGGTGAATCAGAAGAAGCAGAAGAAGGAGAAGGAGAAGGTGAAGTCAGGAGGGTGAATCAGAAGAAGCAGAAGAAGGAGAAGGAGAAGGTGAAGTTAGGAGGGTGAATCAGAAGAAGCAGAAGAAGGAGAAGGAGAAGGTGAAGTCTGGAGGGTGAATCAGAAGAAGCAGAAGAAGGAGAAGGAGAAGGTGAAGTCTGGAGGGTGAATTAGAAGAAGCAGAAGAAGGAGAAGGAGAAGGTGAAGTCAGGGGGGTGAATCAGAAGAAGCAGAAGAAGGAGAAGCAGAAGGTAAAGTTAGGAGGGTGAACCAGAAGAAGCAGAAGAAGGAGAAGGAGCAGGTGAAGTCAGGGGGGTGAAGCAGAAGAAGTAGAAGAAGGAGAAGGAGAAGGTGAAGTCAGGAGGGTGAAGCAGAAGAAGCAGAAGAAGGAGAAGGAGAAGGTGAAGTCTGGAGGGCGCAGCAGAAGAAGCAGAAGAAGGAGAAGGAGAAGGTGAAGTCTGGAGGGTGAAGCAGAAGAAGCAGAAGAAGGAGAAGGAGAAGGTGAAGTCTGGAGGGTGAATCAGAAGAAGTAGAAGAAGGAGAAGGAGAAGGTGAAGTCAGGAGAGTGAAGCAGAAGAAGCAGAAGAAGGAGAAGGAGAAGGTGAAGTCTGGAGGGTGAAGCAGAAGAAGCAGAAGAAGGAGAAGGAGAAGGTGAAGTCTGGAGGGCGAAGCAGAAGAAGCAGAAGAAGGAGAAGGGGAAGGTGAAGTCTGGAGGGTGAATCAGAAGAAGTAGAAGAAGCAGAAGGAGAAGGTGAAGTCTGGAGGGTGAATCAGAAGAAGCAGAAGAAGGAGAAGGAGAAGGTGAAGTCTGGAGGGTGAATCAGAAGAAGCAGAAGAAGGAGAAGGAGAAGGTGAAGTCTGGAGGGTGAATCAGAAGAAGCAGAATAAGGAGAAGGAGAAGGTGAAGTCTGGAGGGTGAATCAGAAGAAGCAGAAGAAGGAGAAGGAGAAGGTGAAGTCTGGAGGGTGAATCAGAAGAAGTAGAAGAAGGAGAAGGAGAAGGTGAAGTCTGGAGGGTGAATCAGAAGAAGTAGAAGAAGGAGAAGGAGAAGGTGAAGACTGGAGGGTGAATCAGAAGAAGCAGAAGAAGGAGAAGGAGAAGGTGAAGTCTGGAGGGTGAATCAGAAGAAGCAGAAGAAGGAGAAGGAGACGATAAAGTCTGGAGGGTGAATCAGAAGAAGTAGAAGAAGGAGAAGGAGAAGGTGATGTCTGGAGGGTGAATCAGAGGAAGCAGAAGAAGGAGAAGGAGAAGGTGAAGTCTGGAGGGTGAATCAGAAGAAGCAGAAGAAGGAGAAGGAGAAGGTGAAGTCTGGAGGGTGAATCAGAAGAAGCAGAATAAGGAGAAGGAGAAGGTGAAGTCTGGAGGGTGAATCAGAAGAAGCAGAAGAAGTAGAAGGAGAAGGTGAAGTCTGGAGGGTGAATCAGAAGAAGTAGAAGAAGGAGAAGGAGAAGGTGAAGTCTGGAGGGTGAAGCAGAAGAAGTAGAAGAAGGAGAAGGAGAAGGTGAAGTCAGGAGGGTGAATCAGAAGAAGTAGAAGAAGGAGAAGGAGAAGGTGAAGTCAGGAGGGTGATTCAGAAGAAGCAGAAGAAGGAGAAGGAGATGGTGAAGTCTGGAGGGTGAATCAGAAGAATCAGAAGAAGGAGAAGGAGAAGGTGAAGTCTGGAGGGTGAATCAGAAGAAGCAGAAGAAAGAGAAGGAGAAGGTGAAGTCTGGAGGGTGAAGCAGAAGAAACAGAAGAAGGAGAAGGAGAAGGTGAAGACTGAAGGGTGAATCAGAAGAAGTAGAAGAAGGAGAAGGAGAAGGTGAGGTCTGGAGGGTGAATCAGAAGAAGTAGAAGAAGGAGAAGGAGAAGGTGAAGTCTGGAGGGTGAATCAGAAGAAGCAGAAGAAGGAGAAGGAGAAGGTGAAGTCTGGAGGGTGAATCAGAAGAAGCAGAAGAAGGAGAAGGAGAAGATGAAGTCTGGAGGGTGAATCAGAAGAAGTAGAAGAAGGAGAAGGAGAAGGTGAGGTCTGGAGGGTGAATCAGAAGAAGCAGAAGAAGGAGAAGGAGAAGGTGAAGTCTGGAGGGTGAATCAGAAGAAGCAGAAGAAGGAGAAGGAGAAGGTGATGTCTGGAGGGTGAATCAGAAGAAGCAAAAGAAGGAGAAGGAGAAGGTGAAGTCAGGAGGGTGAATCAGAAGAAGCAGAAGAAGGAGAAGGAGAAGGTGAAGTTAGGAGGGTGAATCAGAAGAAGCAGAAGAAGGAGAAGGAGCAGGTGAAGTCAGGGGGGTGAAGCAGAAGAAGTAGAAGAAGGAGAAGGAGAATGTGAAGTCAGGACGGTGAAGCAGAAGAGGCAGAAGAAGGAGAAGGAGAAGGTGAAGTCTGGAGGGCGCAGCAGAAGAAGCAGAAGAAGGAGAAGGAGAAGGTGAAGTCTGGAGGGTGAAGCAGAAGAAGCAGAAGAAGGAGAAGGAGGAGGTGAAGTCTGGAGGGTGAATCAGAAGAAGTAGAAGAAGGAGAAGAAGAAGGTGAAGTCAGGAGAGTGAAGCAGAAGAAGCAGAAGAAGGAGAAGGAGAAGGTGAAGTCTGGAGGGTGAAGCAGAAGAAGCAGAAGAAAGAGAAGGAGAAGGTGAAGTCTGGAGGGTGAAGCAGAAGAAACAGAAGAAGGAGAAGGAGAAGGTGAAGACTGAAGGGTGAATCAGAAGAAGTAGAAGAAGGAGAAGGAGAAGGTGAAGTCTGGAGGGTGAATCAGAAGAAGTAGAAGAAGGCGAAGGAGAAGGTGAAGTCTGGAGGGTGAATCAGAAGAAGCAGAAGAAGGAGAAGGAGAAGGTGAAGTCTGGAGGGTGAATCACAAGAAGCAGAAGAAGGAGAAGGAGAAGGTGAAGTTTGGAGGGTGAATCAGAAGAAGCAGAATAAGGAGAAGGAGAAGGTGAATCTGGAGGGTGAATCAGAAGAAGCAGAAGAAGGAGAAGGAGAAGGTGAAGTCTGGAGGGTGAATCAGAAGAAGTAGAAGAAGGAGAAGGAGAAGGTGAAGTCTGGAGGGTGAATCAGAAGAAGTAGAAGAAGGAGAAGGAGAAGGTGTAGACTGGAGGGTGAATCAGAAGAAGCAGAAGAAGGAGAAGGAGAAGGTGAAGTCTGGAGGGTGAATCAGAAGAAGCAGAAGAAGGAGTAGGAGACGATGAAGTCTGGAGGGTGAATCACAAGAAGTAGAAGAAGGAGAAGGAGAAGGTGAAGTCTGGAGGGTGAATCAGAAGAAGCAGAAGAAGGAG
Source organism: Somniosus microcephalus (assembly GCF_052327205.1). Classification (NCBI taxonomy): domain Eukaryota; kingdom Metazoa; phylum Chordata; class Chondrichthyes; order Squaliformes; family Somniosidae; genus Somniosus; species Somniosus microcephalus. The sequence continues at coordinate 337,866 of NW_028225434.1, read as the reverse complement.
AAGGAGAAGGTGAAGTCTGGAGGGTGAATCAGAAGAAGCAGAAGAAGGAGAATGAGAAGGTGAAGTCTGGAGGGTGAATCAGAAGAAGCAGAATAAGGAGAAGGAGAAGGTGAAGTCTGGAGGGTGAATCAGAAGAAGCAGAAGAAGTAGAAGGAGAAGGTGAAGTCTGGAGGGTGAATCAGAAGAAGTAGAAGAAGGAGAAGGAGAAGGTGAAGTCTGGAGGGTGAAGCAGAAGAAGTAGAAGAAGGAGAAGGAGAAGGTGAAGTCAGGAGGGTGAATCAGAAGAAGTAGAAGAAGGAGAAGGAGAAGGTGAAGTCAGGAGGGTGATTCAGAAGAAGCAGAAAAAGGAGAAGGAGAAGGTGAAGTCTGGAGGGTGAACCAGAAGAATCAGAAGAAGGAGAAGGAGAAGGTGAAGTCTGGAGGGTGAATCAGAAGAAGCAGAAGAAAGAGAAGGAGAAGGTGAAGTCTGGAGGGTGAAGCAGAAGAAACAGAAGAAGGAGAAGGAGAAGGTGAAGACTGAAGGGTGAATCAGAAGAAGTAGAAGAAGGAGAAGGAGAAGGTGAGGTCTGGAGGGTGAATCAGAAGAAGTAGAAGAAGGAGAAGGAGAAGGTGAAGTCTGGAGGGTGAATCAGAAGAAGCAGAAGAAGGAGAAGGAGAAGGTGAAGCCTGGAGGGTGAATCAGAAGAAGCAGAAGAAGGAGAAGGAGAAGGTGATGTCTGGAGGGTGAATCAGAACAAGCAAAAGAAGGAGAAGGAGAAGGTGAAGTCAGGAGGGTGAATCAGAAGAAGCAGAAGAAGGAGAAGGAGAAGGTGAAGTTAGGAGGGTGAATCAGAAGAAGCAGAAGAAGGAGAAGGAGAAGGTGAAGTCAGGGGGGTGAAGCAGAAGAAGTAGAAGAAGGAGAAGGAGAAGGTGAAGTCAGGACGGTGAAGCAGAAGAGGCAGAAGAAGGAGAAGGAGAAGGTGAAGTCTGGAGGGCGCAGCAGAAGCAGAAGAAGGAGAAGGAGAAGGTGAAGTCTGGAGGGTGAAGCAGAAGAAGCAGAAGAAGGAGAAGGAGAAGGTGAAGTCTGGAGGGTGAATCAGAAGAAGTAGAAGAAGGAGAAGGAAAAGGTGAAGTCAGGAGAGTGAAGCAGAAGAAGCAGAAGAAGGAGAAGGAGAAGGTGAAGTCTGGAGGGTGAAGCAGAAGAAGCAGAAGAAGGAGAAGGAGAAGGTGAAGTCTGGAGGGCGAAGCAGAAGAAGCAGAAGAAGGAGAAGGAGAAGGTGAAGTCTGGAGGGTGAAGCAGAAGAAGCTGAAGAAGGAGAAGGAGAAGGTGAAGTCTGGAGGGTGAATCAGAAGAAGTAGAAGAAGGAGAAGGAGAAGGTGAAGTCAGGAGGGTGAAGCAGAAGAAGCAGAAGATGGAGAAGGAGAAGGTGAAGTCTGGAGGGTGCAACAGAAGAATCAGAAGAAGGAGAAGGAGAAGGTGAAGTCTGGAGGGTGAATCAGAAGAAGCAGAAGAAAGAGAAGGAGAAGGTGAAGTCTGGAGGGTGAAGCAGAAGAAACAGAAGAAGGAGAAGTAGAAGGTGAAGACTGAAGGGTGAATCAGAAGAAGTAGAAGAAGGAGAAGGAGAAGGTGAAGTCTGGAGGGTGAATCAGAAGAAGTAGAAGAAGGCGAAGGAGAAGGTGAAGTCTGGAGGGTGAATCAGAAGAAGCAGAAGAAGGAGAAGGAGAAGGTGAAGTCTGGAGGGTGAATCAGATGAAGCAGAAGAAGGAGAAGGAGAAGATGAAGTCTGGAGGGTGAATCAGAAGAAGTAGAAGAAGGAGAAGGAGAAGGTGAAGTCTGGAGGGTGAATCAGAAGAAGCAAAAGAAGGAGAAGGAGAAGGTGAAGTCAGGAGGGTGAATCAGAAGAAGCAGAAGAAGGAGAAGGAGAAGGTGAAGTTAGGAGGGTGAATCAGAAGAAGCAGAAGAAGGAGAAGGAGCAGGTGAAGTGAGGGGGGTGAAGCAGAAGAAGTAGAAGAAGGAGAAGGAGAAGGTGAAGTCAGGACGGTGAAGCAGAAGAAGCCGAAGAAGGAGAAGGAGAAGGTGAAGTCTGGAGGGTGAAGCAGAAGAAGCAGAAGAAGGAGAAGGAGAAGGTGAAGTCTGGAGGGTGAATCAGAAGAAGTAGAAGAAGGAGAAGGAGAAGGTGAAGTCAGGAGGGTGAAGCAGAAGAAGCAGAAGAAGGAGAAGGAGAAGGTGAAGTCTGGAGGGTGAAGCAGAAGAAGCAGAAGAAGGAGAAGGAGAAGGTGAAGTCTGGAGGGTGAAGCAGAAGAAGCAGAAGAAGGAGAAGGAGAAGGTGAAGTAAGGAGGGTGAATCAGAAGAAGTAGAAGAAGGAGAAGGAGAATGTGAAGTCTGGAGGGTGAATCAGAAGAAGCAGAAGAAGGAGAAGGAGAAGGTGAAGTCTGGAGGGAGAAGCAGAAGAAGTAGAAGAAGGAGAAGGAGAAGTTGAAGTCTGGAGGGTGAATCAGAAGAAGTAGAAGAAGGAGAAGGAGAAGGTGAAGTCTGGAGGGTCAATCAGAAGAAGTAGAAGAAGGAGAAGGAGAAGGTGAAGTCTGGAGGGTAAATCAGAAGAAGCAGAAGAAGGAGAAGGAGAAGATGAAGTCAAGAGGGTGAATCAGAAGAAGTAGAAGAAGGAGAAGGAGAAGGTGTAGTCTGGACGGTGAATCAGAAGAAGTAGACGAAGGAGAAGGAGAAGGTGAAGTCTGCAGGGTGAATCAGAAGAAGCAGAAGAAGGAGAAGGAGAAGGTGAAGTCTGGAGGGTGGATCAGAAGAAGTAGAAGAAGGAGAAGGAGAAGGTGAAGTCTGGAGGGTGAATCAGAAGAAGAAGGAGAAGGTGAAGTCTGGAGGATGAATCAGAAGAAGCAGAAGAAGGAGAAGGAGAAGGTGAAGTCTGGAGGGTGAATCAGAAGAAGCAGAATAAGGAGAAGGAGAAGGTGAAGTCTGGAGGGTGAATCAGAAGAAGCAGAAGAAGGAGAAGGAGAAGGTGAAGTCTGGAGGGTGAATCAGAAGAAGTAGAAGAAGGAGAAGGAGAAGTTGAAGTCTGGAGGGTGAATCAGAAGAAGTAGAAGAAGGAGAAGGAGAAGGTGAAGTCAGGAGAGTGAAGCAGAAGAAGCAGAAGAAGGAGAAGGAGAAGGTGAAGTCTGGAGGGTGAAGCAGAAGAAGCAGAAGAAGGAGAAGGAGAAGGTGAAGTCTGGAGGGCGAAGCAGAAGAAGCAGAAGAAGGAGAAGGAGAAGGTGAAGTCTGGAGGGTGAAGCAGAAGAAGCAGAAGAAGGAGAAGGAGAAGGTGATGTCTGGAGGGTGAATCAGAAGAAGTAGAAGAAGGAGAAGGAGAAGGTGAAGTCTGGAGGGTGAAGCAGAAGAAACAGAAGAAGGAGAAGGAGAAGGTGAAGACTGAAGGGTGAATCAGAAGAAGTAGAAGAAGGAGAAGGAGAAGGTGAAGTCTGGAGGGTGAATCAGAAGAAGCAGAAGAAGGAGAAGGAGAAGGTGAAGTCTGGAGGGTGAATCAGAAGAAGCAGAAGAAGGAGAAGGAGAAGATGAAGTCTGGAGGGTGAATCAGAAGAAGTAGAAGAAGGAGAAGGAGAAGGTGTGGTCTGGAGGGTGAATCAGAAGAAGCAGAAGAAGGAGAAGGAGAAGGTGAAGTCTGGAGAGTGAAGCAGAAGAAGCAGAAGAAGGAGAAGGAGAAGGTGAAGTCTGGAGGGTGAAGCAGAAGAAGCAGAAGAAGGAGAAGGAGAAGGTGAAGTCTGGAGGGCGAAGCAGAAGAAGCAGAAGAAGGAGAAGGAGAAGGTGAAGTCTAGAGGGTGAAGCAGAAGAAGCAGAAGAAGGAGAAGGAGAAGGTGAAGTCTGGAGGGTGAATCAGAAGAAGTAGAAGAAGGAGAAGGAGAAGATGAAGTCAGGAGGGTGAAGCAGAAGAAGCAGAAGAAGGAGAAGGAGAAGGTGAAGTCTGGAGGGTGAAGCAGAAGAAGCAGAAGAAGGAGAAGGAGAAGATGAAGTCTGGAGGGTGAATCAGAAGACGTAGAAGAAGGAGAAGGAGAAGGTGAAGTCTGGAAGGTGAATCAGAAGAAGTAGAAGAAGGAGAAGGAGAATGTGAAGTCTGGAGGGTGAATCAGAAGAAGCAGAAGAAGGAGAAGGTGAAGTCTGGAGGGAGAAGCAGAAGAAGTAGAAGAAGGAGAAGGAGAAGTTGAAGTCTGGAGGGTGAATCAGAAGAAGTAGAAGAAGGAGAAGGAGAAGGTGAAGTCTGGAGGGTCAATCAGAAGAAGTAGAAGAAGGAGAAGGAGAAGGTGAAGTCTGGAGGGTGAATCAGAAGAAGCAGAAGAAGGAGAAGGAGAAGATGAAGTCTGGAGGGTGAATCAGAAGAAGTAGAAGAAGGAGAAGGAGAAGGTGTAGTCTGGACGGTGAATCAGAAGAAGTAGACGAAGGAGAAGGAGAAGGTGAAGTCTGCAGGGTGAATCAGAACAAGCAGAAGAAGGAGAAGGATAAGGTGAAGTCTGGAGGGTGAATCAGAAGAAGTAGAAGAAGGAGAAGGAGAAGGTGAAGTCTGGAGGGTGAATCAGAAGAAGAAGGAGCAGGTGAAGTCTGGAGGGTGAATCAGAAGAAGCAGAAGAAGGAGAAGGAGAAGGTGAAGTCTGGAGGGTGAATCAGAAGAAGCAGAATAAGGAGAAGGAGAAGGTGAAGTCTGGAGGGTGAATCAGAAGAAGCAGAAGAAGGAGAAGGAGAAGGTGAAGTCTGGAGGGTGAATCAGAAGAAGAAGAAGAAGGAGAAGGAGAAGGTGAAGTCTGGAGGGTGAATCAGAAGAAGTAGAAGAAGGAGAACGAGAAGGTGAAGTCAGGAGAGTGAAGCAGAAGAAGCAGAAGAAGGAGAAGGAGAAGGTGAAGTCTGGAGGGTGAAGCAGAAGAAGCAGAAGAAGGAGAAGGAGAAGGTGAAGTCTGGAGGGCGAAGCAGAAGAAGCAGAAGAAGGAGAAGGAGATGGTGAAGTCTGGAGGGTGAAGCAGAAGAAGCAGAAGAAGGAGAAGGAGAAGGTGAAGTCTGGAGGGTGAATCAGAAGAAGTAGAAGAAGGAGAAGGAGAAGGTGAAGTCTGGAGGGTGAAGCAGAAGAAACAGAAGAAGGAGAAGGAGAAGGTGAAGACTGAAGGGTGAATCAGAAGAAGTAGAAGAAGGAGAAGGAGAAGGTGAAGTCTGGAGGGTGAATCAGAAGAAGCAGAAGAAGGAGAAGGAGAAGGTGAAGTCTGGAGGGTGAATCAGAAGAAGCAGAAGAAGGAGAAGGAGAAGATGAAGTCTGGAGGGTGAATCAGAAGAAGTAGAAGAAGGAGAAGGAGAAGGTGCGGTCTGGAGGGTGAATCAGAAGAAGCAGAAGAAGGAGAAGGAGAAGGTGAAGTCTGGAGGGTGAATCAGAAGAAGCAGAAGAAGGAGAAGGAGAAGGTGAAGTCTGGAGGGTGAATCAGAAGAAGCAAAAGAAGGAGAAGTAGAAGGTGAAGTCAGGAGGGTGAATCAGAAGAAGCAGAAGAAGGAGAAGGAGAAGGTGAAGTTAGGAGGGTGAATCAGAAGAAGCAGAAGAAGAGAAGGAGCAGGTGAAGTCAGGGGGTGAAGCAGAAGAAGTAGAAGAAGGAGAAGCAGAAGGTGAAGTCAGGACGGTGAAGCAGAAGAAGCAGAAGAAGGAGAAGGAGAAGGTGAAGTCTGGAGGGCGCAGCAGAAGAAGCAGAAGAAGGAGAAGGAGAAGGTGAAGTATGGAGGGTGAAGCAGAAGAAGCAGAAGAAGGAGAAGGAGAAGGTGAAGTCTGGAGGGTGAATCAGAAGAAGTAGAAGAAGGAGAAGGAGAAGGTGAAGTCAGGAGAGTGAAGCAGAAGAAGCAGAAGAAGGAGAAGGAGAATTCGAAGTCTGGAGGGTGAAGCAGAAGAAGCAGAAGAAGGAGAAGGAGAAGGTGAAGTCTGGAGGGCGAAGCAGAAGAAGCAGAAGAAGTAGAAGGAGAAGGTGAAGTCTGGAGGGTGAAGCAGAAGAAGCAGAAGAAGGAGAAGGAGAAGGTGAAGTCTGGAGGGTGAATCAGAAGAAGTAGAAGAAGGAGAAGGAGAAGGTGAAGTCAGGAGGGTGAAGCAGAAGAAGCAGAAGAAGGAGAAGGAGAAGAGGAAGTCTGGAAGGTGAAGCAGAAGAAGCAGAAGGAGGAGAAGGAGAAGGTGAGGTCTGGAGTGTGAAGCAGAAGAAGCAGAAGAAGGAGAAGGAGAAGGTGAAGTAAGGAGGGTGAATCAGAAGAAGTAGAAGAAGGAGAAGGAGAAGGTGAAGTCTGGAGGGTGAATCAGAAGACGTAGAAGAAGGAGAAGGAGAAGGTGAAGTCTGGAGGGTGAATCAGAAGAAGTAGAAGAAGGAGAAGGAGAAGGTGAAGTCTGGAGGGTGAATCAGAAGAAGCAGAAGAAGGAGAAGGAGAAGGTGAAGTCTGGAGGGAGAAGCAGAAGAAGTAGAAGAAGGAGAAGGAGAAGTTGAAGTCTGGAGGGTGAATCAGAAGAAGTAGAAGAAGGAGAAGGAGAAGGTGAAGTCTGGAGGGTCAATCAGAAGAAGTAGAAGAAGGAGAAGGAGAAGGTGAAGTCTGGAGGGTGAATCAGAAGACGCAGAAGAAGGAGAAGGAGAAGATGAAGTCTGGAGGGTGAATCAGAAGAAGTAGAAGAAGGAGAAGGAGAAGGTGTAGTCTGGACGGTGAATCAGAAGAAGTAGACGAAGGAGAAGGAGAAGGTGAAGTCTGCAGGGTGAATCAGAAGAAGCAGAAGAAGGAGAAGGAGAAGGTGAAGTCTGGAGGGTGAATCAGAAGAAGTCGAAGAAGGAGAAGGAGAAGGTGAAGTCTGGAGGGTGAATCAGAAGAAGAAGGAGAAGGTGAAGTCTGGAGGGTGAATCAGAAGAAGCAGAAGAAGGAGAAGGAGAAGGTGAAGTCTGGAGGGTGAATCAGAAGAAGCAGAATAAGGAGAAGGAGAAGGTGAAGTCTGGAGGGTGAATCAGAAGAAGCAGAAGAAGGAGAAGGAGAAGGTGAAGTCTGGAGGGAGAATCAGAAGAAGTAGAAGAAGGAGAAGGAGAAGGTGAATTCTGGAGGGTGAATCAGAAGAAGTAGAAGAAGGAGAAGGAGAAGGTGAAGTCAGGAGAGTGAAGCAGAAGAAGCAGAAGAAGGAGAAGGAGAAGGTGAAGTCTGGAGGGTGAAGCAGAAGAAGCAGAAGAAGGAGAAGGAGAAGGTGAAGTCTGGAGGGCGAAGCAGAAGAAGCATAAGAAGGAGAAGGAGAAGGTGAAGTCTGGAGGGTGAAGCAGAAGAAGCAGAAGAAGGAGAAGGAGAAGGTGAAGTCTGGAGGGTGAATCAGAAGAAGTAGAAGAAGGAGAAGGAGAAGGTGAAGTCAGGAGGGTGAAGCAGAAGAAGCAGAAGAAGGAGAAGGAGAAGGTGAAGTCTGGAGGGTGAAGCAGAAGAAGCAGAAGAAGGAGAAGGAGAAGGTGAAGGTTGGAGGGTGAAGCAGAAGAAGCAGAAGAAGAAGGAGAAGGTGAAGTCAGGAGGGTGATTCAGAAGAAGTAGAAGAAGGAGAAGGAGAAGGTGAAGTCTGGAGGGTGAATCAGAAGAAGTAGAAGAAAGAGAAGGAGAAGGTGAAGTCTGGAGGGAGAAGCAGAAGAAGTAGAAGAAGGAGAAGGAGAAGGTGAAGTCTGGAGCGTGAATCAGAAGATGTAGAAGAAAGAGAAGGAGAAGGTGAAGTCTGGAGGGTCAATCAGAAGAAGTAGAAGAAGGAGAAGGAGAAGGTGAAGTCTGGAGGGTGAATCAGAAGAAGCAGAAGAAGGAGAAGTAGAAGGTGAAGTCTGGAGGGTGAATCAGAAGAAGTAGAAGAAGGAGAAGGAGAAGGTGTAGTCTGGACGGTGAATCAGAAGAAGTAGACGAAGGAGAAGGTGAAGTCTGCAGGGTGAATCAGAAGAAGCAGAAGAAGGAGAAGGAGAAGGTGAAGTCTGGAGGGTGAATCAGAAGAAGTAGAAGAAGGAGAAGGAGAAGGTGAAGTCTGGAGGGTGAATCAGAAGAAGCAGAAGAAGGAGAAGGAGAAGGTGAAGTCTGGAGGGTGAATCAGAAGAAGCAGAAGAAGGAGAAGGAGAAGGTGAAGTCTGGAGGGTGAATCAGAAGAAGCAGAATAAGGAGATGGAGAAGGTGAAGTCTGGAGGGTGAATCAGAAGAAGCAGAAGAAGGAGATGGAGAAGGTGAAGTCTGGAGGGTGAATCAGAAGAAGTAGAAGAAGGAGAAGGAGAAGGTGAAGTCTGGAGGGTGAATCAGAAGATGTAGAAGAAGGAGAAGGAGAAGGTGAAGTCTGGAGGGTGAATCAGAAGAAGCAGAAGAAGGAGAAGGAGAAGGTGAAGTCTGGAGGATGAATCAGAAGAAGCAGAAGAAGGAGAAGGAGACGATGAAGTCTGGAGGGTGAATCAGAAGAAGTAGAATAAGGAGAAGGAGAAGGTGAAGTCTGGAGGGTGAATCAGAAGAAGCAGAAGAAGGAGAAGGAGAAGGTGAAGCCTGGAGGGTGAATCAGAAGAAGCAGAAGAAGGAGAAGGAGAAGGTGAAGTCTGGAGGGTGAATCAGAAGAAGCAGAATAAGGAGAAGGAGAAGGTGAAGTCTGGAGGGTGAATCAGAAGAAGCAGAAGAAGGAGAAGGTGACGTCTGGAGGGTGAATCAGAAGAAGTAGAAGAAGGAGAAGGAGAAGGTGAAGTCTGGAGGGTGAAGCAGAAGAAGTAGAAGAAGGAGAAGGAGAAGGTGAAGTCAGGAGGGTGAATCAGAAGAAGTAGAAGAAGGAGAAGGAGAAGGTGAAGTCAGGAGGGTGAATCAGAAGAAGCTGAAGAAGGAGAAGGAGAAGGTGAAGTCTGGAGGGTGAATCAGAAGAATCAGAAGAAGGAGAAGGAGAAGGTGAAGTCTGGAGGGTGAATCAGAAGAAGCAGAAGAAAGAGAAGGAGAAGGTGAAGTCTGGAGGGTGAAGCAGAAGAAACAGAAGAAGGAGAAGGAGAAGGTGAAGACTGGAGGCTGAATCAGAAGAAGTAGAAGAAGGAGAAGGAGAAGGTGAAGTCTGGAGGGTGAATCAGAAGAAGTAGAAGAAGTTGAAGGAGAAGGTGAAGTCTGGAGGGTGAATCAGAAGAAGCAGAAGAAGGAGAAGGAGAAGGTGAAGTCTGGAGGGTGAATCAGAAGAAGCAGAAGAAGAAGAAGGAGAAGATGAAGTCTGGAGGGTGAATCAGAAGAAGTAGAAGAAGGAGAAGGAGAAGGTGAGGTCTGGAGGGTGAATCAGAAGAAGGAGAAGGAGAAGGTGAAGTCTGGAGGGTGAATCAGAAGAAGCAGAAGAAGGAGAAGGAGAAGGTGAAGTTAGGAGGGTGAATCAGAAGAAGCAGAAGAAGGAGAAGGAGAAGGTGAAGTCAGGGGGGTGAAGCAGAAGAAGTAGAAGAAGGAGAAGGAGAAGGTGAAGTCAGGAGGGTGAAGCAGAAGAAGCAGAAGAAGGAGAAGGAGAAGGTGAAGTCTGGAGGGCGCAGCAGAAGAAGCAGAAGAAGGAGAAGGAGAAGGTGCAGTCTGGAGGGTGAAGCAGAAGAAGCAGAAGAAGGAGAAGGAGAAGGTGAAGTCTGTAGGGTGAAACAGAAGAAGTAGAAGAAGGAGAAGGAGAAGGTGAAGTCAGGAGGGTGAAGCAGAAGAAGCAGAAGAAGGAGAAGGAGAAGGTGAAGTCTGGAGGGTGAATCAGAAGAAGTAGAAGAAGGAGAAGGAGAAGGTGAAGTCAGGAGGGTGAAGCAGAAGAAGTAGAAGAAGGAGAAGGAGAAGGTGAAGTCTGGAGCGTGAATCAGAAGATGTAGAAGAAGGAGAAGGAGAAGGTGAAGTCTGGAGGGTCAATCAGAAGAAGTAGAAGAAGGAGAAGGAGAAGGTGAAGTCTGGAGGGTGAATCAGAAGAAGCAGAATAAGGAGAAGGAGAAGGTGAAGTCTGGAGGGTGAATCAGAAGAAGCAGAAGAAGGAGAAGGAGAAGGTGAAGTCTGGAGGGAGAATCAGAAGAAGTAGAAGAAGGAGAAGGAGAAGGTGAAGTCTGGAGGGTGAATCAGAAGAAGTAGAAGAAGGAGAAGGAGAAGGTGAAGTCTGGAGGGTGAAGCAGAAGAAGCAGAGGAAGGAGAAGGAGAAGGTGAAGTCTGGAGGGCGAAGCAGAAGAAGCATAAGAAGGAGAAGGAGAAGGTGAAGTCTGGAGGGTGAAGCAGAAGAAGCAGAAGAAGGAGAAGGAGAAGGTGAAGTCTGGAGGGTGAATCAGAAGAAGTAGAAGAAGGAGAAGGAGAAGGTGAAGTCAGGAGGGTGAAGCAGAAGAAGCAGAAGAAGGAGAAGGAGAAGGTGAAGTCTGGAGGGCGAAGCAGAAGAAGCAGAAGAAGGAGAAGGAGAAGGTGAAGTTTGGAGGGTGAAGCAGAAGAAGCAGAAGAAGGAGAAGGAGAATGTGAAGTCAGGAGGGTGAATCAGAAGAAGTAGAAGAAGGAGAAGGAGAAGGTGAAGTCTGGAGGGTGAATCAGAAGAAGTAGAAGAAGGAGAAGGAGAAGGTGAAGTCTGGAGGGTGAATCAGAAGAAGTAGAAGAAGGAGAAGGAGAAGGTGAAGTCTGGAGGGTGAATCAGATGAAGTAGAAGAAAGAGAAGGAGAAGGTGAAGTCTGGAGGGAGAAGCAGAAGAAGTAGAAGAAGGAGAAGGAGAAGGTGAAGTCTGGAGCGTGAATCAGAAGATGTAGAAGAAGGAGAAGGAGAAGGTGAAGTCTGGAGGGTCAATCAGAAGAAGTAGAAGAAGGAGAAGGAGAAGGTGAAGTCTGGAGGGTGAATCAGAAGAAGCAGAAGAAGGAGAAGGAGAAGGTGAAGTCTGGAGGGTGAATCAGAAGAAGTAGAAGAAGGAGAAGGAGAAGGTGTAGTCTGGACGGTGAATCAGAAGAAGTAGACGAAGGAGAAGGAGAAGGTGAAGTCTGCAGGGTGAATCAGAAGAAGCAGAAGAAGGAGAAGGAGAAGGTGAAGTCTGGAGGGTGAATCAGAAGAAGTAGAAGAAGGAGAAGGAGAAGGTGAAGTCTGGAGGGTGAATCAGAAGAAGCAGAAGAAGGAGAAGGAGAAGGTGAAGTCTGGAGGGTGAATTAGAAGAAGCAGAAGAAGGAGAAGGAGAAGGTGAAGTCTGGAGGGTGAATCAGAAGAAGCAGAATAAGGAGAAGGAGAAGGTGAAGTCTGGAGGGTGAATCAGAAGAAGCAGAAGAAGGAGATGGAGAAGGTGAAGTCTGGAGGGTGAATCAGAAGAAGTAGAAGAAGGAGAAGGAGAAGGTGAAGTCTGGAGGGTGAATCAGAAGATGTAGAAGAAGGAGAAGGAGAAGTTGAAGTCTGGAGGGTGAATCAGAAGAAGCAGAAAAGGAGAAGGAGAAGGTGAAGTCTGGAGGATGAATCAGAAGAAGCAGAAGAAGGAGAAGGAGACGATGAAGTCTGGAGGGTGAATCAGAAGAAGTAGAAGAAGGAGAAGGAGAAGGTGAAGTCTGGAGGGTGAATCAGAAGAAGGAGAAGAAGGAGAAGGAGAAGGTGAAGTCTGGAGGGTGAATCAGAAGAAGCAGAAGAAGGAGAAGGAGAAGGTGAAGTCTGGAGGGTGAATCAGAAGAAGCAGAATAAGGAGAAGGAGAAGGTGAAGTCTTGAGGGTGAATCAGAAGAAGCAGAAGAAGGAGAAGGTGACGTCTGGAGGGTGAATCAGAAGAAGTAGAAGAAGGAGAAGGAGAAGGTGAAGTCTGGAGGGTGAAGCAGAAGAAGTAGAAGAAGGAGAAGGAGAAGGTGAAGTCAGGAGGGTGAATCAGAAGAAGTAGAAGAAGGAGAAGGAGAAGGAGAAGTCAGGAGGGTGAATCAGAAGAAGCTGAAGAAGGAGAAGGAGAAGGTGAAGTCTGGAGGGTGAATCAGAAGAATCAGAAGAAGGAGAAGGTGAAGTCTGGAGGGTGAATCAGAAGAAGCAGAAGAAAGAGAAGGAGAAGGTGATGTCTGGAGGGTGAAGCAGAAGAAACAGAAGAAGGAGAAGGAGAAGGTGAAGACTGGAGGCTGAATCAGAAGAAGTAGAAGAAGGAGAAGGAGAAGGTGAAGTCTGGAGGGTGAATCAGAAGAAGTAGAAGAAGTTGAAGGAGAAGGTGAAGTCTGGAGGGTGAATCAGAAGAAGCAGAAGAAGGAGAAGGAGAAGGTGAAGTCTGGAGGGTGAATCAGAAGAAGCAGAAGAAGAAGAAGGAGAAGATGAAGTCTGGAGGGTGAATCAGAAGAAGTAGAAGAAGGAGAAGGAGAAGGTGAGGTCTGGAGGGTGAATCAGAAGAAGCAGAAGAAGGAGAAGGAGAAGGTGAAGTCTGGAGGGTGAATCAGAAGAAGCAGAAGAAGGAGAAGGAGAAGGTGAAGTTAGGAGGGTGAATCAGAAGAAGCAGAAGAAGGAGAAGGAGAAGGTGAAGTCAGGGGGGTGAAGCAGAAGAAGTAGAAGAAGGAGAAGGAGAAGGTGAAGTCAGGAGGGTGAAGCAGAAGAAGCAGAAGAAGGAGAAGGAGAAGGTGAAGTCTGGAGGGCGCAGCAGAAGAAGCAGAAGAAGGAGAAGGAGAAGGTGCAGTCTGGAGGGTGAAGCAGAAGAAGCAGAAGAAGGAGAAGAAGAAGGTGAAGTCTGGAGGGTGAAACAGAAGAAGTAGAAGAAGGAGAAGGAGAATGTGAAGTCAGGAGGGTGAAGCAGAAGAAGCAGAAGAAGGAGAAGGAGAAGGTGAAGTCTGGAGGGTGAATCAGAAGAAGTAGAAGAAGGAGAAGGAGAAGGTGAAGTCAGGAGGGTGAAGCAGAAGAAGTAGAAGAAGGAGAAGGAGAAGGCGAAGCCTGAGTGTGAAACAGAAGAAGTAGAAGAAGGAGAAGGAGAAGGTGAAGTCTGGAGCGTGAATCAGAAGATGTAGAAGAAGGAGAAGGAGAAGGTGAAGTCTGGAGGGTCAATCAGAAGAAGTAGAAGAAGGAGATGGAGAAGGTGAAGTCTGGAGGGTGAATCAGAAGAAGCAGAAGAAGGAGAAGGAGAAGGTGAAGTCTGGAGGGTGAATCAGAAGAAGTAGAAGAAGGAGAAGGAGAAGGTGAAGTCTGGACGGTGAAGCAGAAGAAGTAGACGAAGGAGAAGGAGAAGGTGAAGTCTGGCAGGGTGAATCAGAAGAAGCTAGAAGAAGGAGAAGGAGAAGGTGAAGTCTGGAGGGTGAATCAGAAGAAGTAGAAGAAGGAGAAGGAGAAGGTGAAGTCTGGAGGGTGAATCAGAAGAAGCAGAAGAAGGAGAAGGAGAAGGTGAAGTCTGGAGGGTGAATCAGAAGAAGCAGAATAAGGAGAAGGAGAAGGTGAAGTCAGGAGGTGAATCAGAAGAAATAGAAGAAGTTGAAGGAGAAGGTGAAGTCTGGAGGGTGAATCAGAAGAAGCAGAAGAAGGAGAAGGAGAAGGTGAAGTCTGGAGGGTGAATCAGAAGAAGCAGAAGAAGAAGAAGGAGAAGATGAAGTCTGGAGGGTGAATCAGAAGAAGTAGAAGAAGGAGAAGGAGAAGGTGAGGTCTGGAGGGTAAATCAGAAGAAGCAGAAGAAGGAGAAGGAGAAGGTGAAGTCTGGAGGGTGAATCAGAAGAAGCAGAAGAAGGAGAAGGAGAAGGTGAAGTTAGGAGGGTGAATCAGAAGAAGCAGAAGAAGGAGAAGGAGAAGGTGAAGTCAGCGGGGTGAAGCAGAAGAAGTAGAAGAAGGAGAAGGAGAAGGTGAAGTCAGGAGGGTGAAGCAGAAGAAGCAGAAGAAGGAGAAGGAGAAGCTGAAGTCTGGAGGGCGCAGCAGAAGAAGCAGAAGAAGGAGAAGGAGAAGGTGCAGTCTGGAGGGTGAAGCAGAAGAAGCAGAAGAAGGAGAAGGAGAAGGTGAAGTCTGGAGGGTGAAACAGAAGAAGTAGAAGAAGGAGAAGGAGAAGGTGAAGTCAGGAGGTTGAAGCAGAAGAAGCAGAAGAAGGAGAAGGAGAAGGTGAAGTCTGGAGGGTGAATCAGAAGAAGTAGAAGAAGGAGAAGGAGAAGGTGAAGTCAGGAGGGTGAAGCAGAAGAAGCAGAAGAAGGAGAAGGAGAAGGTGAAGTCTGGAGGGTGAAGCAGAAGAAGCAGAAGAAGGAGAAGGAGAAGGTGAAGTCTGGAGGGTGAAGCAGAAGAAGAAGAAGAAGGAGAAGGAGAAGGTGAAGTCAGGAGGGTGAATCAGAAGAAGTAGAAGAAGGAGAAGGAGAAGGTGAAGTCTGGAGGGTGAATCAGAAGAAGTAGAAGAAGGAGAAGGAGAAGGTGAAGTCTGGAGGGTGAATCAGAAGATGTAGAAGAAGGAGAAGGAGAAGGTGAAGTCTGGAGGGTGAATCAGAAGAAGCAGAAGAAGGAGAACGGGAAGGTGAAGTCTGGAGGGAGAAGCAGAAGAAGTATAAGAAGGAGAAGGAGAAGGTGAAGTCTGGAGGGTGAATCCGAAGAAGTAGAAGATGGAGAAGGCGAAGGGAATGTCTGGAGGGTGAATCAGAAGAAGTAGAAGAAGGAGAAGGAGAAGGTGAAGTCTGGAGGGTGAATCGGAAGAAGCATAAGAAGGAGAAGGAGAAGGTGAAGTCTGGAGGGTGAATCAGAAGAAGTAGAAGAAGGAGAAGGAGAAGGTGTAGTCTGGAGGGTGAATCAGAAGAAGTAGACGAAGGAGAAGGAGAAGGTGAAATCTGGAGGGTGAATCAGAAGAAGCAGAAGAAGGAAAAGGAGAAGGTGAAGTCTGGAGGGTGAATCAGAAGAGGTAGAAGAAGGATAAGGAGAAGGTGAAGTCTGGAGGGTGAACCAGAAGAAGCAGAAGAAGGAGAAGGAGAAGGTGAAGTCTGGAGGGTGAATCAGACGAAGCAGAAGAAGGATAAGGAGAAGGTGAAGTCTGGAGGGTGAATCAGAAGAAGTAGAAGAAGTAGAAGGAGAAGGTGAAGTCTGGAGGGTGAATCAGAAGAAGTAGAAGAAGGAGAAGGAGAAGGTGAAGTCTGGAGGGTGAATCAGAAGAAGCAGAAGAAGGAGAAGGAGAAGGTGAAGTCAGGAGGGTGAATCAGAAGAAGCAGAAGAAGGAGAAGGAGAAGGTGAAGTCTGGAGGGTGAATCAGAAGATGCAGAAGAAGGAGAAGGAGAAGGTGAAGACTGGAGGGTGAATCAGAAGAAGTAGAAGAAGGAGAAGGAGAAGGTGAAGTCTGGAGGGTGAATCAGAAGAAGTAGAAGAAGGAGAAGGAGAAGGCGAAGTCTGGAGGGTGAATCAGAAGAAGCAGAAGAAGGAGAAGGAGAAGGTGAAGTCTGGAGGGTGAATCAGAAGAAGCAGAAGAAGGAGAAGGAGAAGATGAAGTCTGGAGGGTGAATCAGAAGAAGTAGAAGAAGGAGAAGGAGAAGGTGAGGTCTGGAGGGTGAATCAGAAGAAGCAGAAGAAGGAGAAGGAGAAGGTGAAGTCTGAAGGGTGAATCAGAAGAAGCAGAAGAAGGAGAAGGAGAAGGTGAAGTCTGGAGGGTGAATCAGAAGAAGCAGAAGAAGGAGAAGGAGAAGGTGAAGTCTGGAGGGTGAATCAGAAGAAGCAGAAGAAGGAGAAGGAGAAGGTGAAGTCTGGAGGGTGAATCAGAAGAAGTAGAAGAAGGAGAAGGAGAAGGTGAAGTCTGCAGGGTGAATCAGAAGAAGTAGAAGAAGGAGAAGGAGAAGGTGAAGTCTGGAGGGTGAATCAGAAGAAGCAGAAGAAGGAGAACGGGAAGGTGAAGTCTGGAGGGAGAAGCAGAAGAAGTAGAAGAAGGAGAAGGAGAAGGTGAAGTCTGGAGGGTGAATCAGAAGAAGTAGAAGAAGGAGAAGGCGAAGGTAAAGTCTGGAGGGTGAATCAGAAGAAGTAGAAGAAGGAGAAGGAGAAGGTGAAGTCTGGAGGGTGAATCGGAAGAAGCAGAAGAAGGAGAAGGAGAAGGTGAAGTCTGGAGGGTGAATCAGAAGAAGTAGAAGAAGGAGAAGGAGAAGGTGTAGTCTGGAGGGTGAATCAGAAGAAGTAGACGAAGGAGAAGGAGAAGGTGAAGTCTGGAGGGTGAATCAGAAGAAGCAGAAGAAGGAGAAGGAGAAGGTGAAGTCTGGAGGGTGGATCAGAAGAGGTAGAAGAAGGATAAGGAGAAGGTGAAGTCTGGAGGGTGAACCAGAAGAAGCAGAAGAAGGAGAAGGAGAAGGTGAAGTCTGGAGGGTGAATCGGAAGAAGCAGAAGAAGGAGAAGGAGAAGGTGAAGTCTGGAGGGTGAATCAGAAGAAGCAGAAGAAGTAGAAGGAGAAGGTGAAGTCTGGAGGGTGAATCAGAAGAAGTAGAAGAAGGAGAAGGAGAAGGTGAAGTCTGGAGGGTGAATCAGAAGAAGCAGAAGAAGGAGAAGGAGAAGGTGAAGTCAGGAGGGTGAATCAGAAGAAGCAGAAGAAGGAGAAGGAGAAGGTGAAGTCTGGAGGGTGAATCAGTAGAAGCAGAAGAAGGAGAAGGAGAAGGTGAAGACTGGAGGGTGAATCAGAAGAAGGAGAAGAAGGAGAAGGAGAAGGTGAAGTCTGGAGGGTGAATCAGAAGAAGTAGAAGAAGGAGAAGGTGAAGTCTGGAGGGTGAATCAGAAGAAGCAGAAGCAGGAGAAGGAGAAGGTGAAGTCTGGAGGGTGAATCAGAAGAAGCAGAAGAAGGAGAAGGAGAAGGTGAAGTCAGGAGGGTGAATCAGAAGAAGCAGAAGAAGGAGAAGGAGAAGGTGAAGTTAGGAGGGTGAATCAGAAGAAGCAGAAGAAGGAGAAGGAGAAGTTGAGGTCAGGGGGGTGAAGCAGAAGAAGTAGAAGAAGGAGAAGGAGAAGGTGAAGTCAGGAGGGTGAAGCAGAAGAAGCAGAAGAAGGAGAAGGAGAAGGTGAAGTCAGGAGGGTGAAGCAGAAGAAGCAGAAGAAGGAGATGAAGGCGGTGAAGTCTGGAGGGTGCAGCAGAAGAAGCAGAAGAAGGAGAAGGAGAAGGTGAAGTCCTAAGGGTGAAGCAGAAGAAGCAGAAGAAGGAGAAGGAGAAGGTGAAGTCTGGAGGGTGAATCAGAAGAAGTAGAAGAAGGAGAAGGAGAAGGTGAAGTCAGGAGGGTGAAGCAGAAGAAGCAGAAGAAGGAGAAGGAGAAGGTGAAATCTGGAGGGTGAAGCAGAAGAAGCAGAAGAAGGAGAAGGAGAAGGTGAAGTCTGGAGGGTGAATCAGAAGAAGTAGAAGAAGGAGAAGGAGAAGGTGAAGTCTGGAGGGTGAATCAGAAGAAGTGGAAGAAGGAGAAGGAGAAGGTGAAGTCTGGAGGGTGAAGCAGAAGAAGCAGAAGAAGGAGAAGGAGAAGCTGAAGTCTGGAGGGTGAATCAGAAGAAGTAGAAGAAGGAGAAGGAGAAGGTGAAGTCAGGAGGGTGAATCAGAAGAAGCAGAAGAAGGAGAAGGAGAAGATGAAGTCTGGAGGGTGAATCAGATGAAGCAGAAGAAGGAGAAGGAGAAGGTGAAGTCTGGAGGGTGAATCAGAAGAAGCAGAATAAGGAGAAGGAGAAGGTGAAGTCTGGAGGGTGAATCAGAAGAAGCAGAAGAAGGAGAAGGAGAAGGTGAAGTCTGGAGGGTGAATCAGAAGAAGTAGAAGAAGGAGAAGGAGAAGGTGAAGTCTGGAGAGTGAAGCAGAAGAAGTAGAAGAAGAAGAAGGAGAAGGTGAAGTCAGGAGGGTGAATCAGAAGAAGTAGAAGAAGGAGAAGGAGAAGGTGAAGTCAGGAGGGTGAATCAGAAGAAGCAGAAGAAGGAGAAGGAGAAGGTGAAGACTGGAGGGTGAATCTGAAGAATCAGACGAAGGAGAAGGAGAAGGTGATGTCTGGAGGGTGAATCAGAAGAAGCAGAAGAAAGAGAAGGAGAAGGTGAAGTCTGGAGGGTGAAGCAGAAGAAGCAGAAGAAGGAGAAGAAGGTGAAGACTGGAGGGTGAATCAGAAGAAGGAGAAGAAGGAGAAGGAGAAGGTGAAGTCTGGAGGGTGAATCAGATGAAGTAGAAGAAGGAGACGGAGATGGTGAAGTCTGGAGGGTGAATCAGAAGAAGCAGAAGAAGGAGAAGTAGAAGATGAAGTCTGGAGCGTGAATCAGAAGAAGCAGAAGAAGGAGAAGGAGAAGATGAAGTCTGGAGGGTGAATCAGAAGAAGAAGAAGAAGGAGAAGGAGAAGGTGAGGTCTGGAGGGTGAATCAGAAGAAGCAGAAGAAGGAGAAGGAGAAGGTGAAGTCTGGAGGGTGAATCAGAAGAAGCAGAAGAAGGAGAAGGAGAAGGTGAAGTCTGGAGGGTGAATCAGAAGAAGCAGAAGAAGGAGAAGGAGAAGATGAAGTCTGGAGGGTGAATCAGAAGAAGTAGAAGAAGGAGAAGGAGAAGGTGAAGTCTGGAGGGTGAATCAGCAGAAGCAGAAGAAGGAGAAGGAGAAGGTGAAGTCTGGAGGGTGAATCAGAAGAAGCAGAAGAAGGAGAAGGAGAAGGTGAAGTCTGGAGGGTGAATCAGAAGAAGCAGAATAAGGAGAAGGAGAATGTGAAGTCTGGAGGGTGAATCAGAAGATGCAGAAGAAGGAGAAGGAGAAGGTGAAGTCTGGAGGGTGAATCAGAAGAAGTAGAAGAAGGAGAAGGAGAAGGTGAAGTCTGGAGGGTGAAGCAGAAGAAGTAGAAGAAGGAGAAGGAGAAGGTGAAGTCAGGAGGGTGAATCAGAAGAAGTAGAAGAAGGAGAAGGTGAAGTCAGGAGGGTGAATCAGAAGAAGCAGAAGAAGGAGAAGGAGAAGGTGAAGTCTGGAGGGTGAATCAGAAGAATCAGACGAAGGAGAAGGAGAAGGTGAAGTCTGGAGGGTGAATCAGAAGAAGCAGAAGAAAGAGAAGGAGAAGGTGAAGTCTGGAGGGTGAAGCAGAAGAAGCAGAAGAAGGAGAAGGAGAAGGTGAAGATTGGAGGGTGAATCAGAAGAAGTAGAAGAAGTAGAAGGAGAAGGTGAAGTCTGGAGGGTGAATCAGAAGAAGTAGAAGAAGGAGAAGGAGAAGGTGAAGTCTGGAGGGTGAATCAGAAGAAGCAGAAGAAGGAGAAGTGGAAGAGAAAGTCTGGAGCGTGAATCCGAAGAAGCAGAAGAAGGAGAAGGAGAAGATGAAGTCTGGAGGGTGAATCAGAAGAAGTAGAAGAAGGAGAAGGAGAAGGTGAGGTCTGGAGGGTGAATCATAAGAAGCAGAAGAAGGAGAAGGAGAAGGTGAAGTCTGGAGGGTGAATCAGAAGAAGCAGAAGCAGGAGAAGAAGGTGAAGACTGGAGGGTGAATCAGAAGAAGGAGAAGAAGGAGAAGGAGAAGGTGAAGTCTGGAGGGTGAATCAGATGAAGTAGAAGAAGGAGACGGAGATGGTGAAGTCTGGAGGGTGAATCAGATGAAGTAGAAGAAGGAGACGGAGATGGTGAAGTCTGGAGGGTGAATCAGAAGAAGCAGAAGAAGGAGAAGTAGAAGATGAAGTCTGGAGGGTGAATCAGATGAAGTAGAAGAAGGAGACGGAGATGGTGAAGTCTGGAGGGTGAATCAGAAGAAGCAGAAGAAGGAGAAGTAGAAGATGAAGTCTGGAGCGTGAATCAGAAGAAGCAGAAGAAGGAGAAGGAGAAGATGAAGTCTGGAGGGTGAATCAGAAGAAGAAGAAGAAGGAGAAGGAGAAGGTGAGGTCTGGAGGGTGAATCAGAAGAAGCAGAAGAAGGAGAAGGAGAAGGTGAAGTCTGGAGGGTGAATCAGAAGAAGCAGAAGAAGGAGAAGGAGAAGGTGAAGTCTGGAGGGTGAATCAGAAGAAGCAGAAGAAGGAGAAGGAGAAGATGAAGTCTGGAGGGTGAATCAGAAGAAGTAGAAGAAGGAGAAGGGGAAGGTGAAGTCTGGAGGGTGAATCAGCAGAAGCAGAAGAAGGAGAAGGAGAAGGTGAAGTCTGGAGGGTGAATCAGAAGAAGCAGAAGAAGGAGAAGGAGAAGGTGAAGTCTGGAGGGTGAATCAGAAGAAGCAGAATAAGGAGAAGGAGAATGTGAAGTCTGGAGGGTGAATCAGAAGATGCAGAAGAAGGAGAAGGAGAAGGTGAAGTCTGGAGGGTGAATCAGAAGAAGTAGAAGAAGGAGAAGGAGAAGGTGAAGTCTGGAGGGTGAAGCAGAAGAAGTAGAAGAAGGAGAAGGTGAAGTCAGGAGGGTGAATCAGAAGAAGTAGAAGAAGGAGAAGGTGAAGTCAGGAGGGTGAATCAGAAGAAGCAGAAGAAGGAGAAGGAGAAGGTGAAGTCTGGAGGGTGAATCAGAAGAATCAGACGAAGGAGAAGGAGAAGGTGAAGTCTGGAGGGTGAATCAGAAGAAGCAGAAGAAAGAGAAGGAGAAGGTGAAGTCTGGAGGGTGAAGCAGAAGAAGCAGAAGAAGGAGAAGGAGAAGGTGAAGATTGGAGGGTGAATCAGAAGAAGTAGAAGAAGTAGAAGGAGAAGGTGAAGTCTGGAGGGTGAATCAGAAGAAGTAGAAGAAGGAGAAGGAGAAGGTGAAGTCTGGAGGGTGAATCAGAAGAAGCAGAAGAAGGAGAAGTGGAAGATGAAGTCTGGAGCGTGAATCAGAAGAAGCAGAAGAAGGAGAAGGAGAAGATGAAGTCTGGAGGGTGAATCAGAAGAAGTAGAAGAAGGAGAAGGAGAAGGTGAGGTCTGGAGGGTGAATCATAAGAAGCAGAAGAAGGAGAAGGAGAAGGTGAAGTCTGGAGGGTGAATCAGAAGAAGCAGAAGCAGGAGAAGGAGAAGGTGAAGTCTGGAGGGTGAATCAGAAGAAGCAGAAGAAGGAGAAGGAGAAGGTGAAGTCAGGAGGGTGAATCAGAAGAAGCAGAAGAAGGAGAAGGAGAAGGTGAAGTTAGGAGGGTGAATCAGAAGAAGCAGAAGAAGGAGAAGGAGAAGTTGAGGTCAGGGGGGTGAAGCAGAAGAAGTAGAAGAAGGAGAAGGAGAAGGTGAAGTCAGGAGGGTGAAGCAGAAGAAGCAGAAGAAGGAGAAGGAGAAGGTGAAGTCAGGAGGGTGAAGCAGAAGAAGCAGAAGAAGGAGATGAAGGCGGTGAAGTCTGGAGGGTGCAGCAGAAGAAGCAGAAGAAGGAGAAGGAGAAGGTGAAGTCCTAAGGGTGAAGCAGAAGAAGCAGAAGAAGGAGAAGGAGAAGGTGAAGTCTGGAGGGTGAATCAGAAGAAGTAGAAGAAGGAGAAGGAGAAGGTGAAGTCAGGAGGGTGAAGCAGAAGAAGCAGAAGAAGGAGAAGGAGAAGGTGAAATCTGGAGGGTGAAGCAGAAGAAGCAGAAGAAGGAGAAGGAGAAGGTGAAGTCTGGAGGGTGAAGCAGAAGAAGCAGAAGAAGGAAAAGGAGAAGGTGAAGTCTGGAGGGTGAATCAGAAGAAGTAGAAGAAGGAGAAGGAGAAGGTGAAGTCAGGAGGGTGAAGCAGAAGAAGCAGAAGAAGGAGAAGGAGAAGGTGAAGTCTGGAGGGTGAAGCAGAAGAAGGAGAAGGAGAAGGTGAAGTCTGGAGGGTGAAGCAGAAGAAGCAGAAGAAGGAGAAGGACAAGGTGAAGTCAGGAGGGTGAATCAGAAGAAGCAGAAGAAGGAAAAGGAGAAGGTGAAGTCTGGAGGGTGAATCAGAAGAAGTAGAAGAAGGAGAAGGAGAAGGTGAAGTCTGGAGGGTGAATCAGAAGAAGTGGAAGAAGGAGAAGGAGAAGGTGAAGTCTGGAGGGTGAAGCAGAAGAAGCAGAAGAAGGAGAAGGAGAAGGTGAAGTCTGGAGGGTGAATCAGAAGAAGTAGAAGAAGGAGAAGGAGAAGGTGAAGTCTGGAGGGTGAAGCAGAAGAAGCAGAAGAAGGAGAAGGAGAAGCTGAAGTCTGGAGGGTGAATCAGAAGAAGTAGAAGAAGGAGAAGGAGAAGGTGAAGTCAGGAGGGTGAATCAGAAGAAGCAGAAGAAGGAGAAGGAGAAGATGAAGTCTGGAGGGTGAATCAGAAGAAGCAGAAGAAGGAGAAGGAGAAGGTGAAGTCTGGAGGGTGAATCAGAAGAAGCAGAATAAGGAGAAGGAGAAGGTGAAGTCTGGAGGGTGAATCAGAAGAAGCAGAAGAAGGAGAAGGAGAAGGTGAAGTCTGGAGGGTGAATCAGAAGAAGTAGAAGAAGGAGAAGGAGAAGGTGAAGTCTGGAGAGTGAAGCAGAAGAAGTAGAAGAAGGAGAAGGAGAATGTGAAGTCAGGAGGGTGAATCAGAAGAAGTAGAAGAAGGAGAAGGAGAAGGTGAAGTCAGGAGGGTGAATCAGAAGAAGCAGAAGAAGGAGAAGGAGAAGGTGAAGACTGGAGGGTGAATCTGAAGAATCAGACGAAGGAGAAGGAGAAGGTGAAGTCTGGAGGGTGAATCAGAAGAAGCAGAAGAAAGAGAAGGAGAAGGTGAAATCTGGAGGGTGAAGCAGAAGAAGCAGAAGAAGGAGAAGAAGGTGAAGACTGGAGGGTGAATCAGAAGAAGGAGAAGAAGGAGAAGGAGAAGGTGAAGTCTGGAGGGTGAATCAGATGAAGTAGAAGAAGGAGACGGAGATGGTGAAGTCTGGAGGGTGAATCAGAAGAAGCAGAAGAAGGAGAAGTAGAAGATGAAGTCTGGAGCGTGAATCAGAAGAAGCAGAAGAAGGAGAAGGAGAAGATGAAGTCTGGAGGGTGAATCAGAAGAAGAAGAAGAAGGAGAAGGAGAAGGTGAGGTCTGGAGGGTGAATCAGAAGAAGCAGAAGAAGGAGAAGGAGAAGGTGAAGTCTGGAGGGTGAATCAGAAGAAGCAGAAGAAGGAGAAGGAGAAGGTGAAGTCTGGAGGGTGAATCAGAAGAAGCAGAAGAAGGAGAAGGAGAAGGTGAAGTCAGGAGCGTGAATCAGAAGAAGCAGAAGAAGGAGAAGGAGAAGGTGAAGTTAGGAGGGTGAATCAGAAGAAGCAGAAGAAGGAGAAGGAGAAGGTGAAGTCAGGGGGGTGAAGCAGAAGAAGTAGAAGAAGGAGAAGGAGAAGGTGAAGTCAGGAGGGTGAAGCAGAAGAAGCAGAAGAAGTAGATGGAGACGGTGAAGCCTGGAGGGCGCAGCAGAAGAAGCAGAAGAAGGAGAAGGAGAAGGTGAAGTCCTAAGGGTGAAGCAGAAGAAGCAGAAGAAGGAGAAGGAGAAGGTGAAGTCTGGAGGGTGAATCAGAAGAAGTAGAAGAAGGAGAAGGAGAAGGTGAAGTCAGGAGGGTGAAGCAGAAGAAGCAGAAGAAGGAGAAGGAGAAGGTGAAATCTGGAGGGTGAAGCAGAAGAAGCAGAAGAAGGAGAAGGAGAAGGTGAAGTCTGGAGGGCGAAGCAGAAGAAGCAGAAGAAGGAGAAGGAGAAGGTGAAGTCTGGAGGGTGAAGCAGAAGAAGCAGAAGAAGGAGAAGGAGAAGGTGAAGTCTGGAGGGTGAATCACAAGAAGTAGAAGAAGGAGAAGGAGAAGGTGAAGTAAGGAGGGTGAAGCAGAAGAAGCAGAAGAAGGAGAAGGAGAAGGTGAAGTCTGGAGGGTGAAGCAGAAGAAGCAGAAGAAGGAGAAGGAGAAGGTGAAGTCTGGAGGGTGAAGCAGAAGAAGCAGAAGAAGGAGAAGGAGAAGGTGAAGTCAGGAGGGTGAATCAGAAGAAGTAGAAGAAGGAAAAGGAGAAGGTGAAGTCTGGAGGGTGAATCAGAAGAAGTAGAAGAAGGAGAAGGAGAAGGTGAAGTCTGGAGGGAGAATCAGAAGAAGTGGAAGAAGGAGAAGAAGAAGGTGAAGTCTGGAGGGTGAATCAGAAGAAGCAGAAGAAGGAGAAGGAGAAGGTGAAGTCTGGAGGGAGAAGCAGAAGAAGTAGAAGAAGGAGAAGGAGAAGGTGAAGTCTGGATTGTGAATCAGAAGAAGTAGAAGAAGGAGAAGGAGGAGGTGAAGTCTGGAGGGTGAATCAGAAGAAGTAGAAGAAGGAGAAGGAGAAGGTCAAGTCTGGAGGGTGAATCAAAAGGAGCAGAAGAAGGAGAAGGAGAAGGTGAAGTCTGGAGGGTGAATCAGAAGAAGTAGAAGAAGGAGAAGGAGAAGGTGTAGTCTGGAGGATGAATCAGAAGAAGTAGAAGAAGGAGAAGGAGAAGGTGAAGTCTGGAGGGTGAATCAGAAGAAGCAGAATAAGGAGAAGGAGAAGGTGAAGTCTGGAGGGTGAATCAGAAGAAGCAGAAGAAGGAGAAGGAGAAGGTGAAGTCTGGAGGGTGAATCAGAAGAAGTAGAAGAAGGAGAAGGAGAAGGTGAAGTCTGGAGGGTGAAGCAGAAGAAGTAGAAGAAGGAGAAGGAGAAGGTGAAGTCTGGAGGGCGAAGCAGAAGAAGCAGAAGAAGGAGAAGGAGAAGGTGAAGTCTGGAGGGTGAAGCAGAAGAAGCAGAAGAAGGAGAAGGAGAAGGTGAAGTCTGGAGGGTGAATCAGAAGAAGTAGAAGAAGGAGAAGGAGAAGGTGAAGTAAGGAGGGTGAAGCAGAAGAAGTAGAAGAAGGAGAAGGAGAAGGTGAAGTCTGGAGGGTGAATCAGCAGAAGCAGAAGAAGGAGAAGGAGAAGGTGAAGTCTGGAGGGTGAATCAGAAGAAGCAGAAGAAGGAGAAGGAGAAGGTGAAGTCTGGAGGGTGAATCAGAAGAAGCAGAATAAGGAGAAGGAGAATGTGAAGTCTGGAGGGTGACTCAGAAGATGCAGAAGAAGGAGAAGGAGAAGGTGAAGTCTGGAGGGTGAATCAGAAGAAGTAGAAGAAGGAGAAGGAGAAGGTGAAGTCTGGAGGGTGAAGCAGAAGAAGTAGAAGAAGGAGAAGGAGAAGGTGAAGTCAGGAGGGTGAATCAGAAGAAGTAGAAGAAGGAGAAGGTGAAGTCAGGAGGGTGAATCAGAAGAAGCAGAAGAAGGAGAAGGAGAAGGTGAAGTCTGGAGGGTGAATCAGAAGAATCAGACGAAGGAGAAGGAGAAGGTGAAGTCTGGAGGGTGAATCAGAAGAAGCAGAAGAAAGAGAAGGAGAAGGTGAAGTCTGGAGGGTGAAGCAGAAGAAGCAGAAGAAGGAGTGGGAGAAGGTGAAGATTGGAGGGTGAATCAGAAGAAGTAGAAGAAGGAGAAGGAGAAAGTGAAGTCTGGAGGGTGAATCAGAAGAAGTAGAAGAAGGAGAAGGAGAAGGTGAAGTCTGGAGGGTGAATCAGAAGAAGCAGAAGAAGGAGAAGTGGAAGATGAAGTCTGGAGCGTGAATCAGAAGAAGCAGAAGAAGGAGAAGGAGAAGATGAAGTCTGGAGGGTGAATCAGAAGAAGTAGAAGAAGGAGAAGGAGAAGGTGAGGTCTGGAGGGTGAATCAGAAGAAGCAGAAGAAGGAGAAGGAGAAGGTGAAGTCTGGAGGGTGAATCAGAAGAAGCAGAAGCAGGAGAAGGAGAAGGTGAAGTCTGGAGGGTGAATCAGAAGAAGCAGAAGCAGGAGAAGGAGAAGGTGAAGTCTGGAGGGTGAATCAGAAGAAGCAGAAGAAGGAGAAGGAGAAGGTGAAGTCAGGAGGGTGAATCAGAAGAAGCAGAAGAAGGAGAAGGAGAAGGTGAAGTTAGGAGGGTGAATCAGAAGAAGCAGAAGAAGGAGAAGGAGAAGTTCAGGTCAGGGGGGTGAAGCAGAAGAAGTAGAAGAAGGAGAAGGAGAAGGTGAAGTCAGGAGGGTGAAGCAGAAGAAGCAGAAGAAGGAGAAGGAGAAGGTGAAGTCAGGAGGGTGAAGCAGAAGAAGCAGAAGAAGGAGATGAAGGCGGTGAAGTCTGGAGGGTGCAGCAGAAGAAGCAGAAGAAGGAGAAGGAGAAGGTGAAGTCCTAAGGGTGAAGCAGAAGAAGCAGAAGAAGGAGAAGGAGAAGGTGAAGTCTGGAGGGTGAATCAGAAGAAGTAGAAGAAGGAGAAGGAGAAGGTGAAGTCAGGAGGGTGAAGCAGAAGAAGCAGAAGAAGGAGAAGGAGAAGGTGAAATCTGGAGGGTGAAGCAGAAGAAGCAGAAGAAGGAGAAGGAGAAGGTGAAGTCTGGAGGGTGAAGCAGAAGAAGCAGAAGAAGGAAAAGGAGAAGGTGAAGTCTGGAGGGTGAATCAGAAGAAGTAGAAGAAGGAGAAGGAGAAGGTGAAGTAAGGAGGGTGAAGCAGAAGAAGCAGAAGAAGGAGAAGGAGAAGGTGAAGTCTGGAGGGTGAAGCAGAAGAAGGAGAAGGAGAAGGTGAAGTCTGGAGGGTGAAGCAGAAGAAGCAGAAGAAGGAGAAGGACAAGGTGAAGTCAGGAGGGTGAATCAGAAGAAGCAGAAGAAGGAAAAGGAGAAGGTGAAGTCTGGAGGGTGAATCAGAAGAAGTAGAAGAAGGAGAAGGAGAAGGTGAAGTCTGGAGGGTGAATCAGAAGAAGTGGAAGAAGGAGAAGGAGAAGGTGAAGTCTGGAGGGTGAAGCAGAAGAAGCAGAAGAAGGAGAAGGAGAAGGTGAAGTCTGGAGGGTGAATCAGAAGAAGTAGAAGAAGGAGAAGGAGAAGGTGAAGTCTGGAGGGTGAAGCAGAAGAAGCAGAAGAAGGAGAAGGAGAAGCTGAAGTCTGGAGGGTGAATCAGAAGAAGTAGAAGAAGGAGAAGGAGAAGGTGAAGTCAGGAGGGTGAATCAGAAGAAGCAGAAGAAGGAGAAGGAGAAGATGAAGTCTGGAGGGTGAATCAGAAGAAGCAGAAGAAGGAGAAGGAGAAGGTGAAGTCTGGAGGGTGAATCAGAAGAAGCAGAATAAGGAGAAGGAGAAGGTGAAGTCTGGAGGGTGAATCGGAAGAAGCAGAAGAAGGAGAAGGAGAAGGTGAAGTCTGGAGGGTGAATCAGAAGAAGTAGAAGAAGGAGAAGGAGAAGGTGAAGTCTGGAGAGTGAAGCAGAAGAAGTAGAAGAAGGAGAAGGAGAATGTGAAGTCAGGAGGGTGAATCAGAAGAAGTAGAAGAAGGAGAAGGAGAAGGTGAAGTCAGGAGGGTGAATCAGAAGAAGCAGAAGAAGGAGAAGGAGAAGGTGAAGACTGGAGGGTGAATCTGAAGAATCAGACGAAGGAGAAGGAGAAGGTGAAGTCTGGAGGGTGAATCAGAAGAAGCAGAAGAAAGAGAAGGAGAAGGTGAAATCTGGAGGGTGAAGCAGAAGAAGCAGAAGAAGGAGAAGAAGGTGAAGACTGGAGGGTGAATCAGAAGAAGGAGAAGAAGGAGAAGGAGAAGGTGAAGTCTGGAGGGTGAATCAGATGAAGTAGAAGAAGGAGACGGAGATGGTGAAGTCTGGAGGGTGAATCAGAAGAAGCAGAAGAAGGAGAAGTAGAAGATGAAGTCTGGAGCGTGAATCAGAAGAAGCAGAAGAAGGAGAAGGAGAAGATGAAGTCTGGAGGGTGAATCAGAAGAAGAAGAAGAAGGAGAAGGAGAAGGTGAGGTCTGGAGGGTGAATCAGAAGAAGCAGAAGAAGGAGAAGGAGAAGGTGAAGTCTGGAGGGTGAATCAGAAGAAGCAGAAGAAGGAGAAGGAGAAGGTGAAGTCTGGAGGGTGAATCAGAAGAAGCAGAAGAAGGAGAAGGAGAAGGTGAAGTCAGGAGGGTGAATCAGAAGAAGCAGAAGAAGGAGAAGGAGAAGGTGAAGTTAGGAGGGTGAATCAGAAGAAGCAGAAGAAGGAGAAGGAGAAGGTGAAGTCAGGGGGGTGAAGCAGAAGAAGTAGAAGAAGGAGAAGGAGAAGGTGAAGTCAGGAGGGTGAAGCAGAAGAAGCAGAAGAAGTAGATGGAGACGGTGAAGCCTGGAGGGCGCAGCAGAAGAAGCAGAAGAAGGAGAAGGAGAAGGTGAAGTCCTAAGGGTGAAGCAGAAGAAGCAGAAGAAGGAGAAGGAGAAGGTGAAGTCTGGAGGGTGAATCAGAAGAAGTAGAAGAAGGAGAAGGAGAAGGTGAAGTCAGGAGGGTGAAGCAGAAGAAGCAGAAGAAGGAGAAGGAGAAGGTGAAATCTGGAGGGTGAAGCAGAAGAAGCAGAAGAAGGAGAAGGAGAAGGTGAAGTCTGGAGGGCGAAGCAGAAGAAGCAGAAGAAGGAGAAGGAGAAGGTGAAGTCTGGAGGGTGAAGCAGAAGAAGCAGAAGAAGGAGAAGGAGAAGGTGAAGTCTGGAGGGTGAATCACAAGAAGTAGAAGAAGGAGAAGGAGAAGGTGAAGTAAGGAGGGTGAAGCAGAAGAAGCAGAAGAAGGAGAAGGAGAAGGTGAAGTCTGGAGGGTGAAGCAGAAGAAGCAGAAGAAGGAGAAGGAGAAGGTGAAGTCTGGAGGGTGAAGCAGAAGAAGCAGAAGAAGGAGAAGGAGAAGGTGAAGTCAGGAGGGTGAATCAGAAGAAGTAGAAGAAGGAAAAGGAGAAGGTGAAGTCTGGAGGGTGAATCAGAAGAAGTAGAAGAAGGAGAAGGAGAAGGTGAAGTCTGGAGGGAGAATCAGAAGAAGTGGAAGAAGGAGAAGAAGAAGGTGAAGTCTGGAGGGTGAATCAGAAGAAGCAGAAGAAGGAGAAGGAGAAGGTGAAGTCTGGAGGGAGAAGCAGAAGAAGTAGAAGAAGGAGAAGGAGAAGGTGAAGTCTGGATTGTGAATCAGAAGAAGTAGAAGAAGGAGAAGGAGGAGGTGAAGTCTGGAGGGTGAATCAGAAGAAGTAGAAGAAGGAGAAGGAGAAGGTCAAGTCTGGAGGGTGAATCAAAAGGAGCAGAAGAAGGAGAAGGAGAAGGTGAAGTCTGGAGGGTGAATCAGAAGAAGTAGAAGAAGGAGAAGGAGAAGGTGTAGTCTGGAGGATGAATCAGAAGAAGTAGAAGAAGGAGAAGGAGAAGGTGAAGTCTGGAGGGTGAATCAGAAGAAGCAGAATAAGGAGAAGGAGAAGGTGAAGTCTGGAGGGTGAATCAGAAGAAGCAGAAGAAGGAGAAGGAGAAGGTGAAGTCTGGAGGGTGAATCAGAAGAAGTAGAAGAAGGAGAAGGAGAAGGTGAAGTCTGGAGGGTGAAGCAGAAGAAGTAGAAGAAGGAGAAGGAGAAGGTGAAGTCTGGAGGGCGAAGCAGAAGAAGCAGAAGAAGGAGAAGGAGAAGGTGAAGTCTGGAGGGTGAAGCAGAAGAAGCAGAAGAAGGAGAAGGAGAAGGTGAAGTCTGGAGGGTGAATCAGAAGAAGTAGAAGAAGGAGAAGGAGAAGGTGAAGTAAGGAGGGTGAAGCAGAAGAAGTAGAAGAAGGAGAAGGAGAAGGTGAAGTCTGGAGGGTGAATCAGCAGAAGCAGAAGAAGGAGAAGGAGAAGGTGAAGTCTGGAGGGTGAATCAGAAGAAGCAGAAGAAGGAGAAGGAGAAGGTGAAGTCTGGAGGGTGAATCAGAAGAAGCAGAATAAGGAGAAGGAGAATGTGAAGTCTGGAGGGTGACTCAGAAGATGCAGAAGAAGGAGAAGGAGAAGGTGAAGTCTGGAGGGTGAATCAGAAGAAGTAGAAGAAGGAGAAGGAGAAGGTGAAGTCTGGAGGGTGAAGCAGAAGAAGTAGAAGAAGGAGAAGGAGAAGGTGAAGTCAGGAGGGTGAATCAGAAGAAGTAGAAGAAGGAGAAGGTGAAGTCAGGAGGGTGAATCAGAAGAAGCAGAAGAAGGAGAAGGAGAAGGTGAAGTCTGGAGGGTGAATCAGAAGAATCAGACGAAGGAGAAGGAGAAGGTGAAGTCTGGAGGGTGAATCAGAAGAAGCAGAAGAAAGAGAAGGAGAAGGTGAAGTCTGGAGGGTGAAGCAGAAGAAGCAGAAGAAGGAGTGGGAGAAGGTGAAGATTGGAGGGTGAATCAGAAGAAGTAGAAGAAGGAGAAGGAGAAAGTGAAGTCTGGAGGGTGAATCAGAAGAAGTAGAAGAAGGAGAAGGAGAAGGTGAAGTCTGGAGGGTGAATCAGAAGAAGCAGAAGAAGGAGAAGTGGAAGATGAAGTCTGGAGCGTGAATCAGAAGAAGCAGAAGAAGGAGAAGGAGAAGATGAAGTCTGGAGGGTGAATCAGAAGAAGTAGAAGAAGGAGAAGGAGAAGGTGAGGTCTGGAGGGTGAATCAGAAGAAGCAGAAGAAGGAGAAGGAGAAGGTGAAGTCTGGAGGGTGAATCAGAAGAAGCAGAAGCAGGAGAAGGAGAAGGTGAAGTCTGGAGGGTGAATCAGAAGAAGCAGAAGAAGGAGAAGGAGAAGGTGAAGTCAGGAGGGTGAATCAGAAGAAGCAGAAGAAGGAGAAGGAGAAGGTGAAGTTAGGAGGGTGAATCAGAAGAAGCAGAAGAAGGAGAAGGAGAAGTTGAGGTCAGGGGGGTGAAGCAGAAGAAGTAGAAGAAGGAGAAGGAGAAGGTGAAGTCAGGAGGGTGAAGCAGAAGAAGCAGAAGAAGGAGAAGGAGAAGGTGAAGTCAGGAGGGTGAAGCAGAAGAAGCAGAAGAAGGAGATGGAGGCGGTGAAGTCTGGAGGGTGCAGCAGAAGAAGCAGAAGAAGGAGAAGGAGAAGGTGAAGTCCTAAGGGTGAAGCAGAAGAAGCAGAAGAAGGAGAAGGAGAAGGTGAAGTCTGGAGGGTGAATCAGAAGAAGTAGAAGAAGGAGAAGGAGAAGGTGAAATCTGGAGGGTGAAGCAGAAGAAGCAGAAGAAGGAGAAGGAGAAGGTGAAGTCCTAAGGGTGAAGCAGAAGAAGCAGAAGAAGGAGAAGGAGAAGGTGAAGTCAGGAGGGTGAAGCAGAAGAAGCAGAAGAAGGAGAAGGAGAAGGTGAAATCTGGAGGGTGAAGCAGAAGAAGCAGAAGAAGGAGAAGGAGAAGGTGAAGTCTGGAGGGTGAAGCAGAAGAAGCAGAAGAAGGAAAAGGAGAAGGTGAAGTCTGGAGGGTGAATCAGAAGAAGTAGAAGAAGGAGAAGGAGAAGGTGAAGTAAGGAGGGTGAAGCAGAAGAAGCAGAAGAAGGAGAAGGAGAAGGTGAAGTCTGGAGGGTGAAGCAGAAGAAGGAGAAGGAGAAGGTGAAGTCTGGAGGGTGAAGCAGAAGAAGCAGAAGAAGGAGAAGGACAAGGTGAAGTCAGGAGGGTGAATCAGAAGAAGTAGAAGAAGGAAAAGGAGAAGGTGAAGTCTGGAGGGTGAATCAGAAGAAGTAGAAGAAGGAGAAGGAGAAGGTGAAGTCTGGAGGGTGAATCAGAAGAAGTGGAAGAAGGAGAAGGAGAAGGTGAAGTCTGGAGGGTGAAGCAGAAGAAGCAGAAGAAGGGGAAGGAGAAGGTGAAGTCTGGAGGGTGCATCAGAAGAAGTAGAAGAAGGAGAAGGAGAAGGTGAAGTCTGGAGGGTGAAGCAGAAGAAGCAGAAGAAGGAGAAGGAGAAGCTGAAGTCTGGAGGGTGAATCAGAAGAAGTAGAAGAAGGAGAAGGAGAAGGTGAAGTCAGGAGGGTGAATCAGAAGAAGCAGAAGAAGGAAAAGGAGAAGATGAAGTCTGGAGGGTGAATCACAAGAAGCAGAAGAAGGAGAAGGAGAAGGTGAAGTCTGGAGGGTGAATCAGAAGAAGCAGAATAAGGAGAAGGAGAAGGTGAAGTCTGGAGGGTGAATCAGAGGAAGCAGAAGAAGGAGAAGGAGAAGGTGAAGTCTGGAGGGTGAATCAGAAGAAGTAGAAGAAGGAGAAGGAGAAGGTGAAGTCTGGAGAGTGAAGCAGAAGAAGTAGAAGAAGGAGAAGGAGAAGGTGAATTCAGGAGGGTGAATCAGAAGAAGTAGAAGAAGGAGAAGGAGAAGGTGAAGTCAGGAGGGTGAATCAGAAGAAGCAGAAGAAGGAGAAGGAGAAGGTGAAGACTGGAGGGTGAATCTGAAGAAACAGACGAAGGAGAAGGAGAAGGTGAAGTCTGGAGGGTGAATCAGAAGAAGCAGAAGAAAGAGAAGGAGAAGGTGAAGTCTGGAGGGTGAAGCAGAAGAAGCAGAAGAAGGAGAAGAAGGTGAAGACTGGAGGGTGAATCAGAAGAAGGAGAAGAAGGAGAAGGAGAAGGTGAAGTCTGGAGGGTGAATCAGATGAAGTAGAACAAGGAGACGGAGATGGTGAAGTCTGGAGGGTGAATCAGAAGAAGCAGAAGAAGGAGAAGTAGAAGATGAAGTCTGGAGCGTGAATCAGAAGAAGCAGAAGAAGGAGAAGGAGAAGATGAAGTCTGGAGGGTGAAGCAGAAGAAGAAGAAGAATGAGAAGGAGAAGGTGAGGTCTGGAGGGTGAATCAGAAGAAGCAGAAGAAGGAGAAGGAGAAGGTGAAGTCTGGAGGTTGAATCAGAAGAAGCAGAAGAAGGAGAAGGAGAAGGTGAAGTCTGGAGGGTGAATCAGAAGAAGCAGAAGAAGGAGAAGGAGAAGGTGAAGTCAGGAGGGTGAATCAGAAGAAGCAGAAGAAGGAGAAGGAGAAGGTGAAGTTAGGAGGGTGAATCAGAAGAAGCAGAAGAAGGAGAAGGAGAAGGTGAAGTCAGGGGGGTGAAGCAGAAGAAGTAGAAGAAGGAGAAGGAGAAGGTGAAGTCAGGAGGGTGAAGCAGAAGAAGCAGAAGAAGTAGATGGAGACGGTGAAGCCTGGAGGGCGCAGCAGAAGAAGCAGAAGAAGGAGAAGGAGAAGGTGAAGTCCTAAGGGTGAAGCAGAAGAAGCAGAAGAAGGAGAAGGAGAAGGTGAAGTCTGGAGGGTGAAACAGAAGAAGTAGAAGAAGGAGAAGGAGAAGGTGAAGTCAGGAGGGTGAAGCAGAAGAAGCAGAAGAAGGAGAAGGAGAAGGTGAAATCTGGAGGGTGAAGCAGAAGAAGCAGAAGAAGGAGAAGGAGAAGGTGAAGTCTGGAGGGCGAAGCAGAAGAAGCAGAAGAAGGAGAAGGAGAAGGTGAAGTCTGGAGGGTGAAGCAGAAGAAGCAGAAGAAGGAGAAGGAGAAGGTGAAGTCTGGAGGGTGAATCACAAGAAGTAGAAGAAGGAGAAGGAGAATGTGAAGTAAGGAGGGTGAAGCAGAAGAAGCAGAAGAAGGAGAAGGAGAAGGTGAAGTCTGGAGGGTGAAGCAGAAGAAGCAGAAGAAGGAGAAGGAGAAGGTGAAGTCTGGAGGGTGAAGCAGA
Organism: Somniosus microcephalus; assembly: GCF_052327205.1. Classification (NCBI taxonomy): domain Eukaryota; kingdom Metazoa; phylum Chordata; class Chondrichthyes; order Squaliformes; family Somniosidae; genus Somniosus; species Somniosus microcephalus. The sequence continues at coordinate 304,895 of NW_028225434.1, read as the reverse complement.
AGAAGCAGAAGAAGGAGAAGGAGAAGGTGAAGTCAGGAGGGTGAATCAGAAGAAGTAGAAGAAGGAAAAGGAGAAGGTGATGTCTGGAGGGTGAATCAGAAGAATTAGAAGAAGGAGAAGGAGAAGGTGAAGTCTGGAGGGAGAATCAGAAGAAGTGGAAGAAGGAGAAGGAGAAGGTGAAGTCTGGAGGGTGAATCAGAAGAAGCAGAAGAAGGAGAAGGAGAAGGTGAAGTCTGGAGGGAGAAGCAGAAGAAGTAGAAGAAGGAGAAGGAGAAGGTGAAGTCTGGATTGTGAATCAGAAGAAGTAGAAGAAGGAGAAGGAGGTGGTGAAGTCTGGAGGGTGAATCAGAAAAAGTAGAAGAAGGAGAAGGAGAAGGTCAAGTCTGGAGGGTGAATCAAAAGGAGCAGAAGAAGGAGAAGGAGAAGGTGAAGTCTGGAGGGTGAATCAGAAGAAGTAGAAGAAGGAGAAGGAGAAGGTGTAGTCTGGAGGATGAATCAGAAGAAGTAGAAGAAGGAGAAGGAGAAGGTGAAGTCTGGAGGGTGAATCAGAAGAAGCAGAATAAGGAGAAGGAGAAGGTGAAGTCTGGAGGGTGAATCAGAAGAAGCAGAAGAAGGAGAAGGAGAAGGTGAAGTCTGGAGGGTGAATCAGAAGAAGTAGAAGAAGGAGAAGGTGAAGTCTGGAGGGTGAAGCAGAAGAAGTAGAAGAAGGAGAAGGAGAAGGTGAAGTCTGGAGGGCGAAGCAGAAGAAGCAGAAGAAGGAGAAGGAGAAGGTGAAGTCTGGAGGGTGAAGCAGAAGAAGCAGAAGAAGGAGAAGGAGAAGGTGAAGTCTGGAGGGTGAATCAGAAGAAGTAGAAGAAGGAGAAGGAGAAGGTGAAGTAAGGAGAGTGAAGCAGAAGAAGCAGAAGAAGGAGAAGGAGAAGGTGAAGTCTGGAGGGTGAAGCAGAAGAAGCAGAAGAAGGAGAAGGAGGAGGTGAAGTCTGGAGGGTGAATCAGAAGAAGCAGAAGAAGGAGAAGGAGAAGGTGAAGTCTGGAGGGTGAATCAGAAGAAGTAGAAGAAGGAGAAGGAGAAGGTGAAGTCAGGAGGGTGAAGCAGAAGAAGCAGAAGAAGGAGAAGGAGAAGGTGAAATCTGGAGGGTGAAGCAGAAGAAGCAGAAGAAGGAGAAGGAGAAGGTGAAGTCTGGAGGGTGAAGCAGAAGAAGCAGAAGAAGGAGAAGGAGAAGGTGAAGTCTGGAGGGTGAATCAGAAGAAGTAGAAGAAGGAGAAGGAGAAGGTGAAGTAAGGAGGGTGAAGCAGAAGAAGCAGAAGAAGGAGAAGGAGAAGGTGAAGTCTGGAGGGTGAAGCAGAAGAAGGAGAAGGAGAAGGTGAAGTCTGGAGGGTGAAGCAGAAGAAGCAGAAGAAGGAGAAGGAGAAGGTGAAGTCAGGAGGGTGAATCAGAAGAAGTAGAAGAAGGAAAAGGAGAAGGTGAAGTCCGGAGGGTGCATCAGAAGATGTAGAAGAAGGAGAAGGAGAAGGTGAAGTCTGGAGGGTGAATCAGAAGAAGTGGAAGAAGGAGAAGGAGAAGGTGAAGTCTGGAGGGTGAAGCAGAAGAAGCAGAAGAAGGAGAAGGAGAAGGTGAAGTCTGGAGGGTGAATCAGAAGAAGTAGAAGAAGGAGAAGGAGAAGGTAAAGTCTGGAGGGTGAAGCAGAAGAAGCAGAAGAAGGAGAAGGAGAAGGTGAAGTCTGGAAGGTGAATCAGAAGAAGTAGAAGAAGGAGAAGGAGAAGGCGAAGTCTGGAGGGTGAATCAGAAGAAGCAGAAGAAGGAGAAGGAGAAGATGAAGTCTGGAGGGTGAATCAGAAGAAGCAGAAGAAGGAGAAGGAGAAGGTGAAGTCTGGAGGGTGAATCAGAAGAAGCTGAATAAGGAGAAGGAGAAGGTGAAGTCTGGAGGGTGAATCAGAAGAAGCAGAAGAAGGAGAAGGAGAAGGTGAAGTCTGGAGGGTGAATCAGAAGAAGTAGAAGAAGGAGAAGGAGAAGGTGAAGTCTGGAGGGTGAAGCAGAAGAAGTAGAAGAAGGAGAAGGAGAAGGTGAAGTCAGGAGGGTGAATCAGAAGAAGTAGAAGAAGGAGAAGGAGAAGGTGAAGTCAGGAGGGTGAATCAGAAGAAGCAGAAGAAGGAGAAGGAGAAGGTGAAGTCTGGAGGGTGAATCAGAAGAATCAGACGAAGGAGAAGGAGAAGGTGAAGTCTGGAGGGTGAATCAGAAGAAGCAGAAGAAGGATAAGAAGAAGGTGAAGTCTGGAGGGTGAAGCAGAAGAAGCAGAAGAAGGAGAAGGAGAAGGTGAAGTCTGGAGGGCGAAGCAGAAGAAGCAGAAGAAGGAGAAGGAGAAGGTGAAGTCTGGAGGGTGAAGCAGAAGAAGCAGAAGAAGGAGAAGGAGAAGGTGAAGTCTGGAGGGTGAATCACAAGAAGTAGAAGAAGGAGAAGGAGAAGGTGAAGTAAGGAGGGTGAAGCAGAAGAAGCAGAAGAAGGAGAAGGAGAAGGTGAAGTCTGGAGGGTGAAGCAGAAGAAGCAGAAGAAGGAGAAGGAGAAGGTGAAGTCTGGAGGGTGAAGCAGAAGAAGCAGAAGAAGGAGAAGGAGAAGGTGAAGTCAGGAGGGTGAATCAGAAGAAGTAGAAGAAGGAAAAGAAGAAGGTGAAGTCTGGAGGGTGAATCAGAAGAAGTAGAAGAAGGAGAAGGAGAAGGTGAAGTCAGGAGGGTGAATCAGAAGAAGTAGAAGAAGGAGAAGGAGAAGGTGAAGTCAGGAGGGTGAATCAGAAGAAGCAGAAGAAGGAGAAGGAGAAGGTGAAGACTGGAGGGTGAATCTGAAGAATCAGACGAAGGAGAAGGAGAAGGTGAAGTCTGGAGGGTGAATCAGAAGAAGCAGAAGAAGGAGAAGGAGAAGGTGAAGTCTGGAGGGTGAAGCAGAAGAAGCAGAAGAAGGAGAAGAAGGTGAAGACTGGAGGGTGAATCAGAAGAAGGAGAAGAAGGAGAAGGAGAAGGTGAAGTCTGGAGGGTGAATCAGATGAAGTAGAACAAGGAGACGGAGATGGTGAAGTCTGGAGGGTGAATCAGAAGAAGCAGAAGAAGGAGAAGTAGAAGATGAAGTCTGGAGCGTGAATCAGAAGAAGCAGAAGAAGGAGAAGGAGAAGATGAAGTCTGGAGGGTGAATCAGAAGAAGAAGAAGAAGGAGAAGGAGAAGGTGAGGTATGGAGGGTGAATCAGAAGAAGCAGAAGAAGGAGAAGGAGAAGGTGAAGTCTGGAGGGTGAATCAGAAGAAGCAGAAGAAGGAGAAGGAGAAGGTGAAGTCTGGAGGGTGAATCAGAAGAAGCAGAAGAAGGAGAAGGAGAAGGTGAAGTCAGGAGGGTGAATCAGAAGAAGCAGAAGAAGGAGAAGGAGAAGGTGAAGTTAGGAGGGTGAATCAGAAGAAGCAGAAGAAGGAGAAGGAGAAGGTGAAGTCAGGGGGGTGAAGCAGAAGAAGTAGAAGAAGGAGAAGGAGAAGGTGAAGTCAGGAGGGTGAAGCAGAAGAAGCAGAAGAAGTAGATGGAGACGGTGAAGCCTGGAGGGCGCAGCAGAAGAAGCAGAAGAAGGAGAAGGAGAAGGTGAAGTCCTAAGGGTGAAGCAGAAGAAGCAGAAGAAGGAGAAGGAGAAGGTGAAGTCTGGAGGGTGAATCAGAAGAAGTAGAAGAAGGAGAAGGAGAAGGTGAAGTCAGGAGGGTGAAGCAGAAGAAGCAGAAGAAGGAGAAGGAGAAGGTGAAATCTGGAGGGTGAAGCAGAAGAAGCAGAAGAAGGAGAAGGAGAAGGTGAAGTCTGGAGGGCGAAGCAGAAGAAGCAGAAGAAGGAGAAGGAGAAGGTGAAGTCTGGAGGGTGAAGCAGAAGAAGCAGAAGAAGGAGAAGGAGAAGGTGAAGTCTGGAGGGTGAATCACAAGAAGTAGAAGAAGGAGAAGGAGAAGGTGAAGTAAGGAGGGTGAAGCAGAAGAAGCAGAAGAAGGAGAAGGAGAAGGTGAAGTCTGGAGGGTGAAGCAGAAGAAGCAGAAGAAGGAGAAGGAGAAGGTGAAGTCTGGAGGGTGAAGCAGAAGAAGCAGAAGAAGGAGAAGGAGAAGGTGAAGTCAGGAGGGTGAATCAGAAGAAGTAGAAGAAGGAAAAGGAGAAGGTGAAGTCTGGAGGGTGAATCAGAAGAAGTAGAAGAAGGAGAAGGAGAAGGTGAAGTCTGGAGGGAGAATCAGAAGAAGTGGAAGAAGGAGAAGGAGAAGGTGAAGTCTGGAGGGTGAATCAGAAGAAGCAGAAGAAGGAGAAGGAGAAGGTGAAGTCTGGAGGGAGAAGCAGAAGAAGTAGAAAAAGGAGAAGGAGAAGGTGAAGTCTGGATTGTGAATCAGAAGAAGTAGAAGAAGGAGAAGGAGGAGGTGAAGTCTGGAGGGTGAATCAGAAGAAGTAGAAGAAGGAGAAGGAGAAGGTCAAGTCTGGAGGGTGAATCAAAAGGAGCAGAAGAAGGAGAAGGAGAAGGTGAAGTCTGGAGGGTGAATCAGAAGAAGTAGAAGAAGGAGAAGGAGAAGGTGTAGTCTGGAGGATGAATCAGAAGAATTAGAAGAAGGAGAAGGAGAAGGTGAAGTCTGGAGGGTGAATCAGAAGAAGCAGAATAAGGAGAAGGAGAAGGTGAAGTCTGGAGGGTGAATCAGAAGAAGCAGAAGAAGGAGAAGGAGAAGGTGAAGTCTGGAGGGGGAATCAGAAGAAGTAGAAGAAGGAGAAGGAGAAGGTGAAGTCTGGAGGGTGAAGCAGAAGAAGTAGAAGAAGGAGAAGGAGAAGGTGAAGTATGGAGGGCGAAGCAGAAGAAGCAGAAGAAGGAGAAGGAGAAGGTGAAGTCTGGAGGGTGAAGCAGAAGAAGCAGAAGAAGGAGAAGGAGAAGGTGAAGTCTGGAGGGTGAATCAGAAGAAGTAGAAGAAGGAGAAGGAGAAGGTGAAGTAAGGAGGGTGAAGCAGAAGAAGCAGAAGAAGGAGAAGGAGAATGTGAAGTCTGGAGGGTGAAGCAGAAGAAGCAGAAGAAGGAGAAGGAGGAGGTGAAGTCTGGAGGGTGAATCAGAAGAAGCAGAAGAAGGAGAAGGAGAAGGTGAAGTCTGGAGGGTGAATCAGAAGAAGTAGAAGAAGGAGAAGGAGAAGGTGAAGTCAGGAGGGTGAAGCAGAAGAAGCAGAAGAAGGAGAAGGAGAAGGTGAAATCTGGAGGATGAAGCAGAAGAAGCAGAAGAAGGAGAAGGAGAAGGTGAAGTCTGGAGGGTGAAGCAGAAGAAGCAGAAGAAGGAGAAGGAGAAGGTGAAGTCTGGAGGGTGAATCAGAAGAAGTAGAAGAAGGAGAAGGAGAAGGTGAAGTAAGGAGGGTGAAGCAGAAGAAGCAGAAGAAGGAGAAGGAGAAGGTGAAGTCTGGAGGGTGAAGCAGAAGAAGGAGAAGGAGAAGGTGAAGTCTGGAGGGTGAAGCAGAAGAAGCAGAAGAAGGAGAAGGAGAAGGTGAAGTCAGGAGGGTGAATCAGAAGAAGTAGAAGAAGGAAAAGGAGAAGGTGAAGTCCGGAGGGTGAATCAGAAGATGTAGAAGAAGGAGAAGGAGAAGGTGAAGTCTGGAGGGTGAATCAGAAGAAGTGGAAGAAGGAGAAGGAGAAGGTGAAGTCTGGAGGGTGAAGCAGAAGAAGCAGAAGAAGGAGAAGGAGAAGGTGAAGTCTGGAGGGTGAATCAGAAGAAGTAGAAGAAGGAGAAGGAGAAGGTGAAGTCTGGAGGGTGAAGCAGAAGAAGCAGAAGAAGGAGAAGGAGAAGGTGAAGTCTGGAAGGTGAATCAGAAGAAGTAGAAGAAGGAGAAGGAGAAGGTGAAGTCTGGAGGGTGAATCAGAAGAAGCAGAAGAAGGAGAAGGAGAAGATGAAGTCTGGAGGGTGAATCAGAAGAAGCAGAAGAAGGAGAAGGAGAAGGTGAAGTCTGGAGGGTGAATCAGAAGAAGCAGAAGAAGGAGAAGGAGAAGGTGAAGTCTGGAGGGTGAATCAGAAGAAGTAGAAGAAGGAGAAGGAGAAGGTGAAGTCTGGAGGGTGAAGCAGAAGAAGTAGAAGAAGGAGAAGGAGAAGGTGAAGTCAGGAGGGTGAATCAGAAGAAGTAGAAGAAGGAGAAGGAGAAGGTGAAGTCAGGAGGGTGAATCAGAAGAAGCAGAAGAAGGAGAAGGAGAAGGTGAAGTCTGGAGGGTGAATCAGAAGAATCAGACGAAGGAGAAGGAGAAGGTGAAGTCTGGAGGGTGAATCAGAAGAAGCAGAAGAAGGATAAGAAGAAGGTGAAGTCTGGAGGGTGAAGCAGAAGAAGCAGAAGAAGGAGAAGGAGAAGGTGAAGTCTGGAGGGCGAAGCAGAAGAAGCAGAAGAAGGAGAAGGAGAAGGTGAAGTCTGGAGGGTGAAGCAGAAGAAGCAGAAGAAGGAGAAGGAGAAGGTGAAGTCTGGAGGGTGAATCACAAGAAGTAGAAGAAGGAGAAGGAGAAGGTGAAGTAAGGAGGGTGAAGCAGAAGAAGCAGAAGAAGGAGAAGGAGAAGGTGAAGTCTGGAGGGTGAAGCAGAAGAAGCAGAAGAAGGAGAAGGAGAAGGTGAAGTCTGGAGGGTGAAGCAGAAGAAGCAGAAGAAGGAGAAGGAGAAGGTGAAGTCAGGAGGGTGAATCAGAAGAAGTAGAAGAAGGAAAAGAAGAAGGTGAAGTCTGGAGGGTGAATCAGAAGAAGGAGAAGAAGGAGAAGGAGAAGGTGAAGTCTGGAGGGTGAATCAGAAGAAGTGGAAGAAGGAGAAGGAGAAGGTGAAGTCTGGAGGGTGAATCAGAAGAAGCAGAAGAAGGAGAAGGAGAAGGTGAAGTCTGGAGGGAGAAGCAGAAGAAGTAGAAGAAGGAGAAGGAGAAGGTGAAGTCTGGATTGTGAATCAGAAGAAGTAGAAGAAGGAGAAGGAGGAGGTGAAGTCTGGAGGGTGAATCAGAAGAAGTAGAAGAAGGAGAAGGAGAAGGTCAAGTCTGGAGGGTGAATCAAAAGGAGCAGAAGAAGGAGAAGGAGAAGGTGAAGTCTGGAGGGTGAATCAGAAGAAGTAGAAGAAGGAGAAGGAGAAGGTGTAGTCTGGAGGATGAATCAGAAGAAGTAGAAGAAGGAGAAGGAGAAGGTGAAGTCTGGAGGGTGAATCAGAAGAAGCAGAATAAGGAGAAGGAGAAGGTGAAGTCTGGAGGGTGAATCAGAAGAAGCAGAAGAAGGAGAAGGAGAAGGTGAAGTCTGGAGGGTGAATCAGAAGAAGTAGAAGAAGGAGAAGGAGAAGGTGAAGTCTGGAGGGTGAAGCAGAAGAAGTAGAAGAAGGAGAAGGAGAAGGTGAAGTCTGGAGGGCGAAGCAGAAGAAGCAGAAGAAGGAGAAGGAGAAGGTGAAGTCTGGAGGGTGAAGCAGAAGAAGCAGAAGAAGGAGAAGGAGAAGGTGAAGTCTGGAGGGTGAATCAGAAGAAGTAGAAGAAGGAGAAGGAGAAGGTGAAGTAAGGAGGGTGAAGCAGAAGAAGCAGAAGAAGGAGAAGGAGAAGGTGAAGTCTGGAGGGTGAAGCAGAAGAAGCAGAAGAAGGAGAAGGAGGAGGTGAAGTCTGGAGGGTGAATCAGAAGAAGCAGAAGAAGGAGAAGGAGAAGGTGAAGTCTGGAGGGTGAATCAGAAGAAGTAGAAGAAGGAGAAGGAGAAGGTGAAGTCAGGAGGGTGAAGCAGAAGAAGCAGAAGAAGGAGAAGGAGAAGGTGAAATCTGGAGGGTGAAGCAGAAGAAGCAGAAGAAGGAGAAGGAGAAGGTGAAGTCTGGAGGGTGAAGCAGAAGAAGCAGAAGAAGGAGAAGGAGAAGGTGAAGTCTGGAGGGTGAATCAGAAGAAGTAGAAGAAGGAGAAGGAGAAGGTGAAGTAAGGAGGGTGAAGCAGAAGAAGCAGAAGAAGGAGAAGGAGAAGGTGAAGTCTGGAGGGTGAAGCAGAAGAAGGAGAAGGAGAAGGTGAAGTCTGGAGGGTGAAGCAGAAGAAGCAGAAGAAGGAGAAGGAGAAGGTGGAGTCAGGAGGGTGAATCAGAAGAAGTAGAAGAAGGAAAAGGAGAAGGTGAAGTCCGGAGGGTGAATCAGAAGATGTAGAAGAAGGAGAAGGAGAAGGTGAAGTCTGGAGGGTGAATCAGAAGAAGTGGAAGAAGGAGAAGGAGAAGGTGAAGTCTGGAGGGTGAAGCAGAAGAAGCAGAAGAAGGAGAAGGAGAAGGTGAAGTCTGGAGGGTGAATCAGAAGAAGTAGAAGAAGGAGAAGGAGAAGGTGAAGTCTGGAGGGTGAAGCAGAAGAAGCAGAAGAAGGAGAAGGAGAAGGTGAAGACTGGAAGGTGAATCAGAAGAAGTAGAAGAAGGAGAAGGAGAAGGTGAAGTCTGGAGGGTGATTCAGAAGAAGCAGAAGAAGGAGAAGGAGAAGATGAAGTCTGGAGGGTGAATCAGAAGAAGCAGAAGAAGGAGAAGGAGAAGGTGAAGTCTGGAGGGTGAATCAGAAGAAGCAGAATAAGGAGAAGGAGAAGGTGAAGTCTGGAGGGTGAATCAGAAGAAGCAGAAGAAGGAGAAGGAGAAGGTGAAGTCTGGAGGGTGAATCAGAAGAAGTAGAAGAAGGAGAAGGAGAAGGTGAAGTCTGGAGGGTGAAGCAGAAGAAGTAGAAGAAGGAGAAGGAGAAGGTGAAGTCAGAAGGGTGAATCAGAAGAAGTAGAAGAAGGAGAAGGAGAAGGTGAAGTCAGGAGGGTGAATCAGAAGAAGCAGAAGAAGGAGAAGGAGAAGGTGAAGTCTGGAGGGTGAATCAGAAGAATCAGACGAAGGAGAAGGAGAAGGTGAAGTCTGGAGGGTGAATCAGAAGAAGCAGAAGAAAGAGAAGGAGAAGGTGAAGTCTGGAGGGTGAAGCAGAAGAAGCAGAAGAAGGAGAAGAAGGTGAAGACTGGAGGGTGAATCAGAAGAAGGAGAAGAAGGAGAAGGAGAAGGTGAAGTCTGGAGGGTGAATCAGAAGAAGTCGAAGAAGGAGAAGGAGATGGTGAAGTCTGGAGGGTGAATCAGAAGAAGCAGAAGAAGGAGAAGTAGAAGATGAAGTCTGGAGCGTGAATCAGAAGAAGCAGAAGAAGGAGAAGGAGAAGATGAAGTCTGGAGGGTGAATCAGAAGAAGTAGAAGAAGGAGAAGGAGAAGGTGAGGTCTGGTGGGTGAATCAGAAGAAGCAGAAGAAGGAGAAGGAGAAGGTGAAGTCTGGAGGGTGAATCAGAAGAAGCAGAAGAAGGAGAAGGAGAAGGTGAAGTCTGGAGGGTGAATCAGAAGAAGCAGAAGAAGGAGAAGGAGAAGGTGAAGTCAGGAGGGTGAATCAGAAGAAGCAGAAGAAGGAGAAGGAGAAGGTGAAGTTAGGAGGGTGAATCAGAAGAAGCAGAAGAAGGAGAAGGAGAAGGTGAAGTCAGGGGGGTGAAGCAGAAGAAGTAGAAGAAGGAGAAGGAGAAGGTGAAGTCAGGAGGGTGAAGCAGAAGAAGCAGAAGAAGGAGAAGGAGAAGGTGAAGTCAGGAGGGTGAAGCAGAAGAAGCAGAAGAAGGAGATGGAGACGGTGAAGCCTGGAGGGTGAATCAGAAGAAGTAGAAGAAGGAGAAGGAGAAGGTGAAGTCAGGAGGGTGAAGCAGAAGAAGGAGAAGGAGAAGGTGAAATCTGGAGGGTGAAGCAGAAGAAGCAGAAGCAGGAGAAGGAGAAGGTGAAGTCTGGAGGGCGAAGCAGAAGAAGCAGAAGAAGGAGAAGGAGAAGGTGAAGTCTGGAGGGTGAAGCAGAAGAAGCAGAAGAAGGAGAAGGAGAAGGTGAAGTCTGGAGGGTGAATCACAAGAAGTAGAAGAAGGAGAAGGAGAAGGTGAAGTAAGGAGGGTGAAGCAGAAGAAGCAGAAGAAGGAGAAGGAGAAGGTGAAGTCTGGAGGGTGAAGCAGAAGAAGCAGAAGAAGGAGAAGGAGAAGGTGAAGTCTGGAGGGTGAAGCAGAAGAAGCAGAAGAAGGAGAAGGAGAAGGTGAAGTCAGGAGGGTGAATCAGAAGAAGTAGAAGAAGGAAAAGGAGAAGGTGAAGTCTGGAGGGTGAATCAGAAGAAGTAGAAGAAGGAGAAGGAGAAGGTGAAGTCTGGAAAGTGAATCAGAAGAAGTGGAAGAAGGAGAAGGAGAAGGTGAAGTCTGGAGGGTGAATCAGAAGAAGCAGAAGAAGGAGAAGGAGAAGGTGAAGTCTGGAGGGAGAAGCAGAAGAAGTAGAAGAAGGAGAAGGAGAAGGTGAAGTCTGGATTGTGAATCAGAAGAAGTAGAAGAAGGAGAAGGAGGAGGTGATGTCTGGAGGGTGAATCAGAAGAAGTAGAAGAAGGAGAAGGAGAAGGTCAAGTCTGGAGGGTGAATCAAAAGGAGCAGAAGAAGGAGAAGGAGAAGGTAAAGTCTGGAGGGTGAATCAGAAGAAGTAGAAAAAGGAGAAGGAGAAGGTGTAGTCTGGAGGATGAATCAGAAGAAGTAGAAGAAGGAGAAGGAGAAGGTGAAGTCTGGAGGGTGAATCAGAAGAAGCAGAATAAGGAGCAAGAGAAGGTGAAGTCTGGAGGGTGAATCAGAAGAAGCAGAAGAAGGAGAAGGAGAAGGTGAAGTCTGGAGGGTGAATCAGAAGAAGTAGAAGAAGGAGAAGGAGAAGGTGAAGTCTGGAGCGTGAAGCAGAAGAAGTAGAAGAAGGAGAAGGAGAAGGTGAAGTCTGGAGGGCGAAGCAGAAGAAGCAGAAGAAGGAGAAGGAGAAGGTGAAGTCTGGAGGGTGAAGCAGAAGAAGCAGAAGAAGGAGAAGGAGAAGGTGAAGTCTGGAGGGTGAATCAGAAGAAGTAGAAGAAGGAGAAGTAGAAGGTGAAGTAAGGAGGGTGAAGCAGAAGAAGCAGAAGAAGGAGAAGGAGAAGGTGAAGTCTGGAGGGTGAAGCAGAAGAAGCAGAAGAAGGAGAAGGAGGAGGTGAAGTCTGGAGGGTGAATCAGAAGAAGCAGAAGAAGGAGAAGGAGAAGGTGAAGTCTGGAGGGTGAATCAGAAGAAGTTGAAGAAGGAGAAGGAGAAGGTGAAGTCTGGAGGGTGAATCAGAAGAAGCAGAATAAGGAGAAGGAGAAGGTGAAGTCTGGAGGGTGAATCAGAAGAAGCAGAAGAAGGAGAAGGAGAAGGTGAAGTCTGGAGGGTGAATCAGAAGAAGTAGAAGAAGGAGAAGGAGAAGGTGAAGTCTGGAGGGTGAAGCGGAAGAAGTAGAAGAAGTAGAAGGAGAAGGCGAAGTCTGGAGGGTGAATCAGAAGAAGCAGAAGAAGGCAAGGAGAAGGTGAAGTCTGGAGGGTGAATCAGAAGAAGTAGAAGAAGGAGAAGGAGAAGGCGAAGTCTGGAGGGTGAATCAGAAGAAGTTGAAGAAGGAGAAGGAGAAGGTGAAGACTGGAGGTTGAATCAGAAGAAGTAGAAGAAGGAGAAGGAGAAGGTGAAGTCTGGAGGGTGAATCAGAAGAAGTAGAAGAAGGAGAAGGTGAAGGCGAAGTCTGGAGGGTGAATCAGAAGAAGCAGAAGAAGGAGAAGGAGAAGGTGAAGTCTGGAGGGTGAATCAGAAGAAGCAGAAGAAGGAGAAGGAGAAGATGAAGTCTGGAGGGTGAATCAGAAGAATTAGAAGAAGGAGAAGGAGAAGTTGAGGTCTGGAGGGTGAATCAGAAGAAGCAGAAGAAGGAGAAGGAGAAGGTGAAGTCTGAAGGGTGAACCAGAAGAAGCAGAAGAAGGAGAAGGAGAAGGTGAAGTCTGGAGGGTGTATCAGAAGAAGCAGAAGAAGGAGAAGGAGAAGGTGAAGTCTGGAGGGTGAATCAGAAGAAGCAGAAGAAGGAGAAGTAGAAGGTGAAGTCTGGAGGGTGAATCAGAAGAAGTAGAAGAAAGAGAAGGAGAAGGTGAAGTCTGGAGGGTGAATCAGAAGAAGTAGAACAAGGAGAAGGAGAAGTTGAAGTCTGGAGGGTGCATCAGAAGAAGCAGAAGAAGGAGAAGGAGAAGGTGAAGTCTGGAGTGTGAATCAGAAGAATCAGAAGAAGGAGAAGGAGGAGTTGAAGTCTGGAGGGTGAATCAGAAGAAGCAGAAGAAGGAGAAGGAGGAGGTGAAGTCTGGAGGGTGAATCAGAAGAAGTAGAAGAAGGAGAAGTAGAAGGTGAAGTAAGGAGGGTGAAGCAGAAGAAGCAGAAGAAGGAGAAGGAGAAGGTGAAGTCTGGAGGGTGAAGCAGAAGAAGCAGAAGAAGGAGAAGGAAGAGGTGAAGTCTGGAGGGTGAATCAGAAGAAGCAGAAGAAGGAGAAGGAGAAGGTGAAGTCTGGAGGGTGAATCAGAAGAAGTTGAAGAAGGAGAAGGAGAAGGTGAAGTCTGGAGGGTGAATCAGAAGAAGCAGAATAAGGAGATGGATGAAGGTGAAGTCTGGAGGGTGAATCAGAAGAAGCAGAAGAAGGAGAAGGAGAAGGTGAAGTCTGGAGGGTGAATCAGAAGAAGTAGAAGAAGGAGAAGGAGAAGGTGAAGTCTGGAGGGTGAAGCGGAAGAAGTAGAAGAAGGAGAAGGAGAAGGCGAAGTCTGGAGGGTGAATCAGAAGAAGCAGAAGAAGGAGAAGGAGAAGGTGAAGTCTGGAGGGTGAATCAGAAGAAGTAGAAGAAGGAGAAGGAGAAGGCGAAGTCTGGAGGGTGAATCAGAAGAAGTTGAAGAAGGAGAAGGAGAAGGTGAAGACTGGAGGTTGAATCAGAAGAAGTAGAAGAAGTAGAAGGAGAAGGTGAAGTCTGGAGGGTGAATCAGAAGAAGTAGAAGAAGGAGAAGGAGAAGGCGAAGTCTGGAGGGTGAATCAGAAGAAGCAGAAGAAGGAGAAGGAGAAGGTGAAGTCTGGAGGGTGAATCAGAAGAAGCAGAAGAAGGAGAAGGAGAAGATGAAGTCTGGAGGGTGAATCAGAAGAATTAGAAGAAGGAGAAGGAGAAGTTGAGGCCTGGAGGGTGAATCAGAAGAAGCAGAAGAAGGAGAAGGAGAAGGTGAAGTCTGAAGGGTGAACCAGAAGAAGCAGAAGAAGGAGAAGGAGAAGGTGAAGTCTGGAGGGTGTATCAGAAGAAGCAGAAGAAGGAGAAGGAGAAGGTGAAGTCTGGAGGGTGAATCAGAAGAAGCAGAAGAAGGAGAAGGAGAAGGTGAAGTCTGGAGGGTGAATCAGAAGAAGTAGAAGAAGGAGAAGGAGAAGGTGAAGTCTGGAGGGTGAATCAGAAGAAGTAGAACAAGGAGAAGGAGAAGTTGAAGTCTGGAGGGTGCATCAGAAGAAGCAGAAGAAGGAGAAGGAGAAGGTGAAGTCTGGAGGGTGAATCAGAAGAAGCAGAAGAAGGAGAAGGAGAAGATGAAGTCTGGAGGGTGAATCAGAATAAGTAGAAGAAGGAGAAGGAGAAGGTGAAGTCTGGAGGGTGAATCAGAAGAAGCAGAAGAAGGGGAAGGAGAAGGTGAAGTCTGAAGAGTGAATCAGAAGAAGCAGAAGAAGGAGAAGGAGAAGGTGAAGTCTGGAGGGTGAATCAGAAGAAGCAGAATAAGGAGAAGGAGAAGGTGAAGTCTGGAGGGTGAATCAGAAGAAGCAGAAGAAGGAGAAGGAGAAGGTGAAGTCAGGAGGGTGAATCAGAAGAAGCAGAAGAAGGAGAAGGAGAAGGTGAAGTCTGGAGTGTGAATCAGAAGAATCAGAAGAAGGAGAAGGAGAAGGTGAAGTCTGGAGGGTGAATCAGAAGAAGCAGAAGAAAGAGAAGGAGAAGGTGAAGTCTAGAGGGTGAAGCAGAAGAAGCAGAAGAAGGAGAAGTAGAAGGTGAAGACTGGAGGGTGAATCAGAAGAAGTAGAAGAAGGAGAAGGAGAAGGTGAAGTCTGGAGGGTGAATCAGAAGAGGTAGAAGAAGGAGAAGGAGAAGGTGAAGTCTGGAGGGTGAATCAGAAGAAGTAGAAGAAGGAGAAGGAGATGGTGAAGTCTGGAGGGTGAATCAGAAGAAGTAGAAGAAGGAGAAGGAGAAGGTGAAGTCAGGAGGGTGAATCAGAAGAAGCAGAAGAAGGAGAAGGAGAAGGTGAAGTTAGGAGGGTGAATCAGAAGAAGCAGAAGAAGGAGAAGGAGAAGGTGAAGTCTGGCGGGCGCAGCAGAAGAAGCAGAAGAAGGAGAAGGTGAAGGTGAAGTCTGGAGGGTGAAGCAGAAGAAGCAGAAGAAGGAGAAGGAGAAGGTGAAGTCTGGAGGGTGAATCAGAAGAAGTAGAAGAAGGAGAAGGAGAAGGTGAAGTCAGGAGGGTTAAGCAGAAGAAGCAGAAGAAGGAGAAGGAGAAGGTGAAGTCTGGAGGGTGAAGAAGAAGAAGCAGAAGAAGGAGAAGGAGAAGGTGAAGTCTGGAGGGCGAAGCAGAAGAAGTAGAAGAAGGAGAAGGAGAAGGTGAAGTCTGGATGGTGAAGCAGAAGAAGCAGAAGAAGGAGAAGGAGAAGGTGAAGTCTGGAGGGTGAATCAGAAGAAGTAGAAGAAGGAGAAGGAGAAGGTGAAGTCAGGAGGGTGAAGCAGAAGAAGCAGAAGAAGGAGAAGGAGAAGGTGAAGTCTGGAGGGTGAAACAGAAGAAGCAGAAGAAGGAGAAGGAGAAGGTGAAGTCTGGAGGGTGAAGCAGAAGAAGCAGAAGAAGGAGAAGGTGAAGTCAGGAGGGTGAATCAGAAGAAGTAGAAGAAGGAGAAGGAGAAGGTGAAGTCTGGAGGGTGAATCAGAAGAAGTAGAAGAAGGAGAAGGAGAAGGTGAAGTCTGGAGGTTGAATCAGAAGAAGTAGAAGAAGAAGAAGGAGAAGGGGAAGTCTGGAGGGTGAATCAGAAGAAGCAGAAGAAGGAGAAGGAGAAGGTGAAGTCAGGAGGGTGAATCAGAAGAAGCAGAAGAAGGAGAAGGAGAAGGTGAAGTTAGGAGGGTGAATCAGAAGAAGCAGAAGAAGGAGAAGGAGAAGGTGAAGTCAGGAGGGTGAAGCAGAAGAAGTAGAAGAAGGAGAAGGAGAAGGTGATGTCAGGAGGGTGAAGCAGAAGAAGCAGAAGAAGGAGAAGGAGAAGGTGAAGTCAGGAGGGTGAAGCAGAAGAAGCAGAAGAAGGAGATGGAGACGGTGAAGCCTGGAGGGCGCAGCAGAAGAAGCAGAAGGAGGAGAAGGAGAAGGTGAAGTCCTAAGGGTGAAGCAGAAGAAGCAGAAGAAGGAGAAGGAGAAGGTGAAGTCTGGAGGGTGAATCAGAAGAAGTAGAAGAAGGAGAAGGAGAAGGTGAAGTCAGGAGGGTGAAGCAGAAGAGGCAGAGGAAGGAGAAGGAGAAGGTGAAATCTGGAGGGTGAAGCAGAAGAAGCAGAAGAAGGAGAAGGAGAAGGTGAAGTCTGGAGGGCGAAGCAGAAGAAGCAGAAGAAGGAGAAGGAGAAGGTGAAGTCTGGAGGGTGAAGCAGAAGAAGCAGAAGAAGGAGAAGGAGAAGGTGAAGTCTGGAGGGTGAATCACAAGAAGTAGAAGAAGGAGAAGGAGAAGCTGAAGTAAGGAGGGTGTAGCAGAAGAAGCAGAAGAAGGAGAAGGAGAAGGTGAAGTCTGGAGGGTGAAGCAGAAGAAGCAGAAGAAGGAGAAGGAGAAGGTGAAGTCTGGAGGGTGAAGCAGAAGAAGCAGAAGAAGGAGAAGGAGAAGGTGAAGTCAGGAGGGTGAATCAGAAGAAGTAGAAGAAGGAAAAGGAGAAGGTGAAGTCTGGAGGGTGAATCAGAAGAAGTAGAAGAAGGAGAAGGAGAAGGTGAAGTCTGGAGGGTGAATCAGAAGAAGTGGAAGAAGGAGAAGGAGAAGGTGAAGTCTGGAGGGTGAATCAGAAGAAGCAGAAGAAGGAGAAGGAGAAGGTGAAGTCTGGAGGGAGAAGCAGAAGAAGTAGAAGAAGGAGAAGGAGAAGGTGAAGTCTGGATTGTGAATCAGAAGAAGTAGAAGAAGGAGAAGGAGGAGGTGAAGTCTGGAGGGTGAATCAGAAGAAGTAGAAGAAGGAGAAGGAGAAGGTCAAATCTGGAGGGTGAATCAAAAGGAGCAGAAGAAGGAGAAGGAGAAGGTGAAGTCTGGAGGGTGAATCAGAAGAAGTAGAAGAAGGAGAAGGAGAAGGTGTAGTCTGGAGGATGAATCAGAAGAAGTAGAAGAAGGAGAAGGAGAAGGTGAAGTCTGGAGGGTGAATCAGAAGAAGCAGAATAAGGAGAAGGAGAAGGTGAAGTCTGGAGGGTAAATCAGAAGAAGCAGAAGAAGGAGAAGGAGAAGGTGAAGTCTGGAGGGTGAATCAGAAGAAGTAGAAGAAGGAGAAGGAGAAGGTGAAGTCTGGAGCGTGAAGCAGAAGAAGTAGAAGAAGGAGAAGGAGAAGGTGAAGTCTGGAGGGCGAAGCAGAAGAAGCAGAAGAAGGAGAAGGAGAAGGTGAAGTCTGGAGGGTGAAGCAGAAGAAGCAGAAGAAGGAGAAGAAGAAGGTGAAGTCTGGAGGGTGAATCAGAAGAAGTAGAAGAAGGAGAAGGAGAAGGTGAAGTAAGGAGGGTGAAGCAGAAGAAGCAGAAGAAGGAGAAGGAGAAGGTGAAGTCTGGAGGGAGAAGCAGAAGAAGCAGAAGAAGGAGAAGGAGGAGGTGAAGTCTGGAGGGTGAATCAGAAGAAGCAGAAGAAGGAGAAGGAGAAGGTGAAGTCTGGAGGGTGAATCAGAAGAAGTTGAAGAAGGAGAAGGAGAAGGTGAAGTCTGGAGGGTGAATCAGAAGAAGCAGAATAAGGAGAAGGAGAAGGTGAAGTCTGGAGGGTGAATCAGAAGAAGCAGAAGAAGGAGAAGGTGAAGTCTGGAGGGTGAATCAGAAGAAGTAGAAGAAGGAGAAGGAGAAGGTGAAGTCTGGAGGGTGAAGCGGAAGAAGTAGAAGAAGGAGAAGGAGAAGGCGAAGTCTGGAGGGTGAATCAGAAGAAGCAGAAGAAGGAGAAGGAGAAGTTGAAGTCTGGAGGGTGAAGCAGAAGAAGTAGAAGAAGGAGAAGGAGAAGGCGAAGTCTGGAGGGTGAATCAGAAGAAGTTGAAGAAGGAGAAGGAGAAGGTGAAGACTGGAGGTTGAATCAGAAGAAGTAGAAGAAGGAGAAGGAGATGGTGAAGTCTGGAGGGTGAATCAGAAGAAGTAGAAGAAGGAGAAGGAGAAGGCGAAGTCTGGAGGGTGAATCAGAAGAAGCAGAAGAAGGAGAAGGAGAAGGTGAAGTCTGGAGGGTGAATCAGAAGAAGCAGAAGAAGGAGAAGGAGAAGATGAAGTCTGGAGGGTGAATCAGAAGAATTAGAAGAAGGAGAAGGAGAAGTTGAGGTCTGGAGGGTGAATCAGAAGAAGCAGAAGAAGGAGAAGGAGAAGGTGAAGTCTGAAGGGTGAACCAGAAGAAGCAGAAGAAGGAGAAGGAGAAGGTGAAGTCTGGAGGGTGTATCAGAAGAAGCAGAAGAAGGAGAAGGAGAAGGTGAAGTCTGGAGGGTGAATCAGAAGAAGCAGAAGAAGGAGAAGGAGAAGGTGAAGTCTGGAGGGTGAATCAGAAGAAGTAGAAGAAGGAGAAGGAGAAGGTGAAGTCTGGAGGGTGAATCAGAAGAAGTAGAACAAGGAGAAGGAGAAGTTGAAGTCTGGAGGGTGAATCAGAAGAAGCAGAAGAAGGAGAAGGAGAAGGTGAAGTCTGGAGGGTGAATCAGAAGAAGCAGAAGAAGGAGAAGGAGAAGATGAAGTCTGGAGGGTGAATCAGAATAAGTAGAAGAAGGAGAAGGAGAAGGTGAAGTCTGGAGGGTGAATCAGAAGAAGCAGAAGAAGGGGAAGGAGAAGGTGAAGTCTGAAGAGTGAATCAGAAGAAGCAGAAGAAGGAGAAGGAGAAGGTGAAGTCTGGAGGGTGAATCAGAAGAAGCAGAATAAGGAGAAGGAGAAGGTGAAGTCTGGAGGTTGAATCAGAAGAAGCAGAAGAAGGAGAAGGAGAAGGTGAAGTCTGGAGGGTGAATCAGAGGAAGTAGAAGAAGGAGAAGGAGAAGGTGAAGTCTGGAGGGTGAAGCAGAAGAAGTAGAAGAAGGAGAAGGAGAAGGTGAAGTCATGAGGGTGAATCAGAAGAAGTAGAAGAAGGAGAAGGAGAAGGTGAAGTCTGGAGGGTGAAGCAGAAGAAGCAGAAGAAGGAGAAGGAGAAGGTGAAGTCTGGAGGGTGAATCACAAGAAGTAGAAGAAGGAGAAGGAGAAGGTGAAGTAAGGAGGGTGAAGCAGAAGAAGCAGAAGAAGGAGAAGGAGAAGGTGAAGTCTGGAGGGTGAAGCAGAAGAAGCAGAAGAAGGAGAAGGAGAAGGTGAAGTCTGGAGGGTGAAGCAGAAGAAGCAGAAGAAGGAGAAGGAGAAGGTGAAGTCAGGAGGGTGAATCAGAAGAAGTAGAAGAAGGAAAAGGAGAAGGTGAAGTCTGGAGGGTGAATCAGAAGAAGTAGAAGAAGGAGAAGGAGAAGGTGAAGTCTGGAAAGTGAATCAGAAGAAGTGGAAGAAGGAGAAGGAGAAGGTGAAGTCTGGAGGGTGAATCAGAAGAAGCAGAAGAAGGAGAAGGAGAAGGTGAAGTCTGGAGGGAGAAGCAGAAGAAGTAGAAGAAGGAGAAGGAGAAGGTGAAGTCTGGATTGTGAATCAGAAGAAGTAGAAGAAGGAGAAGGAGGAGGTGATGTCTGGAGGGTGAATCAGAAGAAGTAGAAGAAGGAGAAGGAGAAGGTCAAGTCTGGAGGGTGAATCAAAAGGAGCAGAAGAAGGAGAAGGAGAAGGTAAAGTCTGGAGGGTGAATCAGAAGAAGTAGAAAAAGGAGAAGGAGAAGGTGTAGTCTGGAGGATGAATCAGAAGAAGTAGAAGAAGGAGAAGGAGAAGGTGAAGTCTGGAGGGTGAATCAGAAGAAGCAGAATAAGGAGCAAGAGAAGGTGAAGTCTGGAGGGTGAATCAGAAGAAGCAGAAGAAGGAGAAGGAGAAGGTGAAGTCTGGAGGGTGAATCAGAAGAAGTAGAAGAAGGAGAAGGAGAAGGTGAAGTCTGGAGCGTGAAGCAGAAGAAGTAGAAGAAGGAGAAGGAGAAGGTGAAGTCTGGAGGGCGAAGCAGAAGAAGCAGAAGAAGGAGAAGGAGAAGGTGAAGTCTGGAGGGTGAAGCAGAAGAAGCAGAAGAAGGAGAAGGAGAAGGTGAAGTCTGGAGGGTGAATCAGAAGAAGTAGAAGAAGGAGAAGTAGAAGGTGAAGTAAGGAGGGTGAAGCAGAAGAAGCAGAAGAAGGAGAAGGAGAAGGTGAAGTCTGGAGGGTGAAGCAGAAGAAGCAGAAGAAGGAGAAGGAGGAGGTGAAGTCTGGAGGGTGAATCAGAAGAAGCAGAAGAAGGAGAAGGAGAAGGTGAAGTCTGGAGGGTGAATCAGAAGAAGTTGAAGAAGGAGAAGGAGAAGGTGAAGTCTGGAGGGTGAATCAGAAGAAGCAGAATAAGGAGAAGGAGAAGGTGAAGTCTGGAGGGTGAATCAGAAGAAGCAGAAGAAGGAGAAGGAGAAGGTGAAGTCTGGAGGGTGAATCAGAAGAAGTAGAAGAAGGAGAAGGAGAAGGTGAAGTCTGGAGGGTGAAGCGGAAGAAGTAGAAGAAGTAGAAGGAGAAGGCGAAGTCTGGAGGGTGAATCAGAAGAAGCAGAAGAAGGCAAGGAGAAGGTGAAGTCTGGAGGGTGAATCAGAAGAAGTAGAAGAAGGAGAAGGAGAAGGCGAAGTCTGGAGGGTGAATCAGAAGAAGTTGAAGAAGGAGAAGGAGAAGGTGAAGACTGGAGGTTGAATCAGAAGAAGTAGAAGAAGGAGAAGGAGAAGGTGAAGTCTGGAGGGTGAATCAGAAGAAGTAGAAGAAGGAGAAGGTGAAGGCGAAGTCTGGAGGGTGAATCAGAAGAAGCAGAAGAAGGAGAAGGAGAAGGTGAAGTCTGGAGGGTGAATCAGAAGAAGCAGAAGAAGGAGAAGGAGAAGATGAAGTCTGGAGGGTGAATCAGAAGAATTAGAAGAAGGAGAAGGAGAAGTTGAGGTCTGGAGGGTGAATCAGAAGAAGCAGAAGAAGGAGAAGGAGAAGGTGAAGTCTGAAGGGTGAACCAGAAGAAGCAGAAGAAGGAGAAGGAGAAGGTGAAGTCTGGAGGGTGTATCAGAAGAAGCAGAAGAAGGAGAAGGAGAAGGTGAAGTCTGGAGGGTGAATCAGAAGAAGCAGAAGAAGGAGAAGTAGAAGGTGAAGTCTGGAGGGTGAATCAGAAGAAGTAGAAGAAAGAGAAGGAGAAGGTGAAGTCTGGAGGGTGAATCAGAAGAAGTAGAACAAGGAGAAGGAGAAGTTGAAGTCTGGAGGGTGCATCAGAAGAAGCAGAAGAAGGAGAAGGAGAAGGTGAAGTCTGGAGTGTGAATCAGAAGAATCAGAAGAAGGAGAAGGAGGAGTTGAAGTCTGGAGGGTGAATCAGAAGAAGCAGAAGAAGGAGAAGGAGGAGGTGAAGTCTGGAGGGTGAATCAGAAGAAGTAGAAGAAGGAGAAGTAGAAGGTGAAGTAAGGAGGGTGAAGCAGAAGAAGCAGAAGAAGGAGAAGGAGAAGGTGAAGTCTGGAGGGTGAAGCAGAAGAAGCAGAAGAAGGAGAAGGAAGAGGTGAAGTCTGGAGGGTGAATCAGAAGAAGCAGAAGAAGGAGAAGGAGAAGGTGAAGTCTGGAGGGTGAATCAGAAGAAGTTGAAGAAGGAGAAGGAGAAGGTGAAGTCTGGAGGGTGAATCAGAAGAAGCAGAATAAGGAGATGGATGAAGGTGAAGTCTGGAGGGTGAATCAGAAGAAGCAGAAGAAGGAGAAGGAGAAGGTGAAGTCTGGAGGGTGAATCAGAAGAAGTAGAAGAAGGAGAAGGAGAAGGTGAAGTCTGGAGGGTGAAGCGGAAGAAGTAGAAGAAGGAGAAGGAGAAGGCGAAGTCTGGAGGGTGAATCAGAAGAAGCAGAAGAAGGAGAAGGAGAAGGTGAAGTCTGGAGGGTGAATCAGAAGAAGTAGAAGAAGGAGAAGGAGAAGGCGAAGTCTGGAGGGTGAATCAGAAGAAGTTGAAGAAGGAGAAGGAGAAGGTGAAGACTGGAGGTTGAATCAGAAGAAGTAGAAGAAGTAGAAGGAGAAGGTGAAGTCTGGAGGGTGAATCAGAAGAAGTAGAAGAAGGAGAAGGAGAAGGCGAAGTCTGGAGGGTGAATCAGAAGAAGCAGAAGAAGGAGAAGGAGAAGGTGAAGTCTGGAGGGTGAATCAGAAGAAGCAGAAGAAGGAGAAGGAGAAGATGAAGTCTGGAGGGTGAATCAGAAGAATTAGAAGAAGGAGAAGGAGAAGTTGAGGCCTGGAGGGTGAATCAGAAGAAGCAGAAGAAGGAGAAGGAGAAGGTGAAGTCTGAAGGGTGAACCAGAAGAAGCAGAAGAAGGAGAAGGAGAAGGTGAAGTCTGGAGGGTGTATCAGAAGAAGCAGAAGAAGGAGAAGGAGAAGGTGAAGTCTGGAGGGTGAATCAGAAGAAGCAGAAGAAGGAGAAGGAGAAGGTGAAGTCTGGAGGGTGAATCAGAAGAAGTAGAAGAAGGAGAAGGAGAAGGTGAAGTCTGGAGGGTGAATCAGAAGAAGTAGAACAAGGAGAAGGAGAAGTTGAAGTCTGGAGGGTGCATCAGAAGAAGCAGAAGAAGGAGAAGGAGAAGGTGAAGTCTGGAGGGTGAATCAGAAGAAGCAGAAGAAGGAGAAGGAGAAGATGAAGTCTGGAGGGTGAATCAGAATAAGTAGAAGAAGGAGAAGGAGAAGGTGAAGTCTGGAGGGTGAATCAGAAGAAGCAGAAGAAGGGGAAGGAGAAGGTGAAGTCTGAAGAGTGAATCAGAAGAAGCAGAAGAAGGAGAAGGAGAAGGTGAAGTCTGGAGGGTGAATCAGAAGAAGCAGAATAAGGAGAAGGAGAAGGTGAAGTCTGGAGGGTGAATCAGAAGAAGCAGAAGAAGGAGAAGGAGAAGGTGAAGTCAGGAGGGTGAATCAGAAGAAGCAGAAGAAGGAGAAGGAGAAGGTGAAGTCTGGAGTGTGAATCAGAAGAATCAGAAGAAGGAGAAGGAGAAGGTGAAGTCTGGAGGGTGAATCAGAAGAAGCAGAAGAAAGAGAAGGAGAAGGTGAAGTCTAGAGGGTGAAGCAGAAGAAGCAGAAGAAGGAGAAGTAGAAGGTGAAGACTGGAGGGTGAATCAGAAGAAGTAGAAGAAGGAGAAGGAGAAGGTGAAGTCTGGAGGGTGAATCAGAAGAGGTAGAAGAAGGAGAAGGAGAAGGTGAAGTCTGGAGGGTGAATCAGAAGAAGTAGAAGAAGGAGAAGGAGATGGTGAAGTCTGGAGGGTGAATCAGAAGAAGTAGAAGAAGGAGAAGGAGAAGGTGAAGTCAGGAGGGTGAATCAGAAGAAGCAGAAGAAGGAGAAGGAGAAGGTGAAGTTAGGAGGGTGAATCAGAAGAAGCAGAAGAAGGAGAAGGAGAAGGTGAAGTCTGGCGGGCGCAGCAGAAGAAGCAGAAGAAGGAGAAGGTGAAGGTGAAGTCTGGAGGGTGAAGCAGAAGAAGCAGAAGAAGGAGAAGGAGAAGGTGAAGTCTGGAGGGTGAATCAGAAGAAGCAGAAGAAGGAGAAGGAGAAGATGAAGTCTGGAGGGTGAATCAGAAGAATTAGAAGAAGGAGAAGGAGAAGTTGAGGCCTGGAGGGTGAATCAGAAGAAGCAGAAGAAGGAGAAGGAGAAGGTGAAGTCTGAAGGGTGAACCAGAAGAAGCAGAAGAAGGAGAAGGAGAAGGTGAAGTCTGGAGGGTGTATCAGAAGAAGCAGAAGAAGGAGAAGGAGAAGGTGAAGTCTGGAGGGTGAATCAGAAGAAGCAGAAGAAGGAGAAGGAGAAGGTGAAGTCTGGAGGGTGAATCAGAAGAAGTAGAAGAAGGAGAAGGAGAAGGTGAAGTCTGGAGGGTGAATCAGAAGAAGTAGAACAAGGAGAAGGAGAAGTTGAAGTCTGGAGGGTGCATCAGAAGAAGCAGAAGAAGGAGAAGGAGAAGGTGAAGTCTGGAGGGTGAATCAGAAGAAGCAGAAGAAGGAGAAGGAGAAGATGAAGTCTGGAGGGTGAATCAGAATAAGTAGAAGAAGGAGAAGGAGAAGGTGAAGTCTGGAGGGTGAATCAGAAGAAGCAGAAGAAGGGGAAGGAGAAGGTGAAGTCTGAAGAGTGAATCAGAAGAAGCAGAAGAAGGAGAAGGAGAAGGTGAAGTCTGGAGGGTGAATCAGAAGAAGCAGAATAAGGAGAAGGAGAAGGTGAAGTCTGGAGGGTGAATCAGAAGAAGCAGAAGAAGGAGAAGGAGAAGGTGAAGTCAGGAGGGTGAATCAGAAGAAGCAGAAGAAGGAGAAGGAGAAGGTGAAGTCTGGAGTGTGAATCAGAAGAATCAGAAGAAGGAGAAGGAGAAGGTGAAGTCTGGAGGGTGAATCAGAAGAAGCAGAAGAAAGAGAAGGAGAAGGTGAAGTCTAGAGGGTGAAGCAGAAGAAGCAGAAGAAGGAGAAGTAGAAGGTGAAGACTGGAGGGTGAATCAGAAGAAGTAGAAGAAGGAGAAGGAGAAGGTGAAGTCTGGAGGGTGAATCAGAAGAGGTAGAAGAAGGAGAAGGAGAAGGTGAAGTCTGGAGGGTGAATCAGAAGAAGTAGAAGAAGGAGAAGGAGATGGTGAAGTCTGGAGGGTGAATCAGAAGAAGTAGAAGAAGGAGAAGGAGAAGGTGAAGTCAGGAGGGTGAATCAGAAGAAGCAGAAGAAGGAGAAGGAGAAGGTGAAGTTAGGAGGGTGAATCAGAAGAAGCAGAAGAAGGAGAAGGAGAAGGTGAAGTCTGGCGGGCGCAGCAGAAGAAGCAGAAGAAGGAGAAGGTGAAGGTGAAGTCTGGAGGGTGAAGCAGAAGAAGCAGAAGAAGGAGAAGGAGAAGGTGAAGTCTGGAGGGTGAATCAGAAGAAGTAGAAGAAGGAGAAGGAGAAGGTGAAGTCAGGAGGGTTAAGCAGAAGAAGCAGAAGAAGGAGAAGGAGAAGGTGAAGTCTGGAGGGTGAAGAAGAAGAAGCAGAAGAAGGAGAAGGAGAAGGTGAAGTCTGGAGGGCGAAGCAGAAGAAGTAGAAGAAGGAGAAGGAGAAGGTGAAGTCTGGATGGTGAAGCAGAAGAAGCAGAAGAAGGAGAAGGAGAAGGTGAAGTCTGGAGGGTGAATCAGAAGAAGTAGAAGAAGGAGAAGGAGAAGGTGAAGTCAGGAGGGTGAAGCAGAAGAAGCAGAAGAAGGAGAAGGAGAAGGTGAAGTCTGGAGGGTGAAACAGAAGAAGCAGAAGAAGGAGAAGGAGAAGGTGAAGTCTGGAGGGTGAAGCAGAAGAAGCAGAAGAAGGAGAAGGTGAAGTCAGGAGGGTGAATCAGAAGAAGTAGAAGAAGGAGAAGGAGAAGGTGAAGTCTGGAGGGTGAATCAGAAGAAGTAGAAGAAGGAGAAGGAGAAGGTGAAGTCTGGAGGTTGAATCAGAAGAAGTAGAAGAAGAAGAAGGAGAAGGGGAAGTCTGGAGGGTGAATCAGAAGAAGCAGAAGAAGGAGAAGGAGAAGGTGAAGTCAGGAGGGTGAATCAGAAGAAGCAGAAGAAGGAGAAGGAGAAGGTGAAGTTAGGAGGGTGAATCAGAAGAAGCAGAAGAAGGAGAAGGAGAAGGTGAAGTCAGGAGGGTGAAGCAGAAGAAGTAGAAGAAGGAGAAGGAGAAGGTGATGTCAGGAGGGTGAAGCAGAAGAAGCAGAAGAAGGAGAAGGAGAAGGTGAAGTCAGGAGGGTGAAGCAGAAGAAGCAGAAGAAGGAGATGGAGACGGTGAAGCCTGGAGGGCGCAGCAGAAGAAGCAGAAGGAGGAGAAGGAGAAGGTGAAGTCCTAAGGGTGAAGCAGAAGAAGCAGAAGAAGGAGAAGGAGAAGGTGAAGTCTGGAGGGTGAATCAGAAGAAGTAGAAGAAGGAGAAGGAGAAGGTGAAGTCAGGAGGGTGAAGCAGAAGAGGCAGAGGAAGGAGAAGGAGAAGGTGAAATCTGGAGGGTGAAGCAGAAGAAGCAGAAGAAGGAGAAGGAGAAGGTGAAGTCTGGAGGGCGAAGCAGAAGAAGCAGAAGAAGGAGAAGGAGAAGGTGAAGTCTGGAGGGTGAAGCAGAAGAAGCAGAAGAAGGAGAAGGAGAAGGTGAAGTCTGGAGGGTGAATCACAAGAAGTAGAAGAAGGAGAAGGAGAAGCTGAAGTAAGGAGGGTGTAGCAGAAGAAGCAGAAGAAGGAGAAGGAGAAGGTGAAGTCTGGAGGGTGAAGCAGAAGAAGCAGAAGAAGGAGAAGGAGAAGGTGAAGTCTGGAGGGTGAAGCAGAAGAAGCAGAAGAAGGAGAAGGAGAAGGTGAAGTCAGGAGGGTGAATCAGAAGAAGTAGAAGAAGGAAAAGGAGAAGGTGAAGTCTGGAGGGTGAATCAGAAGAAGTAGAAGAAGGAGAAGGAGAAGGTGAAGTCTGGAGGGTGAATCAGAAGAAGTGGAAGAAGGAGAAGGAGAAGGTGAAGTCTGGAGGGTGAATCAGAAGAAGCAGAAGAAGGAGAAGGAGAAGGTGAAGTCTGGAGGGAGAAGCAGAAGAAGTAGAAGAAGGAGAAGGAGAAGGTGAAGTCTGGATTGTGAATCAGAAGAAGTAGAAGAAGGAGAAGGAGGAGGTGAAGTCTGGAGGGTGAATCAGAAGAAGTAGAAGAAGGAGAAGGAGAAGGTCAAATCTGGAGGGTGAATCAAAAGGAGCAGAAGAAGGAGAAGGAGAAGGTGAAGTCTGGAGGGTGAATCAGAAGAAGTAGAAGAAGGAGAAGGAGAAGGTGTAGTCTGGAGGATGAATCAGAAGAAGTAGAAGAAGGAGAAGGAGAAGGTGAAGTCTGGAGGGTGAATCAGAAGAAGCAGAATAAGGAGAAGGAGAAGGTGAAGTCTGGAGGGTAAATCAGAAGAAGCAGAAGAAGGAGAAGGAGAAGGTGAAGTCTGGAGGGTGAATCAGAAGAAGTAGAAGAAGGAGAAGGAGAAGGTGAAGTCTGGAGCGTGAAGCAGAAGAAGTAGAAGAAGGAGAAGGAGAAGGTGAAGTCTGGAGGGCGAAGCAGAAGAAGCAGAAGAAGGAGAAGGAGAAGGTGAAGTCTGGAGGGTGAAGCAGAAGAAGCAGAAGAAGGAGAAGAAGAAGGTGAAGTCTGGAGGGTGAATCAGAAGAAGTAGAAGAAGGAGAAGGAGAAGGTGAAGTAAGGAGGGTGAAGCAGAAGAAGCAGAAGAAGGAGAAGGAGAAGGTGAAGTCTGGAGGGAGAAGCAGAAGAAGCAGAAGAAGGAGAAGGAGGAGGTGAAGTCTGGAGGGTGAATCAGAAGAAGCAGAAGAAGGAGAAGGAGAAGGTGAAGTCTGGAGGGTGAATCAGAAGAAGTTGAAGAAGGAGAAGGAGAAGGTGAAGTCTGGAGGGTGAATCAGAAGAAGCAGAATAAGGAGAAGGAGAAGGTGAAGTCTGGAGGGTGAATCAGAAGAAGCAGAAGAAGGAGAAGGTGAAGTCTGGAGGGTGAATCAGAAGAAGTAGAAGAAGGAGAAGGAGAAGGTGAAGTCTGGAGGGTGAAGCGGAAGAAGTAGAAGAAGGAGAAGGAGAAGGCGAAGTCTGGAGGGTGAATCAGAAGAAGCAGAAGAAGGAGAAGGAGAAGTTGAAGTCTGGAGGGTGAAGCAGAAGAAGTAGAAGAAGGAGAAGGAGAAGGCGAAGTCTGGAGGGTGAATCAGAAGAAGTTGAAGAAGGAGAAGGAGAAGGTGAAGACTGGAGGTTGAATCAGAAGAAGTAGAAGAAGGAGAAGGAGATGGTGAAGTCTGGAGGGTGAATCAGAAGAAGTAGAAGAAGGAGAAGGAGAAGGCGAAGTCTGGAGGGTGAATCAGAAGAAGCAGAAGAAGGAGAAGGAGAAGGTGAAGTCTGGAGGGTGAATCAGAAGAAGCAGAAGAAGGAGAAGGAGAAGATGAAGTCTGGAGGGTGAATCAGAAGAATTAGAAGAAGGAGAAGGAGAAGTTGAGGTCTGGAGGGTGAATCAGAAGAAGCAGAAGAAGGAGAAGGAGAAGGTGAAGTCTGAAGGGTGAACCAGAAGAAGCAGAAGAAGGAGAAGGAGAAGGTGAAGTCTGGAGGGTGTATCAGAAGAAGCAGAAGAAGGAGAAGGAGAAGGTGAAGTCTGGAGGGTGAATCAGAAGAAGCAGAAGAAGGAGAAGGAGAAGGTGAAGTCTGGAGGGTGAATCAGAAGAAGTAGAAGAAGGAGAAGGAGAAGGTGAAGTCTGGAGGGTGAATCAGAAGAAGTAGAACAAGGAGAAGGAGAAGTTGAAGTCTGGAGGGTGAATCAGAAGAAGCAGAAGAAGGAGAAGGAGAAGGTGAAGTCTGGAGGGTGAATCAGAAGAAGCAGAAGAAGGAGAAGGAGAAGATGAAGTCTGGAGGGTGAATCAGAATAAGTAGAAGAAGGAGAAGGAGAAGGTGAAGTCTGGAGGGTGAATCAGAAGAAGCAGAAGAAGGGGAAGGAGAAGGTGAAGTCTGAAGAGTGAATCAGAAGAAGCAGAAGAAGGAGAAGGAGAAGGTGAAGTCTGGAGGGTGAATCAGAAGAAGCAGAATAAGGAGAAGGAGAAGGTGAAGTCTGGAGGTTGAATCAGAAGAAGCAGAAGAAGGAGAAGGAGAAGGTGAAGTCTGGAGGGTGAATCAGAGGAAGTAGAAGAAGGAGAAGGAGAAGGTGAAGTCTGGAGGGTGAAGCAGAAGAAGTAGAAGAAGGAGAAGGAGAAGGTGAAGTCATGAGGGTGAATCAGAAGAAGTAGAAGAAGGAGAAGGAGAAGGTGAAGTCAGGAGGGTGAATCAGAAGAAGCAGAAGAAGGAGAAGGAGAAGGTGAAGTCTGGAGTGTGAATCAGAAGAATCAGAAGAAGGAGAAGGAGAAGGTGAAGTCTGGAGGGTGAATCAGAAGAAGCAGAAGAAAGAGAAGGAGAAGGTGAAGTCTAGAGGGTGAAGCAGAAGAAGCAGAAGAAGGAGAAGGAGAAGGTGAAGTCAGGAGGGTGAATCAGTAGAAGTAGAAGAAGGAAAAGGAGAAGGTGAAGTCTGGAGGGTGAATCAGAAGAAGCAGAAGAAGGAGAAGGAGAAGGTGAAGTCTGGAGGGTGAATCAGAAGAAGTGGAAGAAGGAGAAGGAGAAGGTGAAGTCTGGAGGGTGAATCAGAAGAAGCAGAAGAAGGAGAAGGAGAAGGTGAAGTCTGGAGGGAGAAGCAGAAGAAGTAGAAGAAGGAGAAGGAGAAGGTGAAGTCTGGATTGTGAATCAGAAGAAGTAGAAGAAGGAGAAGGAGGAGGTGAAGTCTGGAGGGTGAATCAGAAGAAGTAGAAGAAGGAGAAGGAGAAGGTCAAGTCTGGAGGGTGAATCAAAAGGAGCAGAAGAAGGAGAAGGAGAAGGTGAAGTCTGGAGGGTGAATCAGAAGAAGTAGAAGAAGGAGAAGGAGAAGGTGAAGTCTGGAGGGTGAAGCAGAAGAAGTAGAAGAAGGAGAAGGAGAAGGTGAAGTCATGAGGGTGAATCAGAAGAAGTAGAAGAAGGAGAAGGAGAAGGTGAAGTCAGGAGGGTGAATCAGAAGAAGCAGAAGAAGGAGAAGGAGAAGGTGAAGTCTGGAGTGTGAATCAGAAGAATCAGAAGAAGGAGAAGGAGAAGGTGAAGTCTGGAGGGTGAATCAGAAGAAGCAGAAGAAGGAGAAGGAGAAGGTGAAGTCAGGAGGGTGAATCAGAAGAAGTAGAAGAAGGAGAAGGAGAAGGTGAAGTCTGGAGGGTGAATCAGAAGAAGTGGAAGAAGGAGAAGGAGAAGGTGAAGTCTGGAGGGTGAATCAGAAGAAGCAGAAGAAGGAGAAGGAGAAGGTGAAGTCTGGAGGGTGAATCAGAAGAAGTAGAAGAAGGAGAAGGAGAAGGTGAAGTCAGGAGGGTGAAGCAGTAGAGGCAGAAGTAGGAGAAGGAGAAGGTGAAATCTGGAGGGTGAAGCAGAAGAAGCAGAAGAAGGAGAAGGAGAAGGTGAAGTCTGGAGGGCGAAGCAGAAGAAGCAGAAGAAGGAGAAGGAGAAGGTGAAGTCTGGAGGGTGAAGCAGAAGAAGCAGAAGAAGGAGAAGGAGAAGGTGAAGTCTGGAGGGTGAATCACAAGAAGTAGAAGAAGGAGAAGGAGAAGCTGAAGTAAGGAGGGTGTAGCAGAAGAAGCAGAAGAAGGAGAAGGAGAAGGTGAAGTCTGGAGGGTGAAGCAGAAGAAGCAGAAGAAGGAGAAGGAGAAGGTGAAGTCTGGAGGGTGAAGCAGAAGAAGCAGAAGAAGGAGAAGGAGAAGGTGAAGTCAGGAGGGTGAATCAGAAGAAGTAGAAGAAGGAAAAGGAGAAGGTGAAGTCTGGAGGGTGAATCAGAAGAAGTAGAAGAAGGAGAAGGAGAAGGTGAAGTCTGGAGGGTGAATCAGAAGAAGTGGAAGAAGGAGAAGGAGAAGGTGAAGTCTGGAGGGTGAATCAGAAGAAGCAGAAGAAGGAGAAGGAGAAGGTGAAGTCTGGAGGGAGAAGCAGAAGAAGTAGAAGAAGGAGAAGGAGAAGGTGAAGTCTGGATTGTGAATCAGAAGAAGTAGAAGAAGGAGAAGGAGGAGGTGAAGTCTGGAGGGTGAATCAGAAGAAGTAGAAGAAGGAGAAGGAGAAGGTCAAGTCTGGAGGGTGAATCAAAAGGAGCAGAAGAAGGAGAAGGAGAAGGTGAAGTCTGGAGGGTGAATCAGAAGAAGTAGAAGAAGGAGAAGGAGAAGGTGTAGTCTGGAGGATGAATCAGAAGAAGTAGAAGAAGGAGAAGGAGAAGGTGAAGTCTGGAGGGTGAATCAGAAGAAGCAGAATAAGGAGAAGGAGAAGGTGAAGTCTGGAGGGTGAATCAGAAGAAGCAGAAGAAGGAGAAGGAGAAGGTGAAGTCTGGAGGGTGAATCAGAAGAAGTAGAAGAAGGAGAAGGAGAAGGTGAAGTCTGGAGCGTGAAGCAGAAGAAGTAGAAGAAGGAGAAGGAGAAGGTGAAGTCTGGAGGGCGAAGCAGAAGAAGCAGAAGAAGGAGAAGGAGAAGGTGAAGTCTGGAGGGTGAAGCAGAAGAAGCAGAAGAAGGAGAAGAAGAAGGTGAAGTCTGGAGGGTGAATCAGAAGAAGTAGAAGAAGGAGAAGGAGAAGGTGAAGTAAGGAGGGTGAAGCAGAAGAAGCAGAAGAAGGAGAAGGAGAAGGTGAAGTCTGGAGGGAGAAGCAGAAGAAGCAGAAGAAGGAGAAGGAGGAGGTGAAGTCTGGAGGGTGAATCAGAAGAAGCAGAAGAAGGAGAAGGAGAAGGTGAAGTCTGGAGGGTGAATCAGAAGAAGTTGAAGAAGGAGAAGGAGAAGGTGAAGTCTGGAGGGTGAATCAGAAGAAGCAGAATAAGGAGAAGGAGAAGGTGAAGTCTGGAGGGTGAATCAGAAGAAGCAGAAGAAGGAGAAGGTGAAGTCTGGAGGGTGAATCAGAAGAAGTAGAAGAAGGAGAAGGAGAAGGTGAAGTCTGGAGGGTGAAGCGGAAGAAGTAGAAGAAGGAGAAGGAGAAGGCGAAGTCTGGAGGGTGAATCAGAAGAAGCAGAAGAAGGAGAAGGAGAAGGTGAAGTCTGGAGGGTGAAGCAGAAGAAGTAGAAGAAGGAGAAGGAGAAGGCGAAGTCTGGAGGGTGAATCAGAAGAAGTTGAAGAAGGAGAAGGAGAAGGTGAAGACTGGAGGTTGAATCAGAAGAAGTAGAAGAAGGAGAAGGAGATGGTGAAGTCTGGAGGGTGAATCAGAAGAAGTAGAAGAAGGAGAAGGAGAAGGCGAAGTCTGGAGGGTGAATCAGAAGAAGCAGAAGAAGGAGAAGGAGAAGGTGAAGTCTGGAGGGTGAATCAGAAGAAGCAGAAGAAGGAGAAGGAGAAGATGAAGTCTGGAGGGTGAATCAGAAGAATTAGAAGAAGGAGAAGGAGAAGTTGAGTTCTGGAGGGTGAATCAGAAGAAGCAGAAGAAGGAGAAGGAGAAGGTGAAGTCTGAAGGGTGAACCAGAAGAAGCAGAAGAAGGAGAAGGAGAAGGTGAAGTCTGGAGGGTGTATCAGAAGAAGCAGAAGAAGGAGAAGGAGAAGGTGAAGTCTGGAGGGTGAATCAGAAGAAGCAGAAAAAGGAGAAGGAGAAGGTGAAGTCTGGAGGGTGAATCAGAAGAAGTAGAAGAAGGAGAAGGAGAAGGTGAAGTCTGGAGGGTGAATCAGAAGAAGTAGAACAAGGAGAAGGAGAAGTTGAAGTCTGGAGGGTGAATCAGAAGAAGCAGAAGAAGGAGAAGGAGAAGGTGAAGTCTGGAGGGTGAATCAGAAGAAGCAGAAGAAGGAGAAGGAGAAGATGAAGTCTGGAGGGTGAATCAGAATAAGTAGAAGAAGGAGAAGGAGAAGGTGAAGTCTGGAGGGTGAATCAGAAGAAGCAGAAGAAGGGGAAGGAGAAGGTGAAGTCTGAAGAGTGAATCAGAAGAAGCAGAAGAAGGAGAAGGAGAAGGTGAAGTCTGGAGGGTGAATCAGAAGAAGCAGAATAAGGAGAAGGAGAAGGTGAAGTCTGGAGGTTGAATCAGAAGAAGCAGAAGAAGGAGAAGGAGAAGGTGAAGTCTGGAGGGTGAATCAGAAGAAGTAGAAGAAGGAGAAGGAGAAGGTGAAGTCTGGAGGGTGAAGCAGAAGAAGTAGAAGAAGGAGAAGGAGAAGGTGAAGTCATGAGGGTGAATCAGAAGAAGTAGAAGAAGGAGAAGGAGAAGGTGAAGTCAGGAGGGTGAATCAGAAGAAGCAGAAGAAGGAGAAGGAGAAGGTGAAGTCTGGAGTGTGAATCAGAAGAATCAGAAGAAGGAGAAGGAGAAGGTGAAGTCTGGAGGGTGAATCAGAAGAAGCAGAAGAAAGAGAAGGAGAAGGTCAAGTCTAGAGGGTGAAGCAGAAGAAGCAGAAGAAGGAGAAGGAGAAGGTGAAGTCAGGAGGGTGAATCAGTAGAAGTAGAAGAAGGAAAAGGAGAAGGTGAAGTCTGGAGGGTGAATCAGAAGAAGTAGAAGAAGGAGAAGGAGAAGGTGAAGTCTGGAGGGTGAATCAGAAGAAGTGGAAGAAGGAGAAGGAGAAGGTGAAGTCTGGAGGGTGAATCAGAAGAAGCAGAAGAAGGAGAAGGAGAAGGTGAAGTCTGGAGGGAGAAGCAGAAGAAGTAGAAGAAGGAGAAGGAGAAGGTGAAGTCTGGATTGTGAATCAGAAGAAGTAGAAGAAGGAGAAGGAGGAGGTGAAGTCTGGAGGGTGAATCAGAAGAAGTAGAAGAAGGAGAAGGAGAAGGTCAAGTCTGGAGGGTGAATCAAAAGGAGCAGAAGAAGGAGAAGGAGAAGGTGAAGTCTGGAGGGTGAATCAGAAGAAGTAGAAGAAGGAGAAGGAGAAGGTGAAGTCTGGAGGGTGAAGCAGAAGAAGTAGAAGAAGGAGAAGGAGAAGGTGAAGTCATGAGGGTGAATCAGAAGAAGTAGAAGAAGGAGAAGGAGAAGGTGAAGTCAGGAGGGTGAATCAGAAGAAGTAGAAGAAGGAGAAGGAGGAGGTGAAGTCTGGAGGGTGAATCAGAAGAAGTAGAAGAAGGAGAAGGAGAAGGTCAAGTCTGGAGGGTGAATCAAAAGGAGCAGAAGAAGGAGAAGGAGAAGGTGAAGTCTGGAGGGTGAATCAGAAGAAGTAGAAGAAGGAGAAGGAGAAGGTGTAGTCTGGAGGATGAATCAGAAGAAGTAGAAGAAGGAGAAGGAGAAGGTGAAGTCTGGAGGGTGAATCAGAAGAAGCAGAATAAGGAGAAGGAGAAGGTGAAGTCTGGAGGGTGAATCAGAAGAAGCAGAAGAAGGAGAAGGAGAAGGTGAAGTCTGGAGGGTGAATCAGAAGAAGTAGAAGAAGGAGAAGGAGAAGGTGAAGTCTGGAGCGTGAAGCAGAAGAAGTAGAAGAAGGAGAAGGAGAAGGTGAAGTCTGGAGGGCGAAGCAGAAGAAGCAGAAGAAGGAGAAGGAGAAGGTGAAGTCTGGAGGGTGAAGCAGAAGAAGCAGAAGAAGGAGAAGAAGAAGGTGAAGTCTGGAGGGTGAATCAGAAGAAGTAGAAGAAGGAGAAGGAGAAGGTGAAGTAAGGAGGGTGAAGCAGAAGAAGCAGAAGAAGGAGAAGGAGAAGGTGAAGTCTGGAGGGAGAAGCAGAAGAAGCAGAAGAAGGAGAAGGAGGAGGTGAAGTCTGGAGGGTGAATCAGAAGAAGCAGAAGAAGGAGAAGGAGAAGGTGAAGTCTGGAGGGTGAATCAGAAGAAGTTGAAGAAGGAGAAGGAGAAGGTGAAGTCTGGAGGGTGAATCAGAAGAAGCAGAATAAGGAGAAGGAGAAGGTGAAGTCTGGAGGGTGAATCAGAAGAAGCAGAAGAAGGAGAAGGAGAAGGTGAAGTCTGGAGGGTGAATCAGAAGAAGTAGAAGAAGGAGAAGGAGAAGGTGAAGTCTGGAGGGTGAAGCGGAAGAAGTAGAAGAAGGAGAAGGAGAAGGCGAAGTCTGGAGGGTGAATCAGAAGAAGCAGAAGAAGGAGAAGGAGAAGGTGAAGTCTGGAGGGTGAATCAGAAGAAGTAGAAGAAGGAGAAGGAGAAGGCGAAGTCTGGAGGGTGAATCAGAAGAAGTTGAAGAAGGAGAAGGAGAAGGTGAAGACTGGAGGTTGAATCAGAAGAAGTAGAAGAAGGAGAAGGAGAAGGTGAAGTCTGGAGGGTGAATCAGAAGAAGTAGAAGAAGGAGAAGGAGAAGGCGAAGTCTGGAGGGTGAATCAGAAGAAGCAGAAGAAGGAGAAGGAGAAGGTGAAGTCTGGAGGGTGAAT
This sequence comes from Somniosus microcephalus, assembly GCF_052327205.1. Taxonomy (NCBI): domain Eukaryota; kingdom Metazoa; phylum Chordata; class Chondrichthyes; order Squaliformes; family Somniosidae; genus Somniosus; species Somniosus microcephalus. The sequence continues at coordinate 271,077 of NW_028225434.1, read as the reverse complement.
CAGAAGAAGCAGAAGAAGGAGAAGGAGAAGATGAAGTCTGGAGGGTGAATCAGAAGAATTAGAAGAAGGAGAAGGAGAAGTTGAGGTCTGGAGGGTGAATCAGAAGAAGCAGAAGAAGGAGAAGGAGAAGGTGAAGTCTGAAGGGTGAACCAGAAGAAGCAGAAGAAGGAGAAGGAGAAGGTGAAGTCTGGAGGGTGAATCAGAAGAAGCAGAATAAGGAGAAGGAGAAGGTGAAGTCTGGAGGGTGAATCAGAAGAAGCAGAAGAAGGAGAAGGTGAAGTCTGGAGGGTGAATCAGAAGAAGTAGAAGAAGGAGAAGGAGAAGGTGAAGTCTGGAGGGTGAAGCGGAAGAAGTAGAAGAAGGAGAAGGAGAAGGCGAAGTCTGGAGGGTGAATCAGAAGAAGCAGAAGAAGGAGAAGGAGAAGGTGAAGTCTGGAGGGTGAAGCAGAAGAAGTAGAAGAAGGAGAAGGAGAAGGCGAAGTCTGGAGGGTGAATCAGAAGAAGTTGAAGAAGGAGAAGGAGAAGGTGAAGACTGGAGGTTGAATCAGAAGAAGTAGAAGAAGGAGAAGGAGATGGTGAAGTCTGGAGGGTGAATCAGAAGAAGTAGAAGAAGGAGAAGGAGAAGGCGAAGTCTGGAGGGTGAATCAGAAGAAGCAGAAGAAGGAGAAGGAGAAGGTGAAGTCTGGAGGGTGAATCAGAAGAAGCAGAAGAAGGAGAAGGAGAAGATGAAGTCTGGAGGGTGAATCAGAAGAATTAGAAGAAGGAGAAGGAGAAGTTGAGTTCTGGAGGGTGAATCAGAAGAAGCAGAAGAAGGAGAAGGAGAAGGTGAAGTCTGAAGGGTGAACCAGAAGAAGCAGAAGAAGGAGAAGGAGAAGGTGAAGTCTGGAGGGTGTATCAGAAGAAGCAGAAGAAGGAGAAGGAGAAGGTGAAGTCTGGAGGGTGAATCAGAAGAAGCAGAAAAAGGAGAAGGAGAAGGTGAAGTCTGGAGGGTGAATCAGAAGAAGTAGAAGAAGGAGAAGGAGAAGGTGAAGTCTGGAGGGTGAATCAGAAGAAGTAGAACAAGGAGAAGGAGAAGTTGAAGTCTGGAGGGTGAATCAGAAGAAGCAGAAGAAGGAGAAGGAGAAGGTGAAGTCTGGAGGGTGAATCAGAAGAAGCAGAAGAAGGAGAAGGAGAAGATGAAGTCTGGAGGGTGAATCAGAATAAGTAGAAGAAGGAGAAGGAGAAGGTGAAGTCTGGAGGGTGAATCAGAAGAAGCAGAAGAAGGGGAAGGAGAAGGTGAAGTCTGAAGAGTGAATCAGAAGAAGCAGAAGAAGGAGAAGGAGAAGGTGAAGTCTGGAGGGTGAATCAGAAGAAGCAGAATAAGGAGAAGGAGAAGGTGAAGTCTGGAGGTTGAATCAGAAGAAGCAGAAGAAGGAGAAGGAGAAGGTGAAGTCTGGAGGGTGAATCAGAAGAAGTAGAAGAAGGAGAAGGAGAAGGTGAAGTCTGGAGGGTGAAGCAGAAGAAGTAGAAGAAGGAGAAGGAGAAGGTGAAGTCATGAGGGTGAATCAGAAGAAGTAGAAGAAGGAGAAGGAGAAGGTGAAGTCAGGATGGTGAATCAGAAGAAGCAGAAGAAGGAGAAGGAGAAGGTGAAGTCTGGAGTGTGAATCAGAAGAATCAGAAGAAGGAGAAGGAGAAGGTGAAGTCTGGAGGGTGAATCAGAAGAAGCAGAAGAAAGAGAAGGAGAAGGTCAAGTCTAGAGGGTGAAGCAGAAGAAGCAGAAGAAGGAGAAGGAGAAGGTGAAGTCAGGAGGGTGAATCAGTAGAAGTAGAAGAAGGAAAAGGAGAAGGTGAAGTCTGGAGGGTGAATCAGAAGAAGTAGAAGAAGGAGAAGGAGAAGGTGAAGTCTGGAGGGTGAATCAGAAGAAGTGGAAGAAGGAGAAGGAGAAGGTGAAGTCTGGAGGGTGAATCAGAAGAAGCAGAAGAAGGAGAAGGAGAAGGTGAAGTCTGGAGGGAGAAGCAGAAGAAGTAGAAGAAGGAGAAGGTGAAGTCTGGATTGTGAATCAGAAGAAGTAGAAGAAGGAGAAGGAGGAGGTGAAGTCTGGAGGGTGAATCAGAAGAAGTAGAAGAAGGAGAAGGAGAAGGTCAAGTCTGGAGGGTGAATCAAAAGGAGCAGAAGAAGGAGAAGGAGAAGGTGAAGTCTGGAGGGTGAATCAGAAGAAGTAGAAGAAGGAGAAGGAGAAGGTGAAGTCTGGAGGGTGAAGCAGAAGAAGTAGAAGAAGGAGAAGGAGAAGGTGAAGTCATGAGGGTGAATCAGAAGAAGTAGAAGAAGGAGAAGGAGAAGGTGAAGTCAGGAGGGTGAATCAGAAGAAGTAGAAGAAGGAGAAGGAGGAGGTGAAGTCTGGAGGGTGAATCAGAAGAAGTAGAAGAAGGAGAAGGAGAAGGTCAAGTCTGGAGGGTGAATCAAAAGGAGCAGAAGAAGGAGAAGGAGAAGGTGAAGTCTGGAGGGTGAATCAGAAGAAGTAGAAGAAGGAGAAGGAGAAGGTGTAGTCTGGAGGATGAATCAGAAGAAGTAGAAGAAGGAGAAGGAGAAGGTGAAGTCTGGAGGGTGAATCAGAAGAAGCAGAATAAGGAGAAGGAGAAGGTGAAGTCTGGAGGGTGAATCAGAAGAAGCAGAAGAAGGAGAAGGAGAAGGTGAAGTCTGGAGGGTGAATCAGAAGAAGTAGAAGAAGGAGAAGGAGAAGGTGAAGTCTGGAGCGTGAAGCAGAAGAAGTAGAAGAAGGAGAAGGAGAAGGTGAAGTCTGGAGGGCGAAGCAGAAGAAGCAGAAGAAGGAGAAGGAGAAGGTGAAGTCTGGAGGGTGAAGCAGAAGAAGCAGAAGAAGGAGAAGAAGAAGGTGAAGTCTGGAGGGTGAATCAGAAGAAGTAGAAGAAGGAGAAGGAGAAGGTGAAGTAAGGAGGGTGAAGCAGAAGAAGCAGAAGAAGGAGAAGGAGAAGGTGAAGTCTGGAGGGAGAAGCAGAAGAAGCAGAAGAAGGAGAAGGAGGAGGTGAAGTCTGGAGGGTGAATCAGAAGAAGCAGAAGAAGGAGAAGGAGAAGGTGAAGTCTGGAGGGTGAATCAGAAGAAGTTGAAGAAGGAGAAGGAGAAGGTGAAGTCTGGAGGGTGAATCAGAAGAAGCAGAATAAGGAGAAGGAGAAGGTGAAGTCTGGAGGGTGAATCAGAAGAAGCAGAAGAAGGAGAAGGAGAAGGTGAAGTCTGGAGGGTGAATCAGAAGAAGTAGAAGAAGGAGAAGGAGAAGGTGAAGTCTGGAGGGTGAAGCGGAAGAAGTAGAAGAAGGAGAAGGAGAAGGCGAAGTCTGGAGGGTGAATCAGAAGAAGCAGAAGAAGGAGAAGGAGAAGGTGAAGTCTGGAGGGTGAATCAGAAGAAGTAGAAGAAGGAGAAGGAGAAGGCGAAGTCTGGAGGGTGAATCAGAAGAAGTTGAAGAAGGAGAAGGAGAAGGTGAAGACTGGAGGTTGAATCAGAAGAAGTAGAAGAAGGAGAAGGAGAAGGTGAAGTCTGGAGGGTGAATCAGAAGAAGTAGAAGAAGGAGAAGGAGAAGGCGAAGTCTGGAGGGTGAATCAGAAGAAGCAGAAGAAGGAGAAGGAGAAGGTGAAGTCTGGAGGGTGAATCAGAAGAAGCAGAAGAAGGAGAAGGAGAAGATGAAGTCTGGAGGGTGAATCAGAAGAATTAGAAGAAGGAGAAGGAGAAGTTGAGGTCTGGAGGGTGAATCAGAAGAAGCAGAAGAAGGAGAAGGAGAAGGTGAAGTCTGAAGGGTGAACCAGAAGAAGCAGAAGAAGGAGAAGGAGAAGGTGAAGTCTGGAGGGTGTATCAGAAGAAGCAGAAGAAGGAGAAGGAGAAGGTGAAGTCTGGAGGGTGAATCAGAAGAAGCAGAAGAAGGAGAAGGAGAAGGAGAAGTCTGGAGGGTGAATCAGAAGAAGTAGAAGAAGGAGAAGGAGAAGGTGAAGTCTGGAGGGTGAATCAGAAGAAGTAGAACAAGGAGAAGGAGAAGTTGAAGTCTGGAGGGTGAATCAGAAGAAGCAGAAGAAGGAGAAGGAGAAGGTGAAGTCTGGAGGGTGAATCAGAAGAAGCAGAAGAAGGAGAAGGAGAAGATGAAGTCTGGAGGGTGAATCAGAATAAGTAGAAGAAGGAGAAGGAGAAGGTGAAGTCTGGAGGGTGAATCAGAAGAAGCAGAAGAAGGGGAAGGAGAAGGTGAAGTCTGAAGAGTGAATCAGAAGAAGCAGAAGAAGGAGAAGGAGAAGGTGAAGTCTGGAGGGTGAATCAGAAGAAGCAGAATAAGGAGAAGGAGAAGGTGAAGTCTGGAGGGTGAATCAGAAGAAGCAGAAGAAGGAGAAGGAGAAGGTGAAGTCTGGATGGTGAAGCAGAAGAAGTAGAAGAAGGAGAAGGAGAAGGTGAAGTCTGGAGGGTGAAGCAGAAGAAGTAGAAGAAGGAGAAGGAGAAGGTGAAGTCATGAGGGTGAATCAGAAGAAGTAGAAGAAGGAGAAGGAGAAGGTGAAGTCAGGAGGGTGAATCAGAAGAAGCAGAAGAAGGAGAAGGAGAAGGTGAAGTCTGGAGTGTGAATCAGAAGAATCAGAAGAAGGAGAAGGAGAAGGTGAAGTCTGGAGGGTGAATCAGAAGAAGCAGAAGAAAGAGAAGGAGAAGGTGAAGTCTAGAGGGTGAAGCAGAAGAAGCAGAAGAAGGAGAAGTAGAAGGTGAAGACTGGAGGGTGAATCAGAAGAAGTAGAAGAAGGAGAAGGAGAAGGTGAAGTCTGGAGGGTGAATCAGAAGAGGTAGAAGAAGGAGAAGGAGAAGGTGAAGTCTGGAGGGTGAATCAGAAGAAGTCGAAGAAGGAGAAGGAAATGGTGAAGTCTGGAGGGTGAATCAGAAGAAGTAGAAGAAGGAGAAGGAGAAGGTGAAGTCAGGAGGGTGAATCAGAAGAAGCAGAAGAAGGAGAAGGAGAAGGTGAAGTTAGGAGGGTGAATCAGAAGAAGCAGAAGAAGGAGAAGGAGAAGGTGAAGTCAGGGGGGTGAAGCAGAAAAAGTAGAAGAAGGAGAAGGAGAAGGCGAAGTCAGGAAGGTGAAGCAGAAGAAGCAGAAGAAGGAGAAGGAGAAGGTGAAGTCTGGCGGGCGCAGCAGAAGAAGCAGAAGAAGGAGAAGGTGAAGGTGAAGTCTGGAGGGTGAAGCAGAAGAAGCAGAAGAAGGAGAAGGAGAAGGTGAAGTCTGGAGGGTGAATCAGAAGAAGTAGAAGAAGGAGAAGGAGAAGGTGAAGTCAGGAGGGTGAAGCAGAAGAAGCAGAAGAAGGAGAAGGAGAAGGTGAAGTCTGGAGGGTGAAGCAGAAGAAGCAGAAGAAGGAGAAGGAGAAGGTGAAGTCTGGAGGGTGAATCAGAAGAAGTAGAAGAAGGAGAAGGAGAAGGTGAAGTCAGGAGGGTGAAGCAGAAGAAGCAGAAGAAGGAGAAGGAGAAGGTGAAGTCTGGAGGGTGAAGCAGAAGAAGCAGAAGAAGGAGAAGGAGAAGGTGAAGTCTGGAGGGCGAAGCAGAAGAAGTAGAAGAAGGAGAAGGAGAAGGTGAAGTCTGGATGGTGAAGCAGAAGAAGCAGAAGAAGGAGAAGGAGAAGGTGAAGTCTGGAGGGTGAATCAGAAGAAGTAGAAGAAGGAGAAGGAGAAGGTGAAGTCAGGAGGGTGAAGCAGAAGAAGCAGAAGAAGGAGAAGGAGAAGGTGAAGTCTGGAGGGTGAAACAGAAGAAGCAGAAGAAGGAGAAGGAGAAGGTGCAGTCTGGAGGGTGAAGCAGAAGAAGCAGAAGAAGGAGAAGGAGAAGGTGAAGTCAGGAGGGTGAATCAGAAGAAGTAGAAGAAGGAGAAGGAGAAGGTGAAGTCTGGAGGGTGAATCAGAAGAAGTAGAAGAAGGAGAAGGAGAAGGTGAAGTCTGGAGGTTGAATCAGAAGAAGTAGAAGAAGAAGAAGGAGAAGGGGAAGTCTGGAGGGTGAATCAGAAGAAGCAGAAGAAGGAGAAGGAGAAGGTGAAGTCTGGAGGGAGAAGCAGAAGAAGTAGAAGAAGAAGGAGAAGGTGAAATCTGGAGGGTGAATAAGAAGAAGTAGAAGAAGGAGAAGGAGAAGGTGAAGTCTGGAGGGTGAATCAGAAGAAGTAGAAGAAGGAGAAGGAGAAGGTGAAGTCTGGAGGGTGAATCAGAAGAAGCAGAAGAAGGAGAAGGAGAAGGTGGAGTCTGGAGGCTGAATCAGAAGAAGTAGAAGAAGGAGAAGGAGAAGGTGTAGTCTGGAGAGTGAATCAGAAGAAGTAGACGAAGGAGAAGGAGAAGGTGAAGTCTGGAGGGTGAATCAGAAAAAGCAGAAGAAGGAGAAGGAGAAGGCGAAGTCTGGAGGGTGAATCAGAAGAAGTAGAAGAAGGAGAAGGAGAAGGTGAAGTCTGGAGGGTGAATCAGAATAAGCAGAAGAAGGAGAAGGAGAAGGTGAAGTCTGGAGGGTGAATCTGAAGAAGCAGAAGAAGGAGAAGGAGAAGGTGTAGTCTGGAGGGTGAATCAGAAGAAGCAGAAGAAGGAGAAGGAGAAGGTGAAGTCTGGAGGGTGAATCAGAAGAAGCAGAAGAAGTAGAAGGAGAAGGTGAAGTCTGGAGGGTGAATCAGAAGAAGTAGAAGAAGGAGAAGGAGAAGGTGAAGTCTGGAGGGTGAATCAGAAGAAGCAGAAGAAGGAGAAGGAGAAGGTGAAGTCAGGAGTGTGAATCAGAAGAAGCAGAAACAGGAGAAGGAGAAGGTGAAGACTGGAGGGTGAATCAGAAGAAGTAGAAGAAGCAGAAGGAGAAGGTGAAGTCTGGAGGGTGAATCAGAAGAAGTAGAAGAAGGAGAAGGAGATGGTGAGGTCTGGAGGGTGAATCAGAAGAAGCAGAAGAAGGAGAAGGAGAAGGTGAAGTCTGGAGGGTGAATCAGAAGAAGCAGAAGAAGGAGAAGGAGAAAGTGAAGACTGGCGGGTGAATCAGAAGAAGTAGAAGAAGGAGAAGGAGAAGATGAAGTCTGGAGGGTGAATCAGAAGAAGTAGAAGAAGGAGAAGGAGAAGGTGAGGTCTGGAGGGTGAATCAGAAGAAGCAGAAGAAGGAGAAGGAGAAGGTGAAGTCTGGAGGGTGAATCAGAAGAAGCAGAAGAAGGAGAAGGAGAAGGTGAAGTTTGGAGGGTGAATCAGAAGAAGCAGAAGAAGGAGAAGGAGAAGGTGAAGTCAGGAGGGTGAATCAGAAGAAGCAGAAGAAGGAGAAGGAGAAGGTGAAGTTAGGAGGGTGAATCAGAAGAAGTAGAAGAAGGAGAAGGAGAAGGTGAAGTCTGGAGGGTGAATCAGAAGAAGTAGAAGAAGGAGAAGGAGAAGGTGAAGTCAGGAGGGTGAAGCAGAAGAAGCAGAAGAAGGAGAAGGAGAAGGTGAAATCTGGAGGGTGAAGCAGAAGAAGCAGAAGAAGGAGAAGGAGAAGGTGAAGTCTGGAGGGCGAAGCAGAAGAAGCAGAAGAAGGAGAAGGAGAAGGTGAAGTCTGGAGGGTGAAGCAGAAGAAGCAGAAGAAGGAGAAGGAGAAGGTGAAGTCTGGAGGGTGAATCACAAGAAGTAGAAGAAGGAGAAGGAGAAGGTGAAGTAAGGAGGGTGAAGCAGAAGAAGCAGAAGAAGGAGAAGGAGAAGGTGAAGTCTGGAGGGTGAATCAGAAGAAGCAGAATAAGGAGAAGGAGAAGGTGAAGTCTGGAGGGTGAATCAGAAGAAGCAGAAGAAGGAGAAGGAGAAGGTGAAGTCTGGAGGGTGAATCAGAAGAAGTAGAAGAAGGAGAAGGAGAAGGTGAAGTCTGGAGCGTGAAGCAGAAGAAGTAGAAGAAGGAGAAGGAGAAGGTGAAGTCTGGAGGGCGAAGCAGAAGAAGCAGAAGAAGGAGAAGGAGAAGGTGAAGTCTGGAGGGTGAAGCAGAAGAAGCAGAAGAAGGAGAAGAAGAAGGTGAAGTCTGGAGGGTGAATCAGAAGAAGTAGAAGAAGGAGAAGGAGAAGGTGAAGTAAGGAGGGTGAAGCAGAAGAAGCAGAAGAAGGAGAAGGAGAAGGTGAAGTCTGGAGGGAGAAGCAGAAGAAGCAGAAGAAGGAGAAGGAGGAGGTGAAGTCTGGAGGGTGAATCAGAAGAAGCAGAAGAAGGAGAAGGAGAAGGTGAAGTCTGGAGGGTGAATCAGAAGAAGTTGAAGAAGGAGAAGGAGAAGGTGAAGTCTGGAGGGTGAATCAGAAGAAGCAGAATAAGGAGAAGGAGAAGGTGAAGTCTGGAGGGTGAATCAGAAGAAGCAGAAGAAGGAGAAGGAGAAGGTGAAGTCTGGAGGGTGAATCAGAAGAAGTAGAAGAAGGAGAAGGAGAAGGTGAAGTCTGGAGGGTGAAGCGGAAGAAGTAGAAGAAGGAGAAGGAGAAGGCGAAGTCTGGAGGGTGAATCAGAAGAAGCAGAAGAAGGAGAAGGAGAAGGTGAAGTCTGGAGGGTGAATCAGAAGAAGTAGAAGAAGGAGAAGGAGAAGGCGAAGTCTGGAGGGTGAATCAGAAGAAGTTGAAGAAGGAGAAGGAGAAGGTGAAGACTGGAGGTTGAATCAGAAGAAGTAGAAGAAGGAGAAGGAGAAGGTGAAGTCTGGAGGGTGAATCAGAAGAAGTAGAAGAAGGAGAAGGAGAAGGCGAAGTCTGGAGGGTGAATCAGAAGAAGCAGAAGAAGGAGAAGGAGAAGGTGAAGTCTGGAGGGTGAATCAGAAGAAGCAGAAGAAGGAGAAGGTGGAGATGAAGTCTGGAGGGTGAATCAGAAGAATTAGAAGAAGGAGAAGGAGAAGTTGAGGTCTGGAGGGTGAATCAGAAGAAGCAGAAGAAGGAGAAGGAGAAGGTGAAGTCTGAAGGGTGAACCAGAAGAAGCAGAAGAAGGAGAAGGAGAAGGTGAAGTCTGGAGGGTGTATCAGAAGAAGCAGAAGAAGGAGAAGGAGAAGGTGAAGTCTGGAGGGTGAATCAGAAGAAGCAGAAGAAGGAGAAGGAGAAGGTGAAGTCTGGAGGGTGAATCAGAAGAAGTAGAAGAAGGCGAAGGAGAAGGTGAAGTCTGGAGGGTGAATCAGAAGAAGTAGAACAAGGAGAAGGAGAAGTTGAAGTCTGGAGGGTGAATCAGAAGAAGCAGAAGAAGGAGAAGGAGAAGGTGAAGTCTGGAAGGTGAATCAGAAGAAGCAGAAGAAGGAGAAGGAGAAGATGAAGTCTGGAGGGTGAATCAGAATAAGTAGAAGAAGGAGAAGGAGAAGGTGAAGTCTGGAGGGTGAATCAGAAGAAGCAGAAGAAGGGGAAGGAGAAGGTGAAGTCTGAAGAGTGAATCAGAAGAAGCAGAAGAAGGAGAAGGAGAAGGTGAAGTCTGGAGGGTGAATCAGAAGAAGCAGAATAAGGAGAAGGAGAAGGTGAAGTCTGGAGGGTGAATCAGAAGAAGCAGAAGAAGGAGAAGGAGAAGGTGAAGTCTGGAGGGTGAATCAGAAGAAGTAGAAGAAGGAGAAGGAGAAGGTGAAGTCTGGAGGGTGAAGCAGAAGAAGTAGAAGAAGGAGAAGGAGAAGGTGAAGTCATGAGGGTGAATCAGAAGAAGTAGAAGAAGGAGAAGGAAAAGGTGAAGTCAGGAGGGTGAATCAGAAGAAGTAGAAGAAGGAAAAGGAGAAGGTGAAGTCTGGAGGGTGAATCAGAAGAAGTAGAAGAAGGAGAAGGAGAAGGTGAAGTCTGGAGGGTGAATCAGAAGAAGTGGAAGAAGGAGAAGGAGAAGGTGAAGTCTGGAGGGAGAAGCAGAAGAAGTAGAAGAAGGAGAAGGAGAAGGTGAAGTCTGGATTGTGAATCAGAAGAAGTAGAAGAAGGAGAAGGAGGAGGTGAAGTCTGGAGGGTGAATCAGAAGAAGTAGAAGAAGGAGAAGGAGAAGGTCAAGTCTGGAGGGTGAATCAAAAGGAGCAGAAGAAGGAGAAGGAGAAGGTGAAGTCTGGAGGGTGAATCAGAAGAAGTAGAAGAAGGAGAAGGAGAAGGTGAAGTCTGGAGGGTGAAGCAGAAGAAGTAGAAGAAGGAGAAGGAGAAGGTGAAGTCATGAGGGTGAATCAGAAGAAGTAGAAGAAGGAGAAGGAGAAGGTGAAGTCAGGAGGGTGAATCAGAAGAAGCAGAAGAAGGAGAAGGAGAAGGTGAAGTCTGGAGTGTGAATCAGAAGAATCAGAAGAAGGAGAAGGAGAAGGTGAAGTCTGGAGGGTGAATCAGAAGAAGCAGAAGAAAGAGAAGGAGAAGGTGAAGTCTAGAGGGTGAAGCAGAAGAAGCAGAAGAAGGAGAAGGAGAAGGTGAAGTCAGGAGGGTGAATCAGAAGAAGTAGAAGAAGGAAAAGGAGAAGGTGAAGTCTGGAGGGTGAATCAGAAGAAGTAGAAGAAGGAGAAGGAGAAGGTGAAGTCTGGAGGGTGAATCAGAAGAAGTGGAAGAAGGAGAAGGAGAAGGTGAAGTCTGGAGGGTGAATCAGAAGAAGCAGAAGAAGGAGAAGGAGAAGGTGAAGTCTGGAGGGAGAAGCAGAAGAAGTAGAAGAAGGAGAAGGAGAAGGTGAAGTCTGGATTGTGAATCAGAAGAAGTAGAAGAAGGAGAAGGAGGAGGTGAAGTCTGGAGGGTGAATCAGAAGAAGTAGAAGAAGGAGAAGGAGAAGGTCAAGTCTGGAGGGTGAATCAAAAGGAGCAGAAGAAGGAGAAGGAGAAGGTGAAGTCTGGAGGGTGAATCAGAAGAAGTAGAAGAAGGAGAAGGAGAAGGTGTAGTCTGGAGGATGAATCAGAAGAAGTAGAGAAGGAGAAGGAGAAGGTGAAGTCTGGAGGGTGAATCAGAAGAAGCAGAATAAGGAGAAGGAGAAGGTGAAGTCTGGAGGGTGAATCAGAAGAAGCAGAAGAAGGAGAAGGAGAAGGTGAAGTCTGGAGGGTGAATCAGAAGAAGTAGAAGAAGGAGAAGGAGAAGGTGAAGTCTGGAGCGTGAAGCAGAAGAAGTAGAAGAAGGAGAAGGAGAAGGTGAAGTCTGGAGGGCGAAGCAGAAGAAGCAGAAGAAGGAGAAGGAGAAGGTGAAGTCTGGAGGGTGAAGCAGAAGAAGCAGAAGAAGGAGAAGAAGAAGGTGAAGTCTGGAGGGTGAATCAGAAGAAGTAGAAGAAGGAGAAGGAGAAGGTGAAGTAAGGAGGGTGAAGCAGAAGAAGCAGAAGAAGGAGAAGGAGAGGGTGAAGTCTGGAGGGAGAAGCAGAAGAAGCAGAAGAAGGAGAAGGAGGAGGTGAAGTCTGGAGGGTGAATCAGAAGAAGCAGAAGAAGGAGAAGGAGAAGGTGAAGTCTGGAGGGTGAATCAGAAGAAGTTGAAGAAGGAGAAGGAGAAGGTGAAGTCTGGAGGGTGAATCAGAAGAAGCAGAATAAGGAGAAGGAGAAGGTGAAGTCTGGAGGGTGAATCAGAAGAAGCAGAAGAAGGAGAAGGAGAAGGTGAAGTCTGGAGGGTGAATCAGAAGAAGTAGAAGAAGGAGAAGGAGAAGGTGAAGTCTGGAGGGTGAAGCGGAAGAAGTAGAAGAAGGAGAAGGAGAAGGCGAAGTCTGGAGGGTGAATCAGAAGAAGCAGAAGAAGGAGAAGGAGAAGGTGAAGTCTGGAGGGTGAATCAGAAGAAGTAGAAGAAGGAGAAGGAGAAGGCGAAGTCTGGAGGGTGAATCAGAAGAAGTTGAAGAAGGAGAAGGAGAAGGTGAAGACTCGAGGTTGAATCAGAAGAAGTAGAAGAAGGAGAAGGAGAAGGTGAAGTCTGGAGGGTGAATCAGAAGAAGTAGAAGAAGGAGAAGGAGAAGGCGAAGTCTGGAGGGTGAATCAGAAGAAGCAGAAGAAGGAGAAGGAGAAGGTGAAGTCTGGAGGGTGAATCAGAAGAAGCAGAAGAAGGAGAAGGAGAAGATGAAGTCTGGAGGGTGAATCAGAAGAATTAGAAGAAGGAGAAGGAGAAGTTGAGGTCTGGAGGGTGAATCAGAAGAAGCAGAAGAAGGAGAAGGAGAAGGTGTAGTTAGGAGGGTGAACCAGAAGAAGCAGAAGAAGGAGAAGGAGAAGGTGAAGTCTGGAGGGTGTATCAGAAGAAGCAGAAGAAGGAGAAGGAGAAGGTGAAGTCTGGAGGGTGAATCAGAAGAAGCAGAAGAAGGAGAAGGAGAAGGTGAAGTCTGGAGGGTGAATCAGAAGAAGTAGAAGAAGGAGAAGGAGAAGGTGAAGTCTGGAGGGTGAATCAGAAGAAGTAGAACAAGGAGAAGGAGAAGTTGATGTCTGGAGGGTGAATCAGAAGAAGCAGAAGAAGGAGAAGGAGAAGGTGAAGTCTGGAGGGTGAATCAGAAGAAGCAGAAGAAGGAGAAGGAGAAGATGAAGTCTGGAGGGTGAATCAGAATAAGTAGAAGAAGGAGAAGGAGAAGGTGAAGTCTGGAGGGTAAATCAGAAGAAGCAGAAGAAGGGGAAGGAGAAGGTGAAGTCTGAAGAGTGAATCAGAAGAAGCAGAAGAAGGAGAAGGAGAAGGTGAAGTCTGGAGGGTGAATCAGAAGAAGCAGAATAAGGAGAAGGAGAAGGTGAAGTCTGGAGGGTGAATCAGAAGAAGCAGAAGAAGGAGAAGGAGAAGGTGAAGTCTGGAGGGTGAAGCAGAAGAAGTAGAAGAAGGAGAAGGAGAAGGTGAAGTCTGGAGGGTGAAGCAGAAGAAGTAGAAGAAGGAGAAGGAGAAGGTGAAGTCATGAGGGTGAATCAGAAGAAGTAGAAGAAGGAGAAGGAGAAGGTGAAGTCAGGAGGGTGAATCAGAAGAAGCAGAAGAAGGAGAAGGAGAAGGTGAAGTCTGGAGTGTGAATCAGAAGAATCAGAAGAAGGAGAAGGAGAAGGTGAAGTCTGGAGGGTGAATCAGAAGAAGCAGAAGAAAGAGAAGGAGAAGGTGAAGTCTAGAGGGTGAAGCAGAAGAAGCAGAAGAAGGAGAAGTAGAAGGTGAAGACTGGAGGGTGAATCAGAAGAAGTAGAAGAAGGAGAAGGAGAAGGTGAAGTCTGGAGGGTGAATCAGAAGAGGTAGAAGAAGGAGAAGGAGAAGGTGAAGTCTGGAGGGTGAATCAGAAGAAGTCGAAGAAGGAGAAGGAAATGGTGAAGTCTGGAGGGTGAATCAGAAGAAGTAGAAGAAGGAGAAGGAGAAGGTGAAGTCAGGAGGGTGAATCAGAAGAAGCAGAAGAAGGAGAAGGAGAAGGTGAAGTTAGGAGGGTGAATCAGAAGAAGCAGAAGAAGGAGAAGGAGAAGGTGAAGTCAGGGGGGTGAAGCAGAAAAAGTAGAAGAAGGAGAAGGAGAAGGCGAAGTCAGGAAGGTGAAGCAGAAGAAGCAGAAGAAGGAGAAGGAGAAGGTGAAGTCTGGCGGGCGCAGCAGAAGAAGCAGAAGAAGGAGAAGGTGAAGGTGAAGTCTGGAGGGTGAAGCAGAAGAAGCAGAAGAAGGAGAAGGAGAAGGTGAAGTCTGGAGGGTGAATCAGAAGAAGTAGAAGAAGGAGAAGGAGAAGGTGAAGTCAGGAGGGTGAAGCAGAAGAAGCAGAAGAAGGAGAAGGAGAAGGTGAAGTCTGGAGGGTGAAGCAGAAGAAGCAGAAGAAGGAGAAGGAGAAGGTGAAGTCTGGAGGGCGAAGCAGAAGAAGTAGAAGAAGGAGAAGGAGAAGGTGAAGTCTGGATGGTGAAGCAGAAGAAGCAGAAGAAGGAGAAGGAGAAGGTGAAGTCTGGAGGGTGAATCAGAAGAAGTAGAAGAAGGAGAAGGAGAAGGTGAAGTCAGGAGGGTGAAGCAGAAGAAGCAGAAGAAGGAGAAGGAGAAGGTGAAGTCTGGAGGGTGAAACAGAAGAAGCAGAAGAAGGAGAAGGAGAAGGTGAAGTCTGGAGGGTGAAGCAGAAGAAGCAGAAGAAGGAGAAGGAGAAGGTGAAGTCAGGAGGGTGAATCAGAAGAAGTAGAAGAAGGAGAAGGAGAAGGTGAAGTCTGGAGGGTGAATCAGAAGAAGTAGAAGAAGGAGAAGGAGAAGGTGAAGTCTGGAGGTTGAATCAGAAGAAGTAGAAGAAGAAGAAGGAGAAGGGGAAGTCTGGAGGGTGAATCAGAAGAAGCAGAAGAAGGAGAAGGAGAAGGTGAAGTCTGGAGGGAGAAGCAGAAGAAGTAGAAGAAGAAGGAGAAGGTGAAATCTGGAGGGTGAATAAGAAGAAGTAGAAGAAGGAGAAGGAGAAGGTGAAGTCTGGAGGGTGAATCAGAAGAAGTAGAAGAAGGAGAAGGAGAAGGTGAAGTCTGGAGGGTGAATCAGAAGAAGCAGAAGAAGGAGAAGGAGAAGGTGGAGTCTGGAGGCTGAATCAGAAGAAGTAGAAGAAGGAGAAGGAGAAGGTGTAGTCTGGAGAGTGAATCAGAAGAAGTAGACGAAGGAGAAGGAGAAGGTGAAGTCTGGAGGGTGAATCAGAAAAAGCAGAAGAAGGAGAAGGAGAAGGCGAAGGCTGGAGGGTGAATCAGAAGAAGCAGAAGAAGGAGAAGGAGAAGGTGAAGTCTGGAGGGTGAATCAGAAGAAGCAGAAGAAGGAGAAGGAGAAGGTGAAGTCTGGAGGGTGAATCTGAAGAAGCAGAAGAAGGAGAAGGAGAAGGTGAAGTCTGGAGGGTGAATCAGAAGAAGCAGAAGAAGGAGAAGGAGAAGGTGAAGTCTGGAGGGTGAATCAGAAGAAGCAGAAGAAGTAGAAGGAGAAGGTGAAGTCTGGAGGGTGAATCAGAAGAAGTAGAAGAAGGAGAAGGAGAAGGTGAAGTCTGGAGGGTGAATCAGAAGAAGCAGAAGAAGGAGAAGGAGAAGGTGAAGTCAGGAGTGTGAATCAGAAGAAGCAGAAACAGGAGAAGGAGAAGGTGAAGACTGGAGGGTGAATCAGAAGAAGTAGAAGAAGCAGAAGGAGAAGGTGAAGTCTGGAGGGTGAATCAGAAGAAGTAGAAGAAGGAGAAGGAGATGGTGAGGTCTGGAGGGTGAATCAGAAGAAGCAGAAGAAGGAGAAGGAGAAGGTGAAGTCTGGAGGGTGAATCAGAAGAAGCAGAAGAAGGAGAAGGAGAAGGTGAAGACTGGCGGTTGAATCAGAAGAAGTAGAAGAAGGAGAAGGAGAAGATGAAGTCTGGAGGGTGAATCAGAAGAAGTAGAAGAAGGAGAAGGAGAAGGTGAGGTCTGGAGGGTGAATCAGAAGAAGCAGAAGAAGGAGAAGGAGAAGGTGAAGTCTGGAGGGTGAATCAGAAGAAGCAGAAGAAGGAGAAGGAGAAGGTGAAGTCTGGAGGGTGAATCAGAAGAAGCAGAAGAAGGAGAAGGAGAAGGTGAAGTCAGGAGGGTGAATCAGAAGAAGCAGAAGAAGGAGAAGGAGAAGGTGAATTAGGAGGGTGAATCAGAAGAAGTAGAAGAAGGAGAAGGAGAAGGAGAAGTCTGGAGGGTGAATCAGAAGAAGTAGAAGAAGGAGAAGGAGAAGGTGAAGTCAGGAGGGTGAAGCAGAAGAAGGAGAAGGAGAAGGTGAAATCTGGAGGGTGAAGCAGAAGAAGCAGAAGAAGGAGAAGGAGAAGGTGAAGTCTGGAGGGCGAAGCAGAAGAAGCAGAAGAAGGAGAAGGAGAAGGTGAAGTCTGGAGGGTGAAGCAGAAGAAGCAGAAGAAGGAGAAGGAGAAGGTGAAGTCTGGAGGGTGAATCACAAGAAGTAGAAGAAGGAGAAGGAGAAGGTGAAGTAAGGAGGGTGAAGCAGAAGAAGCAGAAGAAGGAGAAGGAGAAGGTGAAGTCTGGAGGGTGAAGCAGAAGAAGCAGAAGAAGGAGAAGGAGATGGTGAAGTCTGGAGGGTGAAGCAGAAGAAGCAGAAGAAGGAGAAGGAGAAGGTGAAGTCAGGAGGGTGAATCAGAAGAAGTAGAAGAAGGAAAAGGAGAAGGTGAAGTCTGGAGGGTGAATCAGAAGAAGTAGAAGAAGGAGAAGGAGAAGGTGAAGTCTGGAGGGTGAATCAGAAGAAGTGGAAGAAGGAGAAGGAGAAGGTGAAGTCTGGAGGGTGAATCAGAAGAAGCAGAAGAAGGAGAAGGAGAAGGTGAAGTCTGGAGGGAGAAGCAGAAGAAGTAGAAGAAGGAGAAGGAGAAGGTGAAGTCTGGATTGTGAATCAGAAGAAGTAGAAGAAGGAGAAGGAGGAGGTGAAGTCTGGAGGGTGAATCAGAAGAAGTAGAAGAAGGAGAAGGAGAAGGTCAAGTCTGGAGGGTGAATCAAAAGGAGCAGAAGAAGGAGAAGGAGAAGGTGAAGTCTGGAGGGTGAATCAGAAGAAGTAGAAGAAGGAGAAGGAGAAGGTGTAGTCTGGAGGATGAATCAGAAGAAGTAGAAGAAGGAGAAGGAGAAGGTGAAGTCTGGAGCGTGAAGCAGAAGAAGTAGAAGAAGGAGAAGGAGAAGGTGAAGTCTGGAGGGCGAAGCAGAAGAAGCAGAAGAAGGAGAAGGAGAAGGTGAAGTCTGGAGGGTGAAGCAGAAGAAGCAGAAGAAGGAGAAGGAGAAGTTGAAGTCTGGAGGGTGAATCAGAAGAAGTAGAAGAAGGAGAAGGAGAAGGTGAAGTAAGGAGGGTGAAGCAGAAGAAGCAGAAGAAGGAGAAGGAGAAGGTGAAGTCTGGAGGGTGAAGCAGAAGAAGCAGAAGAAGGAGAAGGAGGAGGTGAAGTCTGGAGGGTGAATCAGAAGAAGCAGAAGAAGGAGAAGGAGAAGGTGAAGTCTGGAGGGTGAATCAGAAGAAGTTGAAGAAGGAGAAGGAGAAGGTGAAGTCTGGAGGGTGAATCAGAGAAACAAAATAAGGAGAAGGAGAAGGTGAAGTCTGGAGGGTGAATCAGAAGAAGCAGAAGAAGGAGAAGGAGAAGGTGAAGTCTGGATGGTGAATCAGAAGAAGCAGAAGAAGGAGAAGGAGAAGGTGAAGTCTGGAGGGTGAATCAGAAGAAACAGAATAAGGAGAAGGAGAAGGTGAAGTCTGGAGGGTGAATCAGAAGAAGCAGAAGAAGGGGAAGGAGAAGGTGAAGTCTGAAGAGTGAATCAGAAGAAGCAGAATAAGGAGAAGGAGAAGGTGAAGTCTGGAGGGTGAATCAGAAGAAGCAGAAGAAGGAGAAGGAGAAGGTGAAGTCTGGAGGGTGAATCAGAAGAAGTCGAAGAAGGAGAAGGAGAAGGTGAAGTCTGGAGGATGAATCAGAAGAAGTAGATCAAGGAGAAGGAGAAGTTGAAGTCTGGAGGGTGAATCAGAAGAAGCAGAATAAGGAGAAGGAGAAGGTGAAGTCTGGAGGGTGAATCAGAAGAAGCAGAAGAAGGAGAAGGAGAAGATGAAGTCTGGAGGGTGAATCAGAATAAGTAGAAGAAGGAGAAGGAGAAGGTGAAGTCTGGAGGGTGAATCAGAAGAAGCAGAAGAAGGGGAAGGAGAAGGTGAAGTCTGAAGAGTGAATCAGAAGAAGCAGAATAAGGAGAAGGAGAAGGTGAAGTCTGGAGGGTGAATCAGAAGAAGCAGAAGAAGGAGAAGGAGAAGGTGAAGTCTGGAGGGTGAATCAGAAGAAGTAGAAGAAGGAGAAGGAGAAGGTGAAGTCTGGAGGGTGAAGCAGAAGAAGTAGAAGAAGGAGAAGGAGAAGGTGAAGTCATGAGGGTGAATCAGAAGAAGTAGAAGAAGGAGAAGGAGAAGGTGAAGTCAGGAGGGTGAATCAGAAGAAGCAGAAGAAGGAGAAGGAGAAGGTGAAGTCTGGAGTGTGAATCAGAAGAATCAGAAGAAGGAGAAGGAGAAGGTGAAGTCTGGAGGGTGAATCAGAAGAAGCAGAAGAAAGAGAAGGAGAAGGTGAAGTCTAGAGGGTGAAGCAGAAGAAGCAGAAGAAGGAGAAGTAGAAGGTGAAGACTGGAGGGTGAATCAGAAGAAGTAGAAGAAGGAGAAGGAGAAGGTGAAGTCTGGAGGGTGAATCAGAAGAGGTAGAAGAAGGAGAAGGAGAAGGTGAAGTCTGGAGGGTGAATCAGAAGAAGTAGAAGAAGGAGAAGGAGATGGTGAATTCTGGAGGGTGAATCAGAAGAAGTAGAAGAAGGAGAAGGAGAAGGTGAAGTCAGGAGGGTGAATCAGAAGAAGCAGAAGAAGGAGAAGGAGAAGGTGAAGTTAGGAGGGTGAATCAGAAGAAGCAGAAGAAGGAGAAGGAGAAGGTGAAGTCAGGGGGGTGAAGCAGATAAAGTAGAAGAAGGAGAAGGAGAAGGCGAAGTCAGGAAGGTGAAGCAGAAGAAGCAGAAGAAGGAGAAGGAGAGGGTGAAGTCTGGCGGGCGCAGCAGAAGAAGCAGAAGAAGGAGAAGGTGAAGGTGAAGTCTGGAGGGTGAAGCAGAAGAAGCAGAAGAAGGAGAAGGAGAAGGTGAAGTCTGGAGGGTGAATCAGAAGAAGTAGAAGAAGGAGAAGGAGAAGGTGAAGTCAGGAGGGTGAAGCAGAAGAAGCAGAAGAAGGAGAAGGAGAAGGTGAAGTCTGGAGGGTGAAGCAGAAGAAGCAGAAGAAGGAGAAGGAGAAGGTGAAGTCTGGAGGGCGAAGCAGAAGAAGTAGAAGAAGGAGAAGGAGAAGGTGAAGTCTGGATGGTGAAGCAGAAGAAGCAGAAGAAGGAGAAGGAGAAGGTGAAGTCTGGAAGTTGAATCAGAAGAAGTAGAAGAAGGAGAAGGAGAAGGTGAAGTCAGGAGGGTGAAGCAGAAGAAGCAGAAGAAGGAGAAGGAGAAGGTGAAGTCTGGAGGGTGAAACAGAAGAAGCAGAAGAAGGAGAAGGAGAAGGTGAAGTCTGGAGGGTGAAGCAGAAGAAGCAGAAGAAGGAGAAGGAGAAGGTGAAGTCAGGAGGGTGAATCAGAAGAAGTAGAAGAAGGAGAAGGAGAAGGTGAAGTCTGGAGGGTGAATCAGAAGAAGTAGAAGAAGGAGAAGGAGAAGGTGAAGTCTGGAGGTTGAATCAGAAGAAGTAGAAGAAGAAGAAGGAGAAGGGGAAGTCTGGAGGGTGAATCAGAAGAAGCAGAAGAAGGAGAAGGAGAAGGTGAAGTCTGGAGGGTGAATCAGAAGAAACAGAATAAGGAGAAGGAGAAGGTGAAGTCTGGAGGGTGAATCAGAAGAAGCAAAAGAAGGAGAAGGAGAAGCTGAAGTCTGGAGGGTGAATCAGAAGAAGTAGAAGAAGGAGAAGGAGAAGGTGAAGTCTGGAGGGTGAAGCGGAAGAAGTAGAAGAAGGAGAAGGAGAAGGCGAAGTCTGGAGGGTGAATCAGAAGAAGCAGAAGAAGGAGAAGGAGAAGGTGAAGTCTGGAGGGTGAATCAGAAGAAGCAGAAGAAGGAGAAGGAGAAGATGAAGTCTGGAGGGTGAATCAGAAGAATTAGAAGAAGGAGAAGGAGAAGTTGAGGTCTGGAGGGTGAATCAGAAGAAGCAGAAGAAGGAGAAGGAGAAGGTGAAGTCTGAAGGGTGAACCAGAAGAAGCAGAAGAAGGAGAAGGAGAAGGTGAAGTCTGGAGGGTGAATCAGAAGAAGCAGAAGAAGGAGAAGGAGAAGGTGAAGTCTGGAGGGTGTATCAGAAGAAGCAGAAGAAGGAGAAGGAGAAGGTGAAGTCTGGAGGGTGAATCAGAAGAATTAGAAGTAGGAGAAGGAGAAGTTGAGGTCTGGAGGGTGAATCAGAAGAAGCAGAAGAAGGAGAAGGAGAAGGTGAAGTCTGAAGGGTGAACCAGAAGAAGCAGAAGAAGGAGAAGGAGAAGGTGAAGTCTGGAGGGTGTATCAGAAGAAGCAGAAGAAGGAGAAGGAGAAGGTGAAGTCTGGAGGGTGAATCAGAAGAAGCAGAAGAAGGAGAAGGAGAAGGTGAAGTATGGAGGGTGAATCAGAAGAAGTAGAAGAAGGAGAAGGAGAAGGTGAAGTCTGGAGGGTGAATCAGAAGAAGTAGATCAAGGAGAAGGAGAAGTTGAAGTCTGGAGGGTGAATCAGAAGAAGCAGAAGAAGGAGAAGGAGAAGGTGAAGTCTGGAGGGTGAATCAGAAGAAGCAGAAGAAGGAGAAGGAGAAGATGAAGTCTGGAGGGTGAATCAGAATAAGTAGAAGAAGGAGAATGAGAAGGTGAAGTCAGGAGGGTGAATCAGAAGAAGCAGAAGAAGGAGAAGGAGAAGGTGAAGTCTGGAGTGTGAATCAGAAGAAGCAGAAGAAGGAGAAGGAGAAGATGAAGTCTGGAGGGTGAATCAGAATAAGTAGAAGAAGGAGAAGGAGAAGGTGAAGTCTGGAGGGTGAATCAGAAGAAGCAGAAGAAGGAGAAGGAGAAGGTGAAGTCAGGAGGGTGAATCAGAAGAAGCAGAAGAAGGAGAAGGAGAAGGTGAAGTCTGGAGTGTGAATCAGAAGAATCAGAAGAAGGAGAAGGAGAAGGTGAAGTCTGGAGGGTGAATCAGAAGAAGCAGAAGAAAGAGAAGGAGAAGGTGAAGTCTGGAGGGTGAATCAGAAGAGGTAGAAGAAGGAGAAGGAGAAGGTGAAGTCTGGAGGGTGAATCAGAAGAAGTAGAAGAAGGAGAAGGAGAAGGTGAAGTCAGGAGGGTGAATCAGAAGAAGCAGAAGAAGGAGAAGGAGAAGGTGAAGTTAGGAGGGTGAATCAGAAGAAGCAGAAGAAGGAGAAGGAGAAGGTGAAGTCAGGGGGGTGAAGCAGAAAAAGTAGAAGAAGGAGAAGGAGAAGGCGAAGTCAGGAAGGTGAAGCAGAAGAAGCAGAAGAAGGAGAAGGAGAAGGTGAAGTCTGGCGGGCGCAGCAGAAGAAGCAGAAGAAGGAGAAGGAGAAGGTGAAGTCAGGAGGGTGAATCAGAAGAAGCAGAAGAAGGAGAAGGAGAAGGTGAAGTTAGGAGGGTGAATCAGAAGAAGCAGAAGAAGGAGAAGGAGAAGGTGAAGTCAGGGGGGTGAAGCAGAAAAAGTAGAAGAAGGAGAAGGAGAAGGCGAAGTCAGGAAGGTGAAGCAGAAGAAGCAGAAGAAGGAGAAGGAGAAGGTGAAGTCTGGCGGGCGCAGCAGAAGAAGCAGAAGAAGAAGGTGAAGGTGAAGTCTGGAGGGTGAAGCAGAAGAAGCAGAAGAAGGAGAAGGAGAAGGTGAAGTCTGGAGGGTGAATCAGAAGAAGTAGAAGAAGGAGAAGGAGAAGGTGAAGTCAGGAGGGTGAAGCAGAAGAAGCAGAAGAAGGAGAAGGAGAAGGTGAAGTCTGGAGGGTGAAGCAGAAGAAGCAGAAGAAGGAGAAGTAGAAGGTGAAGTCTGGAGGGCGAAGCAGAAGAAGTAGAAGAAGGAGAAGGAGAAGGTGAAGTCTGGATGGTGAAGCAGAAGAAGCAGAAGAAGGAGAAGGAGAAGGTGAAGTCTGGAGGGTGAATCAGAAGAAGTAGAAGAAGGAGAAGGAGAAGGTGAAGTCAGGAGGGTGAAGCAGAAGAAGCAGAAGAAGGAGAAGGAGAAGGTGAAGTCTGGAGGGTGAAACAGAAGAAGCAGAAGAAGGAGAAGGAGACGGTGAAGTCTGGAGGGTGAAGCAGAAGAAGCAGAAGAAGGAGAAGGAGAAGGTGAAGTCAGGAGGGTGAATCAGAAGAAGTAGAAGAAGGAGAAGGAGAAGGTGAAGTCTGGTGGGTGAATCAGAAGAAGTAGAAGAAGGAGAAGGAGAAGGTGAAGTCTGGAGGTTGAATCAGAAGAAGTAGAAGAAGAAGAAGGAGAAGGGGAAGTCTGGAGGGTGAATCAGAAGAAGCAGAAGAAGGAGAAGGAGAAGGTGAAGTCTGGAGGGAGAAGCAGAAGAAGTAGAAGAAGAAGGAGAAGGTGAAATCTGGAGGGTGAATAAGAAGAAGTAGAAGAAGGAGAAGGAGAAGGTGAAGTCTGGAGGGTGAATCAGAAGAAGTAGAAGAAGGAGAAGGAGAAGGTGAAGTCTGGAGGGTGAATCAGAAGAAGCAGAAGAAGGAGAAGGAGAAGGTGGAGTCTGGAGGCTGAATCAGAAGAAGTAGAAGAAGGAGAAGGAGAAGGTGTAGTCTGGAGAGTGAATCAGAAGAAGTAGACGAAGGAGAAGGAGAAGGTGAAGTCTGGAGGGTGAATCAGAAAAAGCAGAAGAAGGAGAAGGAGAAGGCGAAGTCTGGAGGGTGAATCAGAAGAAGTAGAAGAAGGAGAAGGAGAAGGTGAAGTCTGGAGGGTGAATCAGAAGAAGCAGAAGAAGGAGAAGGAGAAGGTGAAGTCTGGAGGGTGAATCTGAAGAAGCAGAAGAAGGAGAAGGAGAAGGTGAAGTCTGGAGGGTGAATCAGAAGAAGCAGAAGAAGGAGAAGGAGAAGGTGAAGTCTGGAGGGTGAATCAGAAGAAGCAGAAGAAGTAGAAGGAGAAGGTGAAGTCTGGAGGGTGAATCAGAAGAAGTAGAAGAAGGAGAAGGAGAAGGTGAAGTCTGGAGGGTGAATCAGAAGAAGCAGAAGAAGGAGAAGGAGAAGGTGAAGTCAGGAGGGTGAATCAGAAGAAGCAGAAGCAGGAGAAGGAGAAGTTGAAGACTGGAGGGTGAATCAGAAGAAGTAGAAGAAGCAGAAGGAGAAGGTGAAGTCTGGAGGGTGAATCAGAAGAAGTAGAAGAAGGAGAAGGAGATGGTGAGGTCTGGAGGGTGAATCAGAAGAAGCAGAAGAAGGAGAAGGAGAAGGTGAAGTCTGGAGGGTGAATCAGAAGAAGCAGAAGAAGGAGAAGGAGAAGGTGAAGACTGGCGGGTGAATCAGAAGAAGTAGAAGAAGGAGAAGGAGAAGATGAAGTCTGGAGGGTGAATCAGAAGAAGCAGAAGAAGGGGAAGGAGAAGGTGAAGTCTGAAGAGTGAGTCAGAAGAAGCAGAAGAAGGAGAAGGAGAAGGTGAAGTCTGGAGGGTGAATCAGAAGAAGCAGAATAAGGAGAAGGAGAAGGTGAAGTCTGGAGGGTGAATCAGAAGAAGCAGAAGAAGGAGAAGGAGAAGGTGAAGTCTGGAGGGTGAATCAGAAGAAGTAGAAGAAGGAGAAGGAGAAGGTGAAGTCTGGAGGGTGAAGCAGAAGAAGTAGAAGAAGGAGAAGGAGAAGGTGAAGTCATGAGGGTGAATCAGAAGAAGTAGAAGAAGGAGAAGGAGAAGGAGAAGTCAGGAGGGTGAATCAGAAGAAGCAGAAGAAGGAGAAGGAGAAGGTGAAGTCTGGAGTGTGAATCAGAAGAATCAGAAGAAGGAGAAGGAGAAGGTGAAGTCTGGAGGGTGAATCAGAAGAAGCAGAAGAAAGAGAAGGAGAAGGTGAAGTCCAGAGGGTGAAGCAGAAGAAGCAGAAGAAGGAGAAGTAGAAGGTGAAGACTGGAGGGTGAATCAGAAGAAGTAGAAGAAGGAGAAGGAGAAGGTGAAGTCTGGAGGGTGAATCAGAAGAGGTAGAAGAAGGAGAAGGAGAAGGTGAAGTCTGGAGGGTGAATCAGAAGAAGTAGAAGAAGGAGAAGGAGAAGGTGAAGTCTGGAGGTTGAATCAGAAGAAGCAGAAGCAGGAGAAGGAGAAGGTGAAGACTGGAGGGTGAATCAGAAGAAGTAGAAGAAGCAGAAGGAGAAGGTGAAGTCTGGAGGGTGAATCAGAAGAAGTAGAAGAAGGAGAAGGAGATGGTGAGGTCTGGAGGGTGAATCAGAAGAAGCAGAAGAAGGAGAAGGAGAAGGTGAAGTCTGGAGGGTGAATCAGAAGAAGCAGAAGAAGGAGAAGGAGAAGGTGAAGACTGGCGGGTGAATCAGAAGAAGTAGAAGAAGGAGAAGGAGAAGATGAAGTCTGGAGGGTGAATCAGAAGAAGCAGAAGAAGGGGAAGGAGAAGGTGAAGTCTGAAGAGTGAGTCAGAAGAAGCAGAAGAAGGAGAAGGAGAAGGTGAAGTCTGGAGGGTGAATCAGAAGAAGCAGAATAAGGAGAAGGAGAAGGTGAAGTCTGGAGGGTGAATCAGAAGAAGCAGAAGAAGGAGAAGGAGAAGGTGAAGTCTGGAGGGTGAATCAGAAGAAGTAGAAGAAGGAGAAGGAGAAGGTGAAGTCTGGAGGGTGAAGCAGAAGAAGTAGAAGAAGGAGAAGGAGAAGGTGAAGTCATGAGGGTGAATCAGAAGAAGTAGAAGAAGGAGAAGGAGAAGGTGAAGTCAGGAGGGTGAATCAGAAGAAGCAGAAGAAGGAGAAGGAGAAGGTGAAGTCTGGAGTGTGAATCAGAAGAATCAGAAGAAGGAGAAGGAGAAGGTGAAGTCTGGAGGGTGAATCAGAAGAAGCAGAAGAAAGAGAAGGAGAAGGTGAAGTCTAGAGGGTGAAGCAGAAGAAGCAGAAGAAGGAGAAGTAGAAGGTGAAGACTGGAGGGTGAATCAGAAGAAGTAGAAGAAGGAGAAGGAGAAGGTGAAGTCTGGAGGGTGAATCAGAAGAGGTAGAAGAAGGAGAAGGAGAAGGTGAAGTCTGGAGGGTGAATCAGAAGAAGTAGAAGAAGGAGAAGGAGAAGGTGAAGTCTGGAGGTTGAATCAGAAGAAGTAGAAGAAGAAGAAGGAGAAGGGGAAGTCTGGAGGGTGAATCAGAAGAAGCAGAAGAAGGAGAAGGAGAAGGTGAAGTCTGGAGGGAGAAGCAGAAGAAGTAGAAGAAGAAGGAGAAGGTGAAATCTGGAGGGTGAATAAGAAGAAGCAGAAGAAGGAGAAGGAGAAGGTGAAGTCAGGAGGGTGAATCAGAAGAAGCAGAAGCAGGAGAAGGAGAAGGTGAAGACTGGAGGGTGAATCAGAAGAAGTAGAAGAAGCAGAAGGAGAAGGTGAAGTCTGGAGGGTGAATAAGAAGAAGTAGAAGAAGGAGAAGGAGATGTTGAGGTCTGGAGGGTGAATCAGAAGAAGCAGAAGAAGGAGAAGGAGAAGGTGAAGTCTGGAGGGTGAATCAGAAGAAGCAGAAGAAGGAGAAGGAGAAGGTGAAGACTGGCGGGTGAATCAGAAGAAGTAGAAGAAGGAGAAGGAGAAGATGAAGTCTGGAGGGTGAATCAGAAGAAGTAGAAGAAGGAGAAGGAGAAGGTGAAGTCTGGAGGGTGAATCAGAAGAAGCAGAAGAAGGGGAAGGAGAAGGTGAAGTCTGAAGAGTGAATCAGAAGAAGCAGAAGAAGGAGAAGGAGAAGGTGAAGTCTGGAGGGTGAATCAGAAGAAGCAGAATAAGGAGAAGGAGAAGGTGAAGTCTGGAGGGTGAATCAGAAGAAGCAGAAGAAGCAGAAGGAGAAGGTGAAGTCTGGAGGGTGAATCAGAAGAAGTAGAAGAAGGAGAAGGAGAAGGTGAAGTCTGGAGGGTGAAGCAGAAGAAGTAGAAGAAGGAGAAGGAGAAGGTGAAGTCATGAGGGTGAATCAGAAGAAGTAGAAGAAGGAGAAGGAGAAGGTGAAGTCAGGAGGGTGAATCAGAAGAAGCAGAAGAAGGAGAAGGAGAAGGTGAAGTCTGGAGTGTGAATCAGAAGAATCAGAAGAAGGAGAAGGAGAAGGTGAAGTCTGGAGGGTGAATCAGAAGAAGCAGAAGAAAGAGAAGGAGAAGGTGAAGTCTAGAGGGTGAAGCAGAAGAAGCAGAAGAAGGAGAAGTAGAAGGTGAAGACTGGAGGGTGAATCAGAAGAAGTAGAAGAAGGAGAAGGAGAAGGTGAAGTCTGGAGGGTGAATCAGAAGAGGTAGAAGAAGGAGAAGGAGAAGGTGAAGTCTGGAGGGTGAATCAGAAGAAGTAGAAGAAGGAGAAGGAGAAGGTGAAGTCTGGAGGTTGAATCAGAAGAAGTAGAAGAAGAAGAAGGAGAAGGGGAAGTCTGGAGGGTGAATCAGAAGAAGCAGAAGAAGGAGAAGGAGAAGGTGAAGTCTGGAGGGAGAAGCAGAAGAAGTAGAAGAAGAAGGAGAAGGTGAAATCTGGAGGGTGAATAAGAAGAAGTAGAAGAAGGAGAAGGAGAAGGTGAAGTCTGGAGGGTGAATCAGAAGAAGTAGAAGAAGGAGAAGGAGAAGGTGAAGTCTGGAGGGTGAATCAGAAGAAGCAGAAGAAGGAGAAGGAGAAGGTGGAGTCTGGAGGCTGAATCAGAAGAAGTAGAAGAAGGAGAAGGAGAAGGTGTAGTCTGGAGAGTGAATCAGAAGAAGTAGACGAAGGAGAAGGAGAAGGTGAAGTCTGGAGGGTGAATCAGAAAAAGCAGAAGAAGGAGAAGGAGAAGGCGAAGTCTGGAGGGTGAATCAGAAGAAGTAGAAGAAGGAGAAGGAGAAGGTGAAGTCTGGAGGGTGAATCAGAAGAAGCAGAAGAAGGAGAAGGAGAAGGTGAAGTCTGGAGGGTGAATCTGAAGTTGCAGAAGAAGGAGAAGGAGAAGGTGAAGTCTGGAGGGTGAATCAGAAGAAGCAGAAGAAGGAGAAGGAGAAGGTGAAGTCTGGAGTGTGAATCAGAAGAAGCAGAAGAAGTAGAAGGAGAAGGTGAAGTCTGGAGGGTGAATCAGAAGAAGTAGAAGAAGGAGAAGGAGAAGGTGAAGTCTGGAGGGTGAATCAGAAGAAGCAGAAGAAGGAGAAGGAGAAGGTGAAGTCAGGAGGGTGAATCAGAAGAAGCAGAAGCAGGAGAAGGAGAAGGTGAAGACTGGAGGGTGAATCAGAAGAAGTAGAAGAAGCAGAAGGAGAAGGTGAAGTCTGGAGGGTGAATCAGAAGAAGTAGAAGAATGAGAAGGAGATGGTGAGGTCTGGAGGGTGAATCAGAAGAAGCAGAAGAAGGAGAAGGAGAAGGTGAAGTCTGGAGGGTGAATCAGAAGAAGCAGAAGAAGGAGAAGGAGAAGGTGAAGACTGGCGGGTGAATCAGAAGAAGTAGAAGAAGGAGAAGGAGAAGATGAAGTCTGGAGGGTGAATCAGAAGAAGTAGAAGAAGGAGAAGGAGAAGGTGAAGTCTGGAGGGTGAATCAGAAGAAGCAGAAGAAGGGGAAGGAGAAGGTGAAGTCTGAAGAGTGAATCAGAAGAAGCAGAAGAAGGAGAAGGAGAAGGTGAAGTCTGGAGGGTGAACCAGAAGAAGCAGAATAAGGAGAAGGAGAAGGTGAAGTCTGGAGGGTGAATCAGAAGAAGCAGAAGAAGGAGAAGGAGAAGGTGAAGTCTGGAGGGTGAATCAGAAGAAGTAGAAGAAGGAGAAGGAGAAGGTGAAGTCTGGAGGGTGAAGCAGAAGAAGTAGAAGAAGAAGGAGAAGGTGAAATCTGGAGGGAGAAGCAGAAGAAGTAGAAGAGGAAGGAGAAGGTGAAATCTGGAGGGTGAATAAGAAGAAGTAGAAGAAGGAGAAGGAGAAGGAGAAGTCTGGAGGGTGAATCAGAAGAAGTAGAAGAAGGAGAAGGAGAAGGTGAAGTCTAGAGGGTGAATCAGAAGAAGCAGAAGAAGGAGAAGGAGAAGGTGGAGTCTGGAGGGAGAAGCAGAAGAAGTAGAAGAAGAAGGAGAAGGTGAAGTCTGGAGGGTGAATCAGAAGAAGCAGAAGAAGGAGAAGGAGAAGGTGAAGTCTGGAGGGTGAATCAGAAGAAGCAGAAGAAGTAGAAGGAGAAGGTGAGGTCTGGAGGGTGAATCAGAAGAAGGAGAAGAAGGAGAAGGAGAAGGTGAAGTCTGGAGGGTGAATCAGAAGAAGCAGAAGAAGGAGAAGGAGAAGGTGAAGTCAGGAGGGTGAATCAGAAGAAGCAGAAGAAGGAGAAGGAGAAGGTGAAGTCTGGAGGGTGAATCAGAAGAAGCAGAAGAAGGCGAAGGAGAAGGTGAAGACTGGAGGGTGAATCAGAATAAGTAGAAGAAGGAGAAGGAGATGGTGAAGTCTGGAGGGTGAATCAGAAGAAGTAGAAGAAGCAGAAGGAGAAGGCGAAGTCTGGAGGGTGAATCAGAAGAAGCAGAAGAAGGAGAAGGAGAAGGTTAAGTCTGGAGGGTGAATCAGAAGAAGCAGAAGAAGGAGAAGGAGAAGGTGAAGTCTGGAGGGTGAATCATAAGAAGTAGAAGAAGGAGAAGGAGAAGGTGAGGTCTGGAGGGTGAATCAGAAGAAGCAGAAGAAGGAGAAGGAGAAGGTGAAGTCTGAAGGGTGAATCAGAAGAAGCAGAAGATGGAGAAGGAGAAGGTGAAGTCTGGAGGGTGAATCAGAAGAAGCAGAAGAAGGAGAAGGAGAAGGTGAAGTCTGGAGGGTGAATCAGAAGATGCAGAAGAAGGAGAAGGAGAAGGTGAAGTCTGGAGGGTGAATCAGTAGAAGTAGAAGAAGGAGAAGGAGAAGGTGAAGTCTGGAGGGTGAATCAGAAGAAGTAGAAGAAGGAGAAGGAGAAGGACAAGTCTGGAGGGTGAATCAGAAGAAGCAGAAGAAGGAGAAGGAGAAGGTGAAGTCTGGAGGGTGAATCAGAAGAAGCAGAAGAAGGAGAATGAGAAGATGAAGTCTGGAGGGTGTATCAGAAGAAGCAGAATAAGGAGAAGGAGAAGGTGAAGTCTGGAGGGTGAATCAGGAGAAGCAGAAGAAGGAGAAGGAGAAGGTGAAGTCTGGAGGGTGAATCAGAAGAAGTAGAAGAAGGAGATGGATAAGGTGAAGTCTGGAGGGTGAAGCAGAAGAAGTAGAAGAAGGAGAAGGAGAAGGTGAAGTCAGGAGGGTGAATCAGAAGAAGTAGAAGAAGGAGAAGGAGAAGGTGAAGTCTGGAGGGTGAATCAGAAGAAGCAGAAGAAGGAGAAGGAGAAGGTGAAGTCTGGAGGGTGAAAATAGAAGAAGCAAAAGAATGAGAAGGAGAAGATGAAGTCTGGAGGGTGAATCAGAAGAAGTAGAAGAAGGAGAAGGAGAAGGTGAGGTCTGGCGGGTGAATCAGAAGAAGCAGAAGAAGGAGAAGGAGAAGATGAAGTCTGGAGTGTGAATCAGAAGAAGCAGAAGAAGGAGAAGGAGAAGGTGAAGTCTGGAGGGTGAATCAGAAGAAGCAGAAGAAGGAGAAGGAGAAGGTGAAGTCAGGAGGGTGAATCAGAAGAAGCAGAAGAAGGAGAAGGAGAAGGTGAAGTTAGGAGGGTGAATCAGAAGAAGCAGAAGAAGGAGAAGGAGAAGGTGAAGTCAGGGGGGTGAAGCAGAAGAAGTAGAAGAAGGAGAAGGAGATGGTGAAGTCAGGAGGATGAAGCAGAAGAAGCAGAAGAAGGAGAAGGAGAAGGTGAAGTCTGGAGGGTGAAGCAGAAGAAACAGAAGAGTGAGAAGGAGAAGGTGAAGTCTGGAGGGCGAAGCAGAAGAAGCAGAAGAAGGAGAAGGTGAAGGTGAAGTCTGGAGGGTGAAGCAGAAGAAGCAGAAGAAGGAGAAGGAGAAGGTGAAGTCTGGAGGGTGAATCAGAAGAAGTAGAAGAAGGAGAAGGAGAAGGTGAAGTCAGGAGGGTGAAGCAGAAGAAGGAGACGGAGAAGGTGAAGTCTGGAGGGTGAAGCAGAAGAAGCAGAAGAAGGAGAAGGAGAAGGTGAAGTCTGGAGGGTGAAGCAGAAGAAGCAGAAGAAGGAGAAGGAGAAGGTGAAGTCAGGAGGGTGAATCAGAAGAAGTAGAAGAAGGAGAAGGAGAAGGTGAAGTCTGGAGGGTGAATCAGAAGAAGTAGAAGAAGGAGAAGGAGAAGGACAAGTCTGGAGGGTGAATCAGAAGAAGCAGAAGAAGGAGAAGGAGAAGGTGAAGTCTGGAGGGTGAATCAGAAGAAGCAGAAGAAGGAGAATGAGAAGATGAAGTCTGGAGGGTGTATCAGAAGAAGCAGAATAAGGAGAAGGAGAAGGTGAAGTTAGGAGGGTGAATCAGAAGAAGCAGAAGAAGGAGAAGGAGAAGGTGAAGTCAGGGGGGTGAAGCAGAAGAAGTAGAAGAAGGAGAAGGAGAAGGTGAAGTTAGGAGGGTGAATCAGAAGAAGCAGAAGAAGGAGAAGGAGAAGGTGAAGTCAGGGGGGTGAAGCAGAAGAAGTAGAAGAAGGAGAAGGAGATGGTGAAGTCAGGAGGATGAAGCAGAAGAAGCAGAAGAAGGAGAAGGAGAAGGTGAAGTCTGGAGGGTGAAGCAGAAGAAACAGAAGAAGGAGAAGGAGAAGGTGAAGTCTGGAGGGCGAAGCAGAAGAAGCAGAAGAAGGAGAAGGTGAAGGTGAAGTCTGGAGGGTGAAGCAGAAGAAGCAGAAGAAGGAGAAGGAGAAGGTGAAGTCTGGAGGGTGAATCAGAAGAAGTAGAAGAAGGAGAAGGAGAAGGTGAAGTCAGGAGGGTGAAGCAGAAGAAGGAGACGGAGAAGGTGAAGTCTGGAGGGTGAAGCAGAAGAAGCAGAAGAAGGAGAAGGAGAAGGTGAAGTCTGGAGGGTGAAGCAGAAGAAGCAGAAGAAGGAGAAGGAGAAGGTGAAGTCAGGAGGGTGAATCAGAAGAAGTAGAAGAAGGAGAAGGAGAAGGTGAAGTCTGGAGGGTGAATCAGAAGAAGTAGAAGAAGGAGAAGGAGAAGGTGAAGTCTGGAGGGTGAATCAGAAGAAGTAGAAGAAGGAGAAGGAGAAGGTGAAGTCTGGAGGGTGAATCAGAAGAAGCAGAAGAAGGAGAAGGAGAAGGTGAAGTCTGGAGGGAGAAGCAGAAGAAGCAGAAGAAGGAGAAGGAGAAGATGAAGTCTGGAGGGTGAATCAGAAGAAGTAGAAGAAGGAGAAGGAGAAGGTGAGATCTGGAGGGTGAATCAGAAGAAGCAGAAGAAGGAGAAGGAGAAGGTGAAGTCTGAAGGGTGAATCAGAAGAAGCAGAAAAAGGAGAAGGAGAAGGTGAAGTCTGGAGGATGAATCAGAAGAACCAGAAGAAGGAGAAGGAGAAGGTGAAGTCTGGAGGGTGAATCAGAAGAAGCAGAAGAAGGAGAAGGAGAAGGTGAAGTCCGGAGGGTGAATCAGAAGAAGTAGAAGAAGGAGAAGGAGAAGGTGAAGTCTGGAGGGTGAATCAGAAGAAGTAGAAGAAGGAGAAGGAGAAGGTGAAGTCTGGAGGGTGAATCAGAAGAAGCAGAAGAAGGAGAAGGAGAAGGTGAAGTCTGGAGGGTGAATCAGAAGAAGCAGAAGAAGGAGAAGGAGAAGATGAAGTCTGGAGGGTGAAGCAGAAGAAGGAGACGGAGAAGGTGAAGTCTGGAGGGTGAACCAGAAGAAGCAGAAGAAGGAGAAGGAGAAGGTGAAGTCTGGAGGGTGAAGCAGAAGAAGCAGAAGAAGGAGAAGGAGAAGGTGAAGTCAGGAGGGTGAATCAGAAGAGGTAGAAGAAGGAGAAGGAGAAGGTGAAGTCTGGAGGGTGAATCAGAAGAAGTAGAAGAAGGAGAAGGAGAAGGT
This sequence comes from Somniosus microcephalus, assembly GCF_052327205.1. Classification (NCBI taxonomy): domain Eukaryota; kingdom Metazoa; phylum Chordata; class Chondrichthyes; order Squaliformes; family Somniosidae; genus Somniosus; species Somniosus microcephalus. The sequence continues at coordinate 239,922 of NW_028225434.1, read as the reverse complement.
GAAGTCTGGAGGGTGAATCAGAAGAAGTAGTAGAAGGAGAAGGAGAAGGTGAAGTCTGGAGGGTGACTCAGAAGAAGCAGAAGAAGGAGAAGGAGAAGGTGAAGTCTGGAGGGAGAAGCAGAAGAAGTAGAAGAAGGAGAAGGAGAATGTAAAGTCTGGAGGGTGAATCAGAAGAAGTAGAAGAAGGAGAAGGAGAAGGTAACGTCTGGAGGGTGAATCAGAAGAAGTAGAAGAAGGAAAAGGAGAAGGTGAAGTCTGGAGGGTGAATCAGAAGAAGCAGAAGAAGGAGAAGGAGAAGGTGAAGTCTGGAGGGTGAATCAGAAGAAGCAGAAGAAGGAGAATGAGAAGATGAAGTCTGGAGGGTGTATCAGAAGAAGCAGAATAAGGAGAAGGAGAAGGTGAAGTCTGGAGGGTGAATCAGGAGAAGCAGAAGAAGGAGAAGGAGAAGGTGAAGTCTGGAGGGTGAATCAGAAGAAGTAGAAGAAGGAGAAGGATAAGGTGAAGTCTGGAGGGTGAAGCAGAAGAAGTAGAAGAAGGAGAAGGAGAAGGTGAAGTCAGGAGGGTGAATCAGAAGAAGTAGAAGAAGGAGAAGGAGAAGGTGAAGTCTGGAGGGTGAATCAGAAGAAGCAGAAGAAGGAGAAGGAGAAGGTGAAGTCTGGAGGGTGAAAATAGAAGAAGCAAAAGAATGAGAAGGAGAAGATGAAGTCTGGAGGGTGAATCAGAAGAAGTAGAAGAAGGAGAAGGAGAAGGTGAGGTCTGGCGGGTGAATCAGAAGAAGCAGAAGAAGGAGAAGGAGAAGATGAAGTCTGGAGTGTGAATCAGAAGAAGCAGAAGAAGGAGAAGGAGAAGGTGAAGTCTGGAGGGTGAATCAGAAGAAGCAGAAGAAGGAGAAGGAGAAGGTGAAGTCAGGAGGGTGAATCAGAAGAAGCAGAAGAAGGAGAAGGAGAAGGTGAAGTTAGGAGGGTGAATCAGAAGAAGCAGAAGAAGGAGAAGGAGAAGGTGAAGTCAGGGGGGTGAAGCAGAAGAAGTAGAAGAAGGAGAAGGAGATGGTGAAGTCAGGAGGATGAAGCAGAAGAAGCAGAAGAAGGAGAAGGAGAAGGTGAAGTCTGGAGGGTGAAGCAGAAGAAACAGAAGAAGGAGAAGGAGAAGGTGAAGTCTGGAGGGCGAAGCAGAAGAAGCAGAAGAAGGAGAAGGTGAAGGTGAAGTCTGGAGGGTGAAGCAGAAGAAGCAGAAGAAGGAGAAGGAGAAGGTGAAGTCTGGAGGGTGAATCAGAAGAAGTAGAAGAAGGAGAAGGAGAAGGTGAAGTCAGGAGGGTGAAGCAGAAGAAGGAGACGGAGAAGGTGAAGTCTGGAGGGTGAAGCAGAAGAAGCAGAAGAAGGAGAAGGAGAAGGTGAAGTCTGGAGGGTGAAGCAGAAGAAGCAGAAGAAGGAGAAGGAGAAGGTGAAGTCAGGAGGGTGAATCAGAAGAAGTAGAAGAAGGAGAAGGAGAAGGTGAAGTCTGGAGGGTGAATCAGAAGAAGTAGAAGAAGGAGAAGGAGAAGGTGAAGTCTGGAGGGTGAATCAGAAGAGGTAGAAGAAGGAGAAGGAGAAGGTGAAGTCTGGAGGGTGAATCAGAAGAAGTAGAAGAAGGAGAAGGAGAAGGTGAAGTCTGGAGGGTGAATCAGAAGAAGTAGTAGAAGGAGAAGGAGAAGGTGAAGTCTGGAGGGTGAATCAGAAGAAGCAGAAGAAGGAGAAGGAGAAGGTGAAGTCTGGAGGGAGAAGCAGAAGAAGTAGAAGAAGGAGAAGGAGAATGTAAAGTCTGGAGGGTGAATCAGAAGAAGTAGAAGAAGGAGAAGGAGAAGGTAACGTCTGGAGGGTGAATCAGAAGAAGTAGAAGAAGGAAAAGGAGAAGGTGAAGTCTGGAGGGTGAATCAGAAGAAGCAGAAGAAGGAGAAGGAGAAGGTGAAGTCTGGAGGGTGAATCAGAAGAAGCAGAAGAAGGAGAATGAGAAGATGAAGTCTGGAGGGTGTATCAGAAGAAGCAGAATAAGGAGAAGGAGAAGGTAAAGTCTGGAGGGTGAATCAGGAGAAGCAGAAGAAGGAGAAGGAGAAGGTGAAGTCTGGAGGGTGAATCAGAAGAAGTAGAAGAAGGAGAAGGATAAGGTGAAGTCTGGAGGGTGAAGCAGAAGAAGTAGAAGAAGGAGAAGGAGAAGGTGAAGTCAGGAGGGTGAATCAGAAGAAGTAGAAGAAGGAGAAGGAGAAGGTGAAGTCTGGAGGGTGAATCAGAAGAAGCAGAAGAAGGAGAAGGAGAAGGTGAAGTCTGGAGGGTGAAAATAGAAGAAGCAAAAGAATGAGAAGGAGAAGATGAAGTCTGGAGGGTGAATCAGAAGAAGTAGAAGAAGGAGAAGGAGAAGGTGAGGTCTGGCGGGTGAATCAGAAGAAGCAGAAGAAGGAGAAGGAGAAGATGAAGTCTGGAGTGTGAATCAGAAGAAGCAGAAGAAGGAGAAGGAGAAGGTGAAGTCTGGAGGGTGAATCAGAAGAAGCAGAAGAAGGAGAAGGAGAAGGTGAAGTCAGGAGGGTGAATCAGAAGAAGCAGAAGAAGGAGAAGGAGAAGGTGAAGTTAGGAGGGTGAATCAGAAGAAGCAGAAGAAGGAGAAGGAGAAGGTGAAGTCAGGGGGGTGAAGCAGAAGAAGTAGAAGAAGGAGAAGGAGATGGTGAAGTCAGGAGGATGAAGCAGAAGAAGCAGAAGAAGGAGAAGGAGAAGGTGAAGTCTGGAGGGTGAAGCAGAAGAAACAGAAGAAGGAGAAGGAGAAGGTGAAGTCTGGAGGGCGAAGCAGAAGAAGCAGAAGAAGGAGAAGGTGAAGGTGAAGTCTGGAGGGTGAAGCAGAAGAAGCAGAAGAAGGAGAAGGAGAAGGTGAAGTCTGGAGGGTGAATCAGAAGAAGTAGAAGAAGGAGAAGGAGAAGGTGAAGTCAGGAGGGTGAAGCAGAAGAAGGAGACGGAGAAGGTGAAGTCTGGAGGGTGAAGCAGAAGAAGCAGAAGAAGGAGAAGGAGAAGGTGAAGTCTGGAGGGTGAAGCAGAAGAAGCAGAAGAAGGAGAAGGAGAAGGTGAAGTCAGGAGGGTGAATCAGAAGAAGTAGAAGAAGGAGAAGGAGAAGGTGAAGTCTGGAGGGTGAATCAGAAGAAGTAGAAGAAGGAGAAGGAGAAGGTGAAGTCTGGAGGGTGAATCAGAAGAAGTAGAAGAAGGAGAAGGAGAAGGTGAAGTCTGGAGGGTGAATCAGAAGAAGCAGAAGAAGGAGAAGGAGAAGGTGAAGTCTGGAGGGAGAAGCAGAAGAAGCAGAAGGAGGAGAAGGAGAAGATGAAGTCTGGAGGGTGAATCAGAAGAAGTAGAAGAAGGAGAAGGAGAAGGTGAGATCTGGAGGGTGAATCAGAAGAAGCAGAAGAAGGAGAAGGAGAAGGTGAAGTCTGAAGGGTGAATCAGAAGAAGCAGAAAAAGGAGAAGGAGAAGGTGAAGTCTGGAGGATGAATCAGAAGAACCAGAAGAAGGAGAAGGAGAAGGTGAAGTCTGGAGGGTGAATCAGAAGAAGCAGAAGAAGGAGAAGGAGAAGGTGAAGTCCGGAGGGTGAATCAGAAGAAGTAGAAGAAGGAGAAGGAGAAGGTGAAGTCTGGAGGGTGAATCAGAAGAAGTAGAAGAAGGAGAAGGAGAAGGTGAAGTCTGGAGGGTGAATCAGAAGAAGCAGAAGAAGGAGAAGGAGAAGGTGAAGTCTGGAGGGTGAATCAGAAGAAGCAGAAGAAGGAGAAGGAGAAGATGAAGTCTGGAGGGTGAAGCAGAAGAAGGAGACGGAGAAGGTGAAGTCTGGAGGGTGAAGCAGAAGAAGCAGAAGAAGGAGAAGGAGAAGGTGAAGTCTGGAGGGTGAAGCAGAAGAAGCAGAAGAAGGAGAAGGAGAAGGTGAAGTCAGGAGGGTGAATCAGAAGAGGTAGAAGAAGGAGAAGGAGAAGGTGAAGTCTGGAGGGTGAATCAGAAGAAGTAGAAGAAGGAGAAGGAGAAGGTGAAGTCTGGAGGGTGAATCAGAAGAAGTAGTAGAAGGAGAAGGAGAAGGTGAAGTCTGGAGGGTGAATCAGAAGAAGCAGAAGAAGGAGAAGGAGAAGGTGAAGTCTGGAGGGAGAAGCAGAAGAAGTAGAAGAAGGAGAAGGAGAATGTAAAGTCTGGAGGGTGAATCAGAAGAAGTAGAAGAAGGAGAAGGAGAAGGTAAAGTCTGGAGGGTGAATCAGAAGAAGTAGAAGAAGGAAAAGGAGAAGGTGAAGTCTGGAGGGTGAATCAGAAGAAGCAGAAGAAGGAGAAGGAGAAAGTGAAGTCTGGAGGGTGAATCAGAAGAAGTAGAAGAAGGAGAAGGAGAAGGTGTAGTTTGGAGGGTGAATCAGGAGAAGTAGACGAAGGAGAAGGAGAAGGTGAAGTCTGGAGGGTGAATCAGAAGAAGCAGAAGAAGGAGAAGGAGAAGGTGAAGTCTCGAGGGTGAATCAGAAGAAGTAGAAGAAGCAGAAGGAGAAGGTGAAGTCTGGAGGGTGAATCAGAAGAAGCAGAAGAAGGAGAAGGAGAAGGTGAAGTCTGGAGGGTGAATCAGAAGAAGCAGAAGAAGGAGAAGGAGAAGGTGAAGTATGGAGGGTGAATCAGAAGAAGCAGAAGAAGGAGAAGGAGAAGGTGAAGTCTGGAGGGTGAATCAGAAGAAGCAGAAGAAGTAGAAGGAGAAGGTGAAGTCTGGAGGGTGAATCAGAAGAAGTAGAAGAAGGAGAAGGAGAAGGTGAAGTCTGGAGGGTGAATCAGAAGAAGCAGAAGAAGGAGAAGGAGAAGGTGAAGTCAGGAGGGTGAATCAGAAGAAGCAGAAGAAGGAGAAGGAGAAGGTGAAGTCTGGAGGGTGAATCAGAAGAAGCAGAAGAAGGAGAAGGAGAAGGTGAAGACTGGAGGGTGAATCAGAAGAAGTAGAAGAAGGAGAAGGAGAAGGTGAAGTCTGGAGGGTGAATCAGAAGAAGTAGAAGAAGGAGAAGGAGAAGGCGAAGTCTGGAGGGTGAATCAGAAGAAGCAGAAGAAGGAGAAGGAGAAGGTGAAATCTGGAGGGTGAATCAGAAGAAGCAGAAGAAGGAGAAGGAGAAGATGAAGTCTGGAGGGTGAATCAGAAGAAGTAGAAGAAGGAGAAGGAGAAGGTGAGATCTGGAGGGTGAATCAGAAGAAGCAGAAGAAGGAGAAGGAGAAGGTGAAGTCTGAAGGGTGAATCAGAAGAAGCAGAAAAAGGAGAAGGAGAAGGTGAAGTCTGGAGGGTGAAACAGAAGAAGCAGAAGAAGGAGAAGGAGAAGGTGAAGTCTGGAGGGTGAATCAGAAGAAGCAGAAGAAGGAGAAGGAGAAGGTGAAGTCCGGAGGGTGAATCAGAAGAAGTAGAAGAAGGAGAAGGAGAAGGTGAAGTCTGGATGGTGAATCAGAAGAAGTAGAAGAAGGAGAAGGAGAAGGTGAAGTCTGGAGGGTGAATCAGATGAAGCAGAAGAAGGAGAAGGAGAAGGTGAAGTCAGGAGGGTGAATCAGAAGAAGCAGAAGAAGGAGAAGGAGAAGGTGAAGTCTGGAGGGTGAATCAGAAGAAGCAGAAGAAGGAGAAGGAGAAGGTGAAGACTGGAGGGTGAATCAGAAGAAGTAGAAGAAGGAGAAGGAGAAGGTGAAGTCTGGAGGGTGAATCAGAAGAAGTAGAAGAAGGAGAAGGAGAAGGCGAAGTCTGGAGGGTGAATCAGAAGAAGCAGAAGAAGGAGAAGGAGAAGGTGAAATCCGGAGGGTGAATCAGAAGAAGCAGAAGAAGGAGAAGGAGAAGATGAAGTCTGGAGGGTGAATCAGAAGTAGTAGAAGAAGGAGAAGGAGAAGGTGAGATCTGGAGGGTGAATCAGAAGAAGTAGAAGAAGGAGAAGGAGAAGGTGAAGTCTGGAGGGTGAATCAGAAGAAGCAGAAGAAGGAGAAGGAGAAGGTGAAGTCTGGAGGGTGAATCAGAAGAAGCAGAAGAAGGAGAAGGAGAAGGTGAAGTCTGGAGGGTGAATCAGAAGAAGCAGAAGAAGGAGAAGGAGAAGGTGAAGTCTGGAGGGTGAATCAGAAGAAGCAGAAGAAGTAGAAGGAGAAGGTGAGGTCTGGAGGGTGAATCAGAAGAAGGAGAAGAAGGAGAAGGAGAAGGTGAAGTCTGGAGGGTGAATCAGAAGAAGCAGAAGAAGGAGAAGGAGAAGGTGAAGTCAGGAGGGTGAATCAGAAGAAGCAGAAGAAGGAGAAGGAGAAGGTGAAGTCTGGAGGGTGAATCAGAAGAAGCAGAAGAAGGCGAAGGAGAAGGTGAAGACTGGAGGGTGAATCAGAATAAGTAGAAGAAGGAGAAGGAGATGGTGAAGTCTGGAGGGTGAATCAGAAGAAGTAGAAGAAGCAGAAGGAGAAGGCGAAGTCTGGAGGGTGAATCAGAAGAAGCAGAAGAAGGAGAAGGAGAAGGTTAAGTCTGGAGGGTGAATCAGAAGAAGCAGAAGAAGGAGAAGGAGAAGGTGAAGTCTGGAGGGTGAATCATAAGAAGTAGAAGAAGGAGAAGGAGAAGGTGAGGTCTGGAGGGTGAATCAGAAGAAGCAGAAGAAGGAGAAGGAGAAGGTGAAGTCTGAAGGGTGAATCAGAAGAAGCAGAAGATGGAGAAGGAGAAGGTGAAGTCTGGAGGGTGAATCAGAAGAAGCAGAAGAAGGAGAAGGAGAAGGTGAAGTCTGGAGGGTGAATCAGAAGATGCAGAAGAAGGAGAAGGAGAAGGTGAAGTCTGGAGGGTGAATCAGTAGAAGTAGAAGAAGGAGAAGGAGAAGGTGAAGTCTGGAGGGTGAATCAGAAGAAGTAGAAGAAGGAGAAGGAGAAGGACAAGTCTGGAGGGTGAATCAGAAGAAGCAGAAGAGGGAGAAGGAGAAGGTGAAGTCTGGAGGGTGAATCAGAAGAAGCAGAAGAAGGAGAATGAGAAGATGAAGTCTGGAGGGTGTATCAGAAGAAGTAGAAGAAGGAGAAGGAGAAGGTGAAGTCTGGAGGGTGAATCAGAAGAAGCAGAAGAAGGAGAAGGAGAAGGTGAAGTCTGGAGGGTGAATCAGAAGAAGCAGAAGAAGGAGAAGGAGAAGGTGAAGTCTGGAGGGTGAATCAGAAGAAGCAGAATAAGGAGAAGGAGAAGGTGAAGTCTGGAGGGTGAATCAGGAGAAGCAGAAGAAGGAGAAGGAGAAGGTGAAGTCTGGAGGGTGAATCAGAAGAAGTAGAAGAAGGAGAAGGATAAGGTGAAGTCTGGAGGGTGAAGCAGAAGAAGTAGAAGAAGGAGAAGGAGAAGGTGAAGTCAGGAGGGTGAATCAGAAGAAGTAGAAGAAGGAGAAGGAGAAGGTGAAGTCTGGAGGGTGAATCAGAAGAAGCAGAAGAAGGAGAAGGAGAAGGTGAAGTCTGGAGGGTGAAAATAGAAGAAGCAAAAGAATGAGAAGGAGAAGATGAAGTCTGGAGGGTGAATCAGAAGAAGTAGAAGAAGGAGAAGGAGAAGGTGAGGTCTGGAGGGTGAATCAGAAGAAGCAGAAGAAGGAGAAGGAGAAGATGAATTCTGGAGTGTGAATCAGAAGAAGCAGAAGAAGGAGAAGGAGAAGGTGAAGTCTGGAGGGTGAATCAGAAGAAGCAGAAGAAGGAGAAGGAGAAGGTGAAGTCAGGAGGGTGAATCAGAAGAAGCAGAAGAAGGAGAAGGAGAAGGTGAAGTTAGGAGGGTGAATCAGAAGAAGCAGAAGAAGGAGAAGGAGAAGGTGAAGTCAGGGGGGTGAAGCAGAAGAAGTAGAAGAAGGAGAAGGAGATGGTGAAGTCAGGAGGATGAAGCAGAAGAAGCAGAAGAAGGAGAAGGAGAAGGTGAAGTCTGGAGGGTGAAGCAGAAGAAACAGAAGAAGGAGAAGGAGAAGGTGAAGTCTGGAGGGCGAAGCAGAAGAAGCAGAAGAAGGAGAAGGTGAAGGTGAAGTCTGGAGGGTGAAGCAGAAGAAGCAGAAGAAGGAGAAGGAGAAGGTGAAGTCTGGAGGGTGAATCAGAAGAAGTAGAAGAAGGAGAAGGAGAAGGTGAAGTCAGGAGGGTGAAGCAGAAGAAGGAGACGGAGAAGGTGAAGTCTGGAGGGTGAAGCAGAAGAAGCAGAAGAAGGAGAAGGAGAAGGTGAAGTCTGGAGGGTGAAGCAGAAGAAGCAGAAGAAGGAGAAGGAGAAGGTGAAGTCAGGAGGGTGAATCAGAAGAAGTAGAAGAAGGAGAAGGAGAAGGTGAAGTCTGGAGGGTGAATCAGAAGAAGTAGAAGAAGGAGAAGGAGAAGGTGAAGTCTGGAGGGTGAATCAGAAGAAGTAGAAGAAGGAGAAGGAGAAGGTGAAGTCTGGAGGGTGAATCAGAAGAAGCAGAAGAAGGAGAAGGAGAAGGTGAAGTCTGGAGGGAGAAGCAGAAGAAGCAGAAGAAGGAGAAGGAGAAGATGAAGTCTGGAGGGTGAATCAGAAGAAGTAGAAGAAGGAGAAGGAGAAGGTGAGATCTGGAGGGTGAATCAGAAGAAGCAGAAGAAGGAGAAGGAGAAGGTGAAGTCTGAAGGGTGAATCAGAAGAAGCAGAAAAAGGAGAAGGAGAAGGTGAAGTCTGGAGGGTGAATCAGAAGAACCAGAAGAAGGAGAAGGAGAAGGTGAAGTCTGGAGGGTGAATCAGAAGAAGCAGAAGAAGGAGAAGGAGAAGGTGAAGTCCGGAGGGTGAATCAGAAGAAGTAGAAGAAGGAGAAGGAGAAGGTGAAGTCTGGAGGGTGAATCAGAAGAAGTAGAAGAAGGAGAAGGAGAAGGTGAAGTCTGGAGGGTGAATCAGAAGAAGCAGAAGAAGGAGAAGGAGAAGGTGAAGTCTGGAGGGTGAATCAGAAGAAGCAGAAGAAGGAGAAGGAGAAGATGAAGTCTGGAGGGTGAAGCAGAAGAAGGAGACGGAGAAGGTGAAGTCTGGAGGGTGAAGCAGAAGAAGCAGAAGAAGGAGAAGGAGAAGGTGAAGTCTGGAGGGTGAAGCAGAAGAAGCAGAAGAAGGAGAAGGAGAAGGTAAAGTCAGGAGGGTGAATCAGAAATAGTAGAAGAAGGAGAAGGAGAAGGTGAAGTCTGGAGGGTGAATCAGAAGAAGTAGAAGAAGGAGAAGGAGAAGGTGAAGTCTGGAGGGTGAATCATAAGAAGTAGAAGAAGGAGAAGGAGAAGGTGAAGTCTGGAGGGTGAATCAGAAGAAGCAGAAGAAGGAGAAGGAGAAGGTGAAGTCTGGAGGGAGAAGCAGAAGAAGTAGAAGAAGGAGAAGGAGAATGTAAAGTCTGGAGGGTGAATCAGAAGAAGTAGAAGAAGGAGAAGGAGAAGGTAAAGTCTGGAGGGTGAATCAGAAGAAGTAGAAGAAGGAAAAGGAGAAGGTGAAGTCTGGAGGGTGAATCAGAAGAAGCAGAAGAAGGAGAAGGAGAAAGTGAAGTCTGGAGGGTGAATCAGAAGAAGTAGAAGAAGGAGAAGGAGAAGGTGTAGTTTGGAGGGTGAATCAGGAGAAGTAGACGAAGGAGAAGGAGAAGGTGAAGTCTGGAGGGTGAATCAGAAGAAGCAGAAGAAGGAGAAGGAGAAGGTGAAGTCTGGAGGGTGAATCAGAAGAAGCAGAAGAAGGAGAAGGAGAAGGTGAAGTTAGGAGGGTGAATCAGAAGAAGCAGAAGAAGGAGAAGGAGAAGGTGAAGTCAGGGGGGTGAAGCAGAAGAAGTAGAAGAAGGAGAAGGAGATGGTGAAGTCAGGAGGATGAAGCAGAAGAAGCAGAAGAAGGAGAAGGAGAAGGTGAAGTCTGGAGGGTGAAGCAGAAGAAACAGAAGAAGGAGAAGGAGAAGGTGAAGTCTGGAGGGCGAAGCAGAAGAAGCAGAAGAAGGAGAAGGTGAAGGTGAAGTCTGGAGGGTGAAGCAGAAGAAGCAGAAGAAGGAGAAGGAGAAGGTGAAGTCTGGAGGGTGAATCAGAAGAAGTAGAAGAAGGAGAAGGAGAAGGTGAAGTCAGGAGGGTGAAGCAGAAGAAGGAGACGGAGAAGGTGAAGTCTGGAGGGTGAAGCAGAAGAAGCAGAAGAAGGAGAAGGAGAAGGTGAAGTCTGGAGGGTGAAGCAGAAGAAGCAGAAGAAGGAGAAGGAGAAGGTGAAGTCAGGAGGGTGAATCAGAAGAAGTAGAAGAAGGAGAAGGAGAAGGTGAAGTCTGGAGGGTGAATCAGAAGAAGTAGAAGAAGGAGAAGGAGAAGGTGAAGTCTGGAGGGTGAATCAGAAGAAGTAGAAGAAGGAGAAGGAGAAGGTGAAGTCTGGAGGGTGAATCAGAAGAAGCAGAAGAAGGAGAAGGAGAAGGTGAAGTCTGGAGGGAGAAGCAGAAGAAGCAGAAGAAGGAGAAGGAGAAGATGAAGTCTGGAGGGTGAATCAGAAGAAGTAGAAGAAGGAGAAGGAGAAGGTGAGATCTGGAGGGTGAATCAGAAGAAGCAGAAGAAGGAGAAGGAGAAGGTGAAGTCTGAAGGGTGAATCAGAAGAAGCAGAAAAAGGAGAAGGAGAAGGTGAAGTCTGGAGGGTGAATCAGAAGAACCAGAAGAAGGAGAAGGAGAAGGTGAAGTCTGGAGGGTGAATCAGAAGAAGCAGAAGAAGGAGAAGGAGAAGGTGAAGTCCGGAGGGTGAATCAGAAGAAGTAGAAGAAGGAGAAGGAGAAGGTGAAGTCTGGAGGGTGAATCAGAAGAAGTAGAAGAAGGAGAAGGAGAAGGTGAAGTCTGGAGGGTGAATCAGAAGAAGCAGAAGAAGGAGAAGGAGAAGGTGAAGTCTGGAGGGTGAATCAGAAGAAGCAGAAGAAGGAGAAGGAGAAGATGAAGTCTGGAGGGTGAAGCAGAAGAAGGAGACGGAGAAGGTGAAGTCTGGAGGGTGAAGCAGAAGAAGCAGAAGAAGGAGAAGGAGAAGGTGAAGTCTGGAGGGTGAAGCAGAAGAAGCAGAAGAAGGAGAAGGAGAAGGTAAAGTCAGGAGGGTGAATCAGAAATAGTAGAAGAAGGAGAAGGAGAAGGTGAAGTCTGGAGGGTGAATCAGAAGAAGTAGAAGAAGGAGAAGGAGAAGGTGAAGTCTGGAGGGTGAATCATAAGAAGTAGAAGAAGGAGAAGGAGAAGGTGAAGTCTGGAGGGTGAATCAGAAGAAGCAGAAGAAGGAGAAGGAGAAGGTGAAGTCTGGAGGGAGAAGCAGAAGAAGTAGAAGAAGGAGAAGGAGAATGTAAAGTCTGGAGGGTGAATCAGAAGAAGTAGAAGAAGGAGAAGGAGAAGGTAAAGTCTGGAGGGTGAATCAGAAGAAGTAGAAGAAGGAAAAGGAGAAGGTGAAGTCTGGAGGGTGAATCAGAAGAAGCAGAAGAAGGAGAAGGAGAAAGTGAAGTCTGGAGGGTGAATCAGAAGAAGTAGAAGAAGGAGAAGGAGAAGGTGTAGTTTGGAGGGTGAATCAGGAGAAGTAGACGAAGGAGAAGGAGAAGGTGAAGTCTGGAGGGTGAATCAGAAGAAGCAGAAGAAGGAGAAGGAGAAGGTGAAGTCTGGAGGGTGAATCAGAAGAAGTAGAAGAAGCAAAAGGAGAAGGTGAAGTCTGGAGGGTGAATCAGAAGAAGCAGAAGAAGGAGAAGGAGAAGGTGAAGTCTGGAGGGTGAATCAGAAGAAGCAGAAGAAGGAGAAGGAGAAGGTGAAGTATGGAGGGTGAATCAGAAGAAGCAGAAGAAGGAGAAGGAGAAGGTGAAGTCTGGAGGGTGAATCAGAAGAAGCAGAAGAAGTAGAAGGAGAAGGTGAAGTCTGGAGGGTGAATCAGAAGAAGTAGAAGAAGGAGAAGGAGAAGGTGAAGTCTGGAGGGTGAATCAGAAGAAGCAGAAGAAGGAGAAGGAGAAGGTGAAGTCAGGAGGGTGAATCAGAAGAAGCAGAAGAAGGAGAAGGAGAAGGTGAAGTCTGGAGGGTGAATCAGAAGATGCAGAAGAAGGAGAAGGAGAAGGTGAAGACTGGAGGGTGAATCAGAAGAAGTAGAAGAAGGAGAAGGAGAAGGCGAAGTCTGGAGGGTGAATCAGAAGAAGCAGAAGAAGGAGAAGGAGAAGGTGAAATCTGGAGGGTGAATCAGAAGAAGCAGAAGAAGGAGAAGGAGAAGATGAAGTCTGGAGGGTGAATCAGAAGAAGGAGAAGGAGAAGGTGAGATCTGGAGGGTGAATCAGAAGAAGCAGAAGAAGGAGAAGGAGAAGGTGAAGTCTGAAGGGTGAATCAGAAGAAGCAGAAAAAGGAGAAGGAGAAGGTGAAGTCTGGAGGGTGAATCAGAAGAAGCAGAAGAAGGAGAAGGAGAAGGTGAAGTCTGGAGGGTGAATCAGAAGAAGGAGAAGGAGAAGGTGAAGTCCGGAGGGTGAATCAGAAGAAGTAGAAGAAGGAGAAGGAGAAGGTGAAGTCTGGAGGGTGAATCAGAAGAAGTAGAAGAAGGAGAAGGAGAAGGTGAAGTCTGGAGGGTGAATCAGAAGAAGCAGAAGAAGGAGAAGGAGAAGGTGAAGTCAGGAGGGTGAATCAGAAGAAGCAGAAGAAGGAGAAGGAGAAGGTGAAGTCTGGAGGGTGAATCAGAAGAAGCAGAAGAAGGAGAAGGAGAAGGTGAAGACTGGAGGGTGAATCAGAAGAAGTAGAAGAAGGAGAAGGAGAAGGTGAAGTCATGAGGGTGAATCAGAAGAAGTAGAAGAAGGAGAAGGAGAAGGCGAAGTCTGGAGGGTGAATCAGAAGAAGCAGAAGAAGGAGAAGGAGAAGGTGAAATCTGGAGGGTGAATCAGAAGAAGCAGAAGAAGGAGAAGGAGAAGGTGAAGTCTGGAGGGTGAATCAGAAGAAGCAGAAGAAGGAGAAGGAGAAGGTGAAGTCCGGAGGGTGAATCAGAAGAAGTAGAAGAAGGAGAAGGAGAAGGTGAAGTCTGGAGGGTGAATCAGAAGAAGTAGAAGAAGGAGAAGGAGAAGGTGAAGTCTGGAGGGTGAATCAGAAGAAGCAGAAGAAGGAGAAGGAGAAGGTGAAGTCTGGAGGGTGAATCAGAAGAAGCAGAAGAAGGAGAAGGAGAAGGTGAAGTCTGGAGGGTGAATCAGAAGAAGCAGAAGAAGGAGAAGGAGAAGGTGAAGTCTGGAGGGTGAATCAGAAGAAGCAGAAGAAGTAGAAGGAGAAGGTGAGGTCTGGAGGGTGAATCAGAAGAAGGAGAAGAAGGAGAAGGAGAAGGTGAAGTCTGGAGGGTGAATCAGAAGAAGCAGAAGAAGGAGAAGGAGAAGGTGAAGTCAGGAGGGTGAATCAGAAGAAGCAGAAGAAGGAGAAGGAGAAGGTGAAGTCTGGAGGGTGAATCAGAAGAAGCAGAAGAAGGCGAAGGAGAAGGTGAAGACTGGAGGGTGAATCAGAATAAGTAGAAGAAGGAGAAGGAGATGGTGAAGTCTGGAGGGTGAATCAGAAGAAGTAGAAGAAGCAGAAGGAGAAGGCGAAGTCTGGAGGGTGAATCAGAAGAAGCAGAAGAAGGAGAAGGAGAAGGTTAAGTCTGGAGGGTGAATCAGAAGAAGCAGAAGAAGGAGAAGGAGAAGGTGAAGTCTGGAGGGTGAATCATAAGAAGTAGAAGAAGGAGAGGGAGAAGGTGAGGTCTGGAGGGTGAATCAGAAGAAGCAGAAGAAGGAGAAGGAGAAGGTGAAGTCTGAAGGGTGAATCAGAAGAAGCAGAAGATGGAGAAGGAGAAGGTGAAGTCTGGAGGGTGAATCAGAAGAAGCAGAAGAAGGAGAAGGAGAAGGTGAAGTCTGGAGGGTGAATCAGAAGATGCAGAAGAAGGAGAAGGAGAAGGTGAAGTCTGGAGGGTGAATCAGTAGAAGTAGAAGAAGGAGAAGGAGAAGGTGAAGTCTGGAGGGTGAATCAGAAGAAGTAGAAGAAGGAGAAGGAGAAGGACAAGTCTGGAGGGTGAATCAGAAGAAGCAGAAGAGGGAGAAGGAGAAGGTGAAGTCTGGAGGGTGAATCAGAAGAAGCAGAAGAAGGAGAATGAGAAGATGAAGTCTGGAGGGTGTATCAGAAGAAGTAGAAGAAGGAGAAGGAGAAGGTGAAGTCTGGAGGGTGAATCAGAAGAAGCAGAAGAAGGAGAAGGAGAAGGTGAAGTCTGGAGGGTGAATCAGAAGAAGCAGAAGAAGGAGAAGGAGAAGGTGAAGTCTGGAGGGTGAATCAGAAGAAGCAGAATAAGGAGAAGGAGAAGGTGAAGTCTGGAGGGTGAATCAGGAGAAGCAGAAGAAGGAGAAGGAGAAGGTGAAGTCTGGAGGGTGAATCAGAAGAAGTAGAAGAAGGAGAAGGATAAGGTGAAGTCTGGAGGGTGAAGCAGAAGAAGTAGAAGAAGGAGAAGGAGAAGGTGAAGTCAGGAGGGTGAATCAGAAGAAGTAGAAGAAGGAGAAGGAGAAGGTGAAGTCTGGAGGGTGAATCAGAAGAAGCAGAAGAAGGAGAAGGAGAAGGTGAAGTCTGGAGGGTGAAAATAGAAGAAGCAAAAGAATGAGAAGGAGAAGATGAAGTCTGGAGGGTGAATCAGAAGAAGTAGAAGAAGGAGAAGGAGAAGGTGAGGTCTGGAGGGTGAATCAGAAGAAGCAGAAGAAGGAGAAGGAGAAGATGAAGTCTGGAGTGTGAATCAGAAGAAGCAGAAGAAGGAGAAGGAGAAGGTGAAGTCTGGAGGGTGAATCAGAAGAAGCAGAAGAAGGAGAAGGAGAAGGTGAAGTCAGGAGGGTGAATCAGAAGAAGCAGAAGAAGGAGAAGGAGAAGGTGAAGTTAGGAGGGTGAATCAGAAGAAGCAGAAGAAGGAGAAGGAGAAGGTGAAGTCAGGGGGGTGAAGCAGAAGAAGTAGAAGAAGGAGAAGGAGATGGTGAAGTCAGGAGGATGAAGCAGAAGAAGCAGAAGAAGGAGAAGGAGAAGGTGAAGTCTGGAGGGTGAAGCAGAAGAAACAGAAGAAGGAGAAGGAGAAGGTGAAGTCTGGAGGGCGAAGCAGAAGAAGCAGAAGAAGGAGAAGGTGAAGGTGAAGTCTGGAGGGTGAAGCAGAAGAAGCAGAAGAAGGAGAAGGAGAAGGTGAAGTCTGGAGGGTGAATCAGAAGAAGTAGAAGAAGGAGAAGGAGAAGGTGAAGTCAGGAGGGTGAAGCAGAAGAAGGAGACGGAGAAGGTGAAGTCTGGAGGGTGAAGCAGAAGAAGCAGAAGAAGGAGAAGGAGAAGGTGAAGTCTGGAGGGTGAAGCAGAAGAAGCAGAAGAAGGAGAAGGAGAAGGTGAAGTCAGGAGGGTGAATCAGAAGAAGTAGAAGAAGGAGAAGGAGAAGGTGAAGTCTGGAGGGTGAATCAGAAGAAGTAGAAGAAGGAGAAGGAGAAGGTGAAGTCTGGAGGGTGAATCAGAAGAAGTAGAAGAAGGAGAAGGAGAAGGTGAAGTCTGGAGGGTGAATCAGAAGAAGCAGAAGAAGGAGAAGGAGAAGGTGAAGTCTGGAGGGAGAAGCAGAAGAAGCAGAAGAAGGAGAAGGAGAAGATGAAGTCTGGAGGGTGAATCAGAAGAAGTAGAAGAAGGAGAAGGAGAAGGTGAGATCTGGAGGGTGAATCAGAAGAAGCAGAAGAAGGAGAAGGAGAAGGTGAAGTCTGAAGGGTGAATCAGAAGAAGCAGAAAAAGGAGAAGGAGAAGGTGAAGTCTGGAGGGTGAATCAGAAGAACCAGAAGAAGGAGAAGGAGAAGGTGAAGTCTGGAGGGTGAATCAGAAGAAGCAGAAGAAGAAGGAGAAGGTGAAGTCCGGAGGGTGAATCAGAAGAAGTAGAAGAAGGAGAAGGAGAAGGTGAAGTCTGGAGGGTGAATCAGAAGAAGTAGAAGAAGGAGAAGGAGAAGGTGAAGTCTGGAGGGTGAATCAGAAGAAGCAGAAGAAGGAGAAGGAGAAGGTGAAGTCTGGAGGGTGAATCAGAAGAAGCAGAAGAAGGAGAAGGAGAAGATGAAGTCTGGAGGGTGAAGCAGAAGAAGGAGACGGAGAAGGTGAAGTCTGGAGGGTGAAGCAGAAGAAGCAGAAGAAGGAGAAGGAGAAGGTGAAGTCTGGAGGGTGAAGCAGAAGAAGCAGAAGAAGGAGAAGGAGAAGGTAAAGTCAGGAGGGTGAATCAGAAATAGTAGAAGAAGGAGAAGGAGAAGGTGAAGTCTGGAGGGTGAATCAGAAGAAGTAGAAGAAGGAGAAGGAGAAGGTGAAGTCTGGAGGGTGAATCATAAGAAGTAGAAGAAGGAGAAGGAGAAGGTGAAGTCTGGAGGGTGAATCAGAAGAAGCAGAAGAAGGAGAAGGAGAAGGTGAAGTCTGGAGGGAGAAGCAGAAGAAGTAGAAGAAGGAGAAGGAGAATGTAAAGTCTGGAGGGTGAATCAGAAGAAGTAGAAGAAGGAGAAGGAGAAGGTAAAGTCTGGAGGGTGAATCAGAAGAAGTAGAAGAAGGAAAAGGAGAAGGTGAAGTCTGGAGGGTGAATCAGAAGAAGCAGAAGAAGGAGAAGGAGAAAGTGAAGTCTGGAGGGTGAATCAGAAGAAGTAGAAGAAGGAGAAGGAGAAGGTGTAGTTTGGAGGGTGAATCAGGAGAAGTAGACGAAGGAGAAGGAGAAGGTGAAGTCTGGAGGGTGAATCAGAAGAAGCAGAAGAAGGAGAAGGAGAAGGTGAAGTCTGGAGGGTGAATCAGAAGAAGTAGAAGAAGCAAAAGGAGAAGGTGAAGTCTGGAGGGTGAATCAGAAGAAGCAGAAGAAGGAGAAGGAGAAGGTGAAGTCTGGAGGGTGAATCAGAAGAAGCAGAAGAAGGAGAAGGAGAAGGTGAAGTATGGAGGGTGAATCAGAAGAAGCAGAAGAAGGAGAAGGAGAAGGTGAAGTCTGGAGGGTGAATCAGAAGAAGCAGAAGAAGTAGAAGGAGAAGGTGAAGTCTGGAGGGTGAATCAGAAGAAGTAGAAGAAGGAGAAGGAGAAGGTGAAGTCTGGAGGGTGAATCAGAAGAAGCAGAAGAAGGAGAAGGAGAAGGTGAAGTCAGGAGGGTGAATCAGAAGAAGCAGAAGAAGGAGAAGGAGAAGGTGAAGTCTGGAGGGTGAATCAGAAGATGCAGAAGAAGGAGAAGGAGAAGGTGAAGACTGGAGGGTGAATCAGAAGAAGTAGAAGAAGGAGAAGGAGAAGGCGAAGTCTGGAGGGTGAATCAGAAGAAGCAGAAGAAGGAGAAGGAGAAGGTGAAATCTGGAGGGTGAATCAGAAGAAGCAGAAGAAGGAGAAGGAGAAGATGAAGTCTGGAGGGTGAATCAGAAGAAGGAGAAGGAGAAGGTGAGATCTGGAGGGTGAATCAGAAGAAGCAGAAGAAGGAGAAGGAGAAGGTGAAGTCTGAAGGGTGAATCAGAAGAAGCAGAAAAAGGAGAAGGAGAAGGTGAAGTCTGGAGGGTGAATCAGAAGAAGCAGAAGAAGGAGAAGGAGAAGGTGAAGTCTGGAGGGTGAATCAGAAGAAGCAGAAGAAGGAGAAGGAGAAGGTGAAGTCCGGAGGGTGAATCAGAAGAAGTAGAAGAAGGAGAAGGAGAAGGTGAAGTCTGGAGGGTGAATCAGAAGAAGTAGAAGAAGGAGAAGGAGAAGGTGAAGTCTGGAGGGTGAATCAGAAGAAGCAGAAGAAGGAGAAGGAGAAGGTGAAGTCAGGAGGGTGAATCAGAAGAAGCAGAAGAAGGAGAAGGAGAAGGTGAAGTCTGGAGGGTGAATCAGAAGAAGCAGAAGAAGGAGAAGGAGAAGGTGAAGACTGGAGGGTGAATCAGAAGAAGTAGAAGAAGGAGAAGGAGAAGGTGAAGTCATGAGGGTGAATCAGAAGAAGTAGAAGAAGGAGAAGGAGAAGGCGAAGTCTGGAGGGTGAATCAGAAGAAGCAGAAGAAGGAGAAGGAGAAGGTGAAATCTGGAGGGTGAATCAGAAGAAGCAGAAGAAGGAGAAGGAGAAGATGAAGTCTGGAGGGTGAATCAGAAGAAGTAGAAGAAGGAGAAGGAGAAGGTGAGATCTGGAGGGTGAATCAGAAGAAGCAGAAGAAGGAGAAGGAGAAGGTGAAGTCTGAAGGGTGAATCAGAAGAAGCAGAAAAAGGAGAAGGAGAAGGTGAAGTCTGGAGGGTGAATCAGAAGAAGCAGAAGAAGGAGAAGGAGAAGGTGAAGTCTGGAGGGTGAATCAGAAGAAGCAGAAGAAGGAGAAGGAGAAGGTGAAGTCCGGAGGGTGAATCAGAAGAAGTAGAAGAAGGAGAAGGAGAAGGTGAAGTCTGGAGGGTGAATCAGAAGAAGTAGAAGAAGGAGAAGGAGAAGGTGAAGTCTGGAGGGTGAATCAGAAGAAGCAGAAGAAGGAGAAGGAGAAGGTGAAGTCTGGAGGGTGAATCAGAAGAAGCAGAAGAAGGAGAAGGAGAAGGTGAAGTCTGGAGGGTGAATCAGAAGAAGCAGAATAAGGAGAAGGAGAAGGTGAAGTCTGGAGGGTGAATCAGAAGAAGCAGAAGAAGGAGAAGGAGAAGGTGAAGTCTGGAGGGTGAATCAGAAGAAGTAGAAGAAGGAGAAGGAGAAGGTGAAGTCTGGAGGGAGAAGCAGAAGAAGTAGAAGAAGGAGAAGGAGAAGGTGAAGTCAGGAGGGTGAATCAGAAGAAGTAGAAGAAGGAGAAGGAGAAGGTGAAGACTGGAGGGTGAATCAGAAGAAGTAGAAGAAGGAGAAGGAGAAGGTGAAGTCATGAGGGTGAATCAGAAGAAGTAGAAGAAGGAGAAGGAGAAGGCGAAGTCTGGAGGGTGAATCAGAAGAAGCAGAAGAAGGAGAAGGAGAAGGTGAAATCTGGAGGGTGAATCAGAAGAAGCAGAAGAAGGAGAAGGAGGAGATGAAGTCTGGAGGGTGAATCAGAAGAAGTAGAAGAAGGAGAAGGAGAAGGTGAGATCTGGAGGGTGAATCAGAAGAAGCAGAAGAAGGAGAAGGAGAAGGTGAAGTCTGAAGGGTGAATCAGAAGAAGCAGAAAAAGGAGAAGGAGAAGATGAAGTCTGGAGGGTGAATCAGAAGAAGCAGAAGAAGGAGAAGGAGAAGGTGAAGTCTGGAGGGTGAATCAGAAGAAGCAGAAGAAGGAGAAGGAGAAGGTGAAGTCCGGAGGGTGAATCAGAAGAAGTAGAAGAAGGAGAAGGAGAAGGTGAAGTCTGGAGGGTGAATCAGAAGAAGCAGAAGAAGGAGAAGGAGAAGGTGAAGTCTGGAGGGTGAATCAGAAGAAGTAGAAGAAGCAAAAGGAGAAGGTGAAGTCTGGAGGGTGAATCAGAAGAAGCAGAAGAAGGAGAAGGAGAAGGTGAAGTCTGGAGGGTGAATCAGAAGAAGCAGAAGAAGGAGAAGGAGAAGGTGAAGTATGGAGGGTGAATCAGAAGAAGCAGAAGAAGGAGAAGGAGAAGGTGAAGTCTGGAGGGTGAATCAGAAGAAGCAGAAGAAGTAGAAGGAGAAGGTGAAGTCTGGAGGGTGAATCAGAAGAAGTAGAAGAAGGAGAAGGAGAAGGTGAAGTCTGGAGGGTGAATCAGAAGAAGCAGAAGAAGGAGAAGGAGAAGGTGAAGTCAGGAGGGTGAATCAGAAGAAGCAGAAGAAGGAGAAGGAGAAGGTGAAGTCTGGAGGGTGAATCAGAAGATGCAGAAGAAGGAGAAGGAGAAGGTGAAGACTGGAGGGTGAATCAGAAGAAGTAGAAGAAGGAGAAGGAGAAGGCGAAGTCTGGAGGGTGAATCAGAAGAAGCAGAAGAAGGAGAAGGAGAAGGTGAAATCTGGAGGGTGAATCAGAAGAAGCAGAAGAAGGAGAAGGAGAAGATGAAGTCTGGAGGGTGAATCAGAAGAAGGAGAAGGAGAAGGTGAGATCTGGAGGGTGAATCAGAAGAAGCAGAAGAAGGAGAAGGAGAAGGTGAAGTCTGAAGGGTGAATCAGAAGAAGCAGAAAAAGGAGAAGGAGAAGGTGAAGTCTGGAGGGTGAATCAGAAGAAGCAGAAGAAGGAGAAGGAGAAGGTGAAGTCTGGAGGGTGAATCAGAAGAAGCAGAAGAAGGAGAAGGAGAAGGTGAAGTCCGGAGGGTGAATCAGAAGAAGTAGAAGAAGGAGAAGGAGAAGGTGAAGTCTGGAGGGTGAATCAGAAGAAGTAGAAGAAGGAGAAGGAGAAGGTGAAGTCTGGAGGGTGAATCAGAAGAAGCAGAAGAAGGAGAAGGAGAAGGTGAAGTCAGGAGGGTGAATCAGAAGAAGCAGAAGAAGGAGAAGGAGAAGGTGAAGTCTGGAGGGTGAATCAGAAGAAGCAGAAGAAGGAGAAGGAGAAGGTGAAGACTGGAGGGTGAATCAGAAGAAGTAGAAGAAGGAGAAGGAGAAGGTGAAGTCATGAGGGTGAATCAGAAGAAGTAGAAGAAGGAGAAGGAGAAGGCGAAGTCTGGAGGGTGAATCAGAAGAAGCAGAAGAAGGAGAAGGAGAAGGTGAAATCTGGAGGGTGAATCAGAAGAAGCAGAAGAAGGAGAAGGAGAAGATGAAGTCTGGAGGGTGAATCAGAAGAAGTAGAAGAAGGAGAAGGAGAAGGTGAGATCTGGAGGGTGAATCAGAAGAAGCAGAAGAAGGAGAAGGAGAAGGTGAAGTCTGAAGGGTGAATCAGAAGAAGCAGAAAAAGGAGAAGGAGAAGGTGAAGTCTGGAGGGTGAATCAGAAGAAGCAGAAGAAGGAGAAGGAGAAGGTGAAGTCTGGAGGGTGAATCAGAAGAAGCAGAAGAAGGAGAAGGAGAAGGTGAAGTCCGGAGGGTGAATCAGAAGAAGTAGAAGAAGGAGAAGGAGAAGGTGAAGTCTGGAGGGTGAATCAGAAGAAGTAGAAGAAGGAGAAGGAGAAGGTGAAGTCTGGAGGGTGAATCAGAAGAAGCAGAAGAAGGAGAAGGAGAAGGTGAAGTCTGGAG
Organism: Somniosus microcephalus; assembly: GCF_052327205.1. Classification (NCBI taxonomy): domain Eukaryota; kingdom Metazoa; phylum Chordata; class Chondrichthyes; order Squaliformes; family Somniosidae; genus Somniosus; species Somniosus microcephalus. Next base: position 219,027 of record NW_028225434.1, on the reverse strand, counting down.
GGTGAATCAGAAGAAGCAGAAGAAGGAGAAGGAGAAGGTGAAGTCTGGAGGGTGAATCAGAAGAAGCAGAATAAGGAGAAGGAGAAGGTGAAGTCTGGAGGGTGAATCAGAAGAAGCAGAAGAAGGAGAAGGAGAAGGTGAAGTCTGGAGGGTGAATCAGAAGAAGTAGAAGAAGGAGAAGGAGAAGGTGAAGTCTGGAGGGAGAAGCAGAAGAAGTAGAAGAAGGAGAAGGAGAAGGTGAAGTCAGGAGGGTGAATCAGAAGAAGTAGAAGAAGGAGAAGGAGAAGGTGAAGACTGGAGGGTGAATCAGAAGAAGTAGAAGAAGGAGAAGGAGAAGGTGAAGTCATGAGGGTGAATCAGAAGAAGTAGAAGAAGGAGAAGGAGAAGGCGAAGTCTGGAGGGTGAATCAGAAGAAGCAGAAGAAGGAGAAGGAGAAGGTGAAATCTGGAGGGTGAATCAGAAGAAGCAGAAGAAGGAGAAGGAGGAGATGAAGTCTGGAGGGTGAATCAGAAGAAGTAGAAGAAGGAGAAGGAGAAGGTGAGATCTGGAGGGTGAATCAGAAGAAGCAGAAGAAGGAGAAGGAGAAGGTGAAGTCTGAAGGGTGAATCAGAAGAAGCAGAAAAAGGAGAAGGAGAAGATGAAGTCTGGAGGGTGAATCAGAAGAAGCAGAAGAAGGAGAAGGAGAAGGTGAAGTCTGGAGGGTGAATCAGAAGAAGCAGAAGAAGGAGAAGGAGAAGGTGAAGTCCGGAGGGTGAATCAGAAGAAGTAGAAGAAGGAGAAGGAGAAGGTGAAGTCTGGAGGGTGAATCAGAAGAAGTAGAAGAAGGAGAAGGAGAAGGTGAAGTCTGGAGGGTGAATCAGAAGAAGCAGAAGAAGGAGAAGGAGAAGGTGAAGTCTGGAGGGTGAATCAGAAGAAGCAGAAGAAGGAGAAGGAGAAGGTGAAGTCTGGAGGGTGAATCAGAAGAAGCAGAATAAGGAGAAGGAGAAGGTGAAGTCTGGAGGGTGAATCAGAAGAAGCAGAAGAAGGAGAAGGAGAAGGTGAAGTCTGGAGGGTGAATCAGAAGAAGTAGAAGAAGGAGAAGGAGAAGGTGAAGTCTGGAGGGTGAAGCAGAAGAAGTAGAAGAAGGAGAAGGAGAAGGTGAAGTCAGGAGGGTGAATCAGAAGAAGTAGAAGAAGGAGAAGGAGAAGGTGAAGTCAGGAGGGTGAATCAGAAGAAGCAGAAGAAGGAGAAGGAGAAGGTGAAGTCTGGAGGGTAAACCAGAAGAATCAGAAGAAGGAGAAGGAGAAGGTGAAGTCTGGAGGGTGAATCAGAAGAAGCAGAAGAAAGAGAAGGAGAAGGTGAAGTCTGGAGGGTGAAGCAGAAGAAGCAGAAGAAGGAGAAGGAGAAGGTGAAGACTGGAGGGTGAATCAGAAGAAGTAGAAGAAGGAGAAGAAGAAGGTGAAGTCTGGAGGGTGAATCAGAAGAATAGAAGAAGGAGAAGGAGAAGGTGAAGTCTGGAGGGTGAATCAGAAGAAGCAGAAGAAGGAGAAGGAGAAGGTGAAGTCTGGAGGGTGAATCAGAAGAAGCAGAAATAGGAGAAGGAGAAGATGAAGTCTGGAGGGTGAATCGGAAGAAGTAGAAGAAGGAGAAGGAGAAGGTGAGGTCTGGAGGGTGAATCAGAAGAAGCAGAAGAAGGAGAAGTAGAAGGTGAAGTCTGGAGGGTGGATCAGAAGAAGCAGAAGAAGGAGAAGGAGAAGGTGAAGTCAGGAGGGTGAATCAGAAGAAGCAGAAGAAGGAGAAGGAGAAGGTGAAGTTAGGAGGGTGAATCAGAAGAAGCAGAAAAAGGAGAAGGAGAAGGTGAAGTCAGGGGGGTGAAGCAGAAGAAGTAGAAGAAGGAGAAGGAGAAGGTGAAGTCAGGAGGGTGAAGCAGAAGAAGCAGAAGAAGGAGAAGGAGAAGGTCAAGTCTGGAGGGCGCAGCAGAAGAAGCAGAAGAAGGAGAAGGAGAAGGTGAAGTCAGGAGGGTGAATCAGAAGAAGCAGAAGAAGGAGAAAGAGAAGGTGAAGTCTGGAGGGTGAATCAGAAGAAGCAGAAGAAGGAGAAGGAGAAGGTGAAGACTGGAGGGTGAATCAGAAGAAGTAGAAGAAGGAGAAGGAGAAGGTGAAGTCATGAGGGTGAATCAGAAGAAGTAGAAGAAGGAGAAGGAGAAGGCGAAGTCTGGAGGGTGAATCAGAAGAAGCAGAAGAAGGAGAAGGAGAAGGTGAAATCTGGAGGGTGAATCAGAAGAAGCAGAAGAAGGAGAAGGAGAAGATGAAGTCTGGAGGGTGAATCAGAAGAAGTAGAAGAAGGAGAAGGAGAAGGTGAGATCTGGAGGGTGAATCAGAAGAAGCAGAAGAAGGAGAAGGAGAAGGTGAAGTCTGAAGGGTGAATCAGAAGAAGCAGAAAAAGGAGAAGGAGAAGGTGAAGTCTGGAGGGTGAATCAGAAGAAGCAGAAGAAGGAGAAGGAGAAGGTGAAGTCTGGAGGGTGAATCAGAAGAAGCAGAAGAAGGAGAAGGAGAAGGTGAAGTCCGGAGGGTGAATCAGAAGAAGTAGAAGAAGGAGAAGGAGAAGGTGAAGTCTGGAGGGTGAATCAGAAGAAGTAGAAGAAGGAGAAGGAGAAGGTGAAGTCTGGAGGGTGAATCAGAAGAAGCAGAAGAAGGAGAAGGAGAAGGTGAAGTCTGGAGGGTGAATCAGAAGAAGCAGAAGAAGGAGAAGGAGAAGGTGAAGTCTGGAGGGTGAATCAGAAGAAGCAGAATAAGGAGAAGGAGAAGGTGAAGTCTGGAGGGTGAATCAGAAGAAGCAGAAGAAGGAGAAGGAGAAGGTGAAGTCTGGAGGGTGAATCAGAAGAAGTAGAAGAAGGAGAAGGAGAAGGTGAAGTCTGGAGGGAGAAGCAGAAGAAGTAGAAGAAGGAGAAGGAGAAGGTGAAGTCAGGAGGGTGAATCAGAAGAAGTAGAAGAAGGAGAAGGAGAAGGTGAAGACTGGAGGGTGAATCAGAAGAAGTAGAAGAAGGAGAAGGAGAAGGTGAAGTCATGAGGGTGAATCAGAAGAAGTAGAAGAAGGAGAAGGAGAAGGCGAAGTCTGGAGGGTGAATCAGAAGAAGCAGAAGAAGGAGAAGGAGAAGGTGAAATCTGGAGGGTGAATCAGAAGAAGCAGAAGAAGGAGAAGGAGGAGATGAAGTCTGGAGGGTGAATCAGAAGAAGTAGAAGAAGGAGAAGGAGAAGGTGAGATCTGGAGGGTGAATCAGAAGAAGCAGAAGAAGGAGAAGGAGAAGGTGAAGTCTGAAGGGTGAATCAGAAGAAGCAGAAAAAGGAGAAGGGGAAGGTGAAGTCTGGAGGGTGAATCAGAAGAAGCAGAAGAAGGAGAAGGAGAAGGTGAAGTCTGGAGGGTGAATCAGAAGAAGCAGAAGAAGGAGAAGGAGAAGGTGAAGTCCGGAGGGTGAATCAGAAGAAGTAGAAGAAGGAGAAGGAGAAGGTGAAGTCTGGAGGGTGAATCAGAAGAAGTAGAAGAAGGAGAAGGAGAAGGTGAAGTCTGGAGGGTGAATCAGAAGAAGCAGAAGAAGGAGAAGGAGAAGGTGAAGTCTGGAGGGTGAATCAGAAGAAGCAGAAGAAGGAGAAGGAGAAGGTGAAGTCTGGAGGGTGAATCAGAAGAAGCAGAATAAGGAGAAGGAGAAGGTGAAGTCTGGAGGGTGAATCAGAAGAAGCAGAAGAAGGAGAAGGAGAAGGTGAAGTCTGGAGGGTGAATCAGAAGAAGTAGAAGAAGGAGAAGGAGAAGGTGAAGTCTGGAGGGTGAAGCAGAAGAAGTAGAAGAAGGAGAAGGAGAAGGTGAAGTCAGGAGGGTGAATCAGAAGAAATAGAAGAAGGAGAAGGAGAAGGTGAAGTCAGGAGGGTGAATCAGAAGAAGCAGAAGAAGGAGAAGGAGAAGGTGAAGTCTGGAGGGTAAACCAGAAGAATCAGAAGAAGGAGAAGGAGAAGGTGAAGTCTGGAGGGTGAATCAGAAGAAGCAGAAGAAAGAGAAGGAGAAGGTGAAGTCTGGAGGGTGAAGCAGAAGAAGCAGAAGAAGGAGAAGGAGAAGGTGAAGACTGGAGGGTGAATCAGAAGAAGTAGAAGAAGGAGAAGAAGAAGGTGAAGTCTGGAGGGTGAATCAGAAGAATAGAAGAAGGAGAAGGAGAAGGTGAAGTCTGGAGGGTGAATCAGAAGAAGCAGAAGAAGGAGAAGGAGAAGGTGAAGTCTGGAGGGTGAATCAGAAGAAGCAGAAATAGGAGAAGGAGAAGATGAAGTCTGGAGGGTGAATCGGAAGAAGTAGAAGAAGGAGAAGGAGAAGGTGAGGTCTGGAGGGTGAATCAGAAGAAGCAGAAGAAGGAGAAGTAGAAGGTGAAGTCTGGAGGGTGGATCAGAAGAAGCAGAAGAAGGAGAAGGAGAAGGTGAAGTCAGGAGGGTGAATCAGAAGAAGCAGAAGAAGGAGAAGGAGAAGGTGAAGTTAGGAGGGTGAATCAGAAGAAGCAGAAAAAGGAGAAGGAGAAGGTGAAGTCAGGGGGGTGAAGCAGAAGAAGTAGAAGAAGGAGAAGGAGAAGGTGAAGTCAGGAGGGTGAAGCAGAAGAAGCAGAAGAAGGAGAAGGAGAAGGTCAAGTCTGGAGGGCGCAGCAGAAGAAGCAGAAGAAGGAGAAGGAGAAGGTGAAGTCTGGAGGGTGATGCCGTAGAAGCAGAAGAAGGAGAAGGAGAAGGTGAAGTCTGGAGGGTGAATCAGAAGAAGTAGAAGAAGGAGAAGGAGAAGGTGAAGTCAGGAGGGTGAAGCAGAAGAAGCAGAAGAAGGAGAAGGAGAAGGTGAAGTCTGGAGGGTGAAGCAGAAGAAGCAGAAGAAGGAGAAGGAGAAGGTGAAGTCTGGAGGGCGAAGCAGAAGAAGCAGAAGAAGGAGAAGGAGAAGGTGAATTCTGGAGGCTGAAGCAGAAAAAGCAGATGAAGGAGAAGGAGAAGGTGAAGTCTGGAGGGTGAATCAGAAGAAGTAGAAGAAGGAGTAGCAGAATGTGAAGTCAGGAGGGTGAAGCAGAAGAAGGAGAAGAAGGAGAAGGAGAAGGTGAAGTCTGGAGAGTGAAGCAGAAGAAGCAGAAGAAGGAGAAGGAGAAGGTGAAGTCTGGAGGGTGAAGCAGAAGAAGCAGAAGAAGGAGAAGGATAAGGTGAAGTCTGGAGGGTGAATCAGAAGAAGCAGAAGAAGGAGAAGGAGAAGGTGAAGTATGGAGGGTGAATCAGAAGAAGCAGAAGAAGGAGAAGGAGAAGGTGAAGTCTGGAGGGTGAATCAGAAGAAGCAGAAGAAGTAGAAGGAGAAGGTGAAGTCTGGAGGGTGAATCAGAAGAAGTAGAAGAAGGAGAAGGAGAAGGTGAAGTCTGGAGGGTGAATCAGAAGAAGCAGAAGAAGGAGAAGGAGAAGGTGAAGTCAGGAGGGTGAATCAGAAGAAGCAGAAGAAGGAGAAGGAGAAGGTGAAGTCTGGAGGGTGAATCAGAAGAAGCAGAAGAAGGCGAAGGAGAAGGTGAAGACTGGAGGGTGAATCAGAAGAAGTAGAAGAAGGAGAAGGAGATGGTGAAGTCTGGAGGGTGAATCAGAAGAAGGAGAAGAAGCAGAAGGAGAAGGCGAAGTCTGGAGGGTGAATCAGAAGAAGCAGAAGAAGGAGAAGGAGAAGGTTAAGTCTGGAGGGTGAATCAGAAGAAGCAGAAGAAGGAGAAGGAGAAGGTGAAGTCTGGAGGGTGAATCATAAGAAGTAGAAGAAGGAGAAGGAGAAGGTGAGGTCTGGAGGGTGAATCAGAAGAAGCAGAAGAAGGAGAAGGAGAAGGTGAAGTCTGAAGGGTGAATCAGAAGAAGCAGAAGATGGAGAAGGAGAAGGTGAAGTCTGGAGGGTGAATCAGAAGAAGCAGAAGAAGGAGAAGGAGAAGGTGAAGTCTGGAGGGTGAATCAGAAGATGCAGAAGAAGGAGAAGGAGAAGGTGAAGTCTGGAGGGTGAATCAGAAGAAGCAGAAGAAGGAGAAGGAGAAGGTGAAGTCTGGAGGGTGAATCAGAAGAAGTAGAAGAAGGAGAAGGAGAAGGTGAAGTCTGGAGGGTGAAGCAGAAGAAGTAGAAGAAGGAGAAGGAGAAGGTGAAGTCAGGAGGGTGAATCAGAAGAAGTAGAAGAAGGAGAAGGAGAAGGTGAAGTCAGGAGGGTGAATCAGAAGAAGCAGAAAAAGGAGAAGGAGAAGGTGAAGTCTGGAGGGTGAATCAGAAGAATCAGAAGAAGGAGAAGGAGAAGGTGAAGTCTGGAGGGTGAATCAGAAGAAGCAGAAGAAAGAGAAGAAGAAGGTGAAGTCTGGAGGGTGAAGCAGAAGAAACAGAAGAAGGAGAAGGAGAAGGTGAAGACTGTAGGGTGAATCTGAAGAAGTATAAGAAGGAGAAGGAGAAGGTGAAGTCTGGAGGGTGAATCAGAAGAAGTAGAAGAAGGAGAAGGAGAAGGTGAAGTCTGGAGGGTGAATCAGAAGAAGCAGAAGAAGGAGAAGGAGAAGGTGAAGTCTGGAGGGTGAATCAGAAGAAGCAGAAGAAGGAGAAGGAGAAGATGAAGTCTGGAGGGTGAATCAGAAGAAGCAGAAGAAGGAGAAGGAGAAGGTGAAGTCTGGAGGGTTAATCAGAAGAAGCAGAAGAAGGAGAAGGAGAAGGTGAAGTCTGGAGGGTGAATCAGAAGAAGCAGAAGAAGGAGAAGGAGAAGGTGAAGTCAGGAGGGTGAATCAGAAGAAGCAGAAGAAGGAGAAGGAGAAGGTGTAGTTAGGAGGGTGAATCAGAAGAAGCAGAAGAAGGAGAAGGAGCAGGTGAAGTCAGGGGGGTGAAGCAGAAGAAGTAGAAGAAGGAGAAGGAGAAGGTGAAGTCAGGACGGTGAAGCAGAAGAAGCAGAAGAAGGAGAAGGAGAAGGTGAAGTCTGGAGGGCGCAGCAGAAGAAGCAGAAGAAGGAGAAGGAGAAGCTGAAGTCTGGAGGGTGAAGCAGAAGAAGCAGAAGAAGGAGAAGGAGAAGGTGAAGTCTGGAGGGTGAATCAGAAGAAGTAGAAGAAGGAGAAGGAGAAGGTGAAGTCAGGAGAGTGAAGCAGAAGAAGCAGAAGATGGAGAAGGAGAAGGTGAAGTCTGGAGGGCGAAGCAGAAGAAGCAGAAGAAGGAGAAGGAGAAGGTGAAGTCTGGAGGGTGAAGCAGAAGAAGCAGAAGAAGGAGAAGGAGAAGGTGAAGTCTGGAGGGTGAATCAGAAGAAGTAGAAGAAGGAGAAGGAGAAGGTGAAGTCTGGAGGGTGAATCAGAAGAAGCAGAAGAAGGAGAAGGAGAAGGTGAAGTCAGGAGGGTGAATCAGAAGAAGCAGAAGAAGGAGAAGGAGAAGGTGAAGTCTGGAGGGTGAATCAGAAGAAGCAGAAGAAGGCGAAGGAGAAGGTGAAGACTGGAGGGTGAATCAGAAGAAGTAGAAGAAGGAGAAGGAGATGGTGAAGTCTGGAGGGTGAATCAGAAGAAGTAGAAGAAGCAGAAGGAGAAGGCGAAGTCTGGAGGGTGAATCAGAAGAAGCAGAAGAAGGAGAAGGAGAAGGTTAAGTCTGGAGGGTGAATCAGAAGAAGCAGAAGAAGGAGAAGGAGAAGGTGAAGTCTGGAGGGTGAATCATAAGAAGTAGAAGAAGGAGAAGGAGAAGGTGAGGTCTGGAGGGTGAATCAGAAGAAGCAGAAGAAGGAGAAGGAGAAGGTGAAGTCTGAAGGGTGAATCAGAAGAAGCAGAAGATGGAGAAGGAGAAGGTGAAGTCTGGAGGGTGAATCAGAAGAAGCAGAAGAAGGAGAAGGAGAAGGTGAAGTCTGGAGGGTGAATCAGAAGATGCAGAAGAAGGAGAAGGAGAAGGTGAAGTCTGGAGGGTGAATCAGAAGAAGCAGAAGAAGGAGAAGGAGAAGGTGAAGTCTGGAGGGTGAATCAGAAGAAGTAGAAGAAGGAGAAGGAGAAGGTGAAGTCTGGAGGGTGAAGCAGAAGAAGTAGAAGAAGGAGAAGGAGAAGGTGAAGTCAGGAGGGTGAATCAGAAGAAGTAGAAGAAGGAGAAGGAGAAGGTGAAGTCAGGAGGGTGAATCAGAAGAAGCAGAAGAAGGAGAAGGAGAAGGTGAAGTCTGGAGGGTGAATCAGAAGAATCAGAAGAAGGAGAAGGAGAAGGTGAAGTCTGGAGGGTGAATCAGAAGAAGCAGAAGAAAGAGAAGAAGAAGGTGAAGTCTGGAGGGTGAAGCAGAAGAAACAGAAGAAGGAGAAGGAGAAGGTGAAGACTGTAGGGTGAATCTGAAGAAGTATAAGAAGGAGAAGGAGAAGGTGAAGTCTGGAGGGTGAATCAGAAGAAGTAGAAGAAGGAGAAGGAGAAGGTGAAGTCTGGAGGGTGAATCAGAAGAAGCAGAAGAAGGAGAAGGAGAAGGTGAAGTCTGGAGGGTGAATCAGAAGAAGCAGAAGAAGGAGAAGGAGAAGATGAAGTCTGGAGGGTGAATCAGAAGAAGCAGAAGAAGGAGAAGGAGAAGGTGAAGTCTGGAGGGTGAATCAGAAGAAGCAGAAGAAGGAGAAGGAGAAGGTGAAGTCTGGAGGGTGAATCAGAAGAAGCAGAAGAAGGAGAAGGAGAAGGTGAAGTCAGGAGGGTGAATCAGAAGAAGCAGAAGAAGGAGAAGGAGAAGGTGTAGTTAGGAGGGTGAATCAGAAGAAGCAGAAGAAGGAGAAGGAGCAGGTGAAGTCAGGGGGGTGAAGCAGAAGAAGTAGAAGAAGGAGAAGGAGAAGGTGAAGTCAGGACGGTGAAGCAGAAGAAGCAGAAGAAGGAGAAGGAGAAGGTGAAGTCTGGAGGGCGCAGCAGAAGAAGCAGAAGAAGGAGAAGGAGAAGCTGAAGTCTGGAGGGTGAAGCAGAAGAAGCAGAAGAAGGAGAAGGAGAAGGTGAAGTCTGGAGGGTGAATCAGAAGAAGTAGAAGAAGGAGAAGGAGAAGGTGAAGTCAGGAGAGTGAAGCAGAAGAAGCAGAAGATGGAGAAGGAGAAGGTGAAGTCTGGAGGGCGAAGCAGAAGAAGCAGAAGAAGGAGAAGGAGAAGGTGAAGTCTGGAGGGTGAAGCAGAAGAAGCAGAAGAAGGAGAAGGAGAAGCTGAAGTCTGGAGGGTGAAGCAGAAGAAGCAGAAGAAGGAGAAGGAGAAGGTGAAGTCTGGAGGGTGAATCAGAAGAAGTAGAAGAAGGAGAAGGAGAAGGTGAAGTCAGGAGAGTGAAGCAGAAGAAGCAGAAGATGGAGAAGGAGAAGGTGAAGTCTGGAGGGCGAAGCAGAAGAAGCAGAAGAAGGAGAAGGAGAAGGTGAAGTCTGGAGGGTGAAGCAGAAGAAGCAGAAGAAGGAGAAGGAGAAGGTGAAGTCTGGAGGGTGAATCAGAAGAAGTAGAAGAAGGAGAAGGAGAAGGTGAAGTCAGGAGGGTGAAGCAGAAGAAGCAGAAGAAGGAGAAGGAGAAGGTGAAGTCTGGAGGGTGAAGCAGAAGAAGCAGAAAAAGGAGCAGGAGAAGTTGAAGTCTGGAGGGTGAAGCAGAAGAAGCAGAAGAAGGAGAAGGAGAAGGTGTAGTTAGGAGGGTGAATCAGAAGAAGCAGAAGAAGGAGAAGGAGCAGGTGAAGTCAGGGGGGTGAAGCAGAAGAAGTAGAAGAAGGAGAAGGAGAAGGTGAAGTCAGGACGGTGAAGCAGAAGAAGCAGAAGAAGGAGAAGGAGAAGGTGTAGTCTGGAGGGCGCAGCAGAAGAAGCAGAAGAAGGAGAAGGAGAAGCTGAAGTCTGGAGGGTGAAGCAGAAGAAGCAGAAGAAGGAGAAGGAGAAGGTGAAGTCTGGAGGGAGAATCAGAAGAAGCAGAAGAAGGAGAAGGAGAAGCTGAAGTCAGGAGAGTGAAGCAGAAGAAGCAGAAGATGGAGAAGGAGAAGGTGAAGTCTGGAGGGCGAAGCAGAAGAAGCAGAAGAAGGAGAAGGAGAAGGTGAAGTCTGGAGGGTGAAGCAGAAGAAGTAGAAGAAGGAGAAGGAGAAGGTGAAGTCAGGAGGGTGAAGCAGAAGAAGCAGAAGAAGGAGAAGGAGAAGGTGAAGTCTGGAGGATGAAGCAGAAGAAGCAGAAGAAGGAGCAGGAGAAGGTGAAGTCTGGAGGGTGAAGCAGAAGAAGCAGAAGAAGGAGAAGGAGAAGGTGAAGTCAGGAGGGTGAATCAGAAGAATTAGAAGAAGGAGAAGGAGAAGGTGAAGTCTGGAGGGTGAATCAGAAGAAGCAGAAGAAGGAGAAGGAGAAGGTGAAGTCTGGGGGGTGAATCAGAAGAAGCAGAAGAAGGAGAAGGAGAAGATGAAGTCTGGAGGGTGAATCAGAAGAAGTAGAAGAAGGAGAAGGAGAAGGTGAGGTTTGGAGGGTCAATCAGAAGAAGCAGAAGAAGGAGAAGGAGAAGGTGAAGTCTGGAGGGTGAATCAGAAGAAGCAGAAGAAGGACAAGGAGAAGGTGAAGTCTGGAGGGTGAATTAGAAGAAGCAGAAGAAGGAGAAGGAGAAGGTGAAGTCAGGAGGGTGAATCAGAAGAAGCAGAAGAAGGAGAAGGAGAAGGTAAAGTTAGGAGGGTGAATCAGAAGAAGCAGAAGAAGGAGAAGGAGCAGGTGAAGTCAGGGGGTGAAGCAGAAGAAGTAGAAGAAGGAGAAGGAGAAGGTGAAGTCAGGAGGGTGAAGCAGAAGAAGCAGAAGAAGGAGATGGAGAAGGTGAAGTCTGGAGGGCGCAGCAGAAGAAGCAGAAGAAGGAGAAGGAGAAGGTGAAGTCTGGAGGGTGAAGCAGAAGAATCAGAAGAAGGAGAAGGAGAAGGTGAAGTCTGGAGGGTGAATCAGAAGAAGCAGAAGAAAGAGAAGGAGAAGGTGAAGTCTGGAGGGTGAATCAGAAGAAGTAGAAGAAGTAGAAGGAGAAGGTGAAGTCTGGAGGGTGAATCAGAAGAAGCAGAAGAAGGAGAAGGAGAAGGTGAAGTCTGGAGGGTGAATCAGAAGAAGTAGACGAAGGAGAAGGAGAAGGTGAAGTCTGGAGGGTGAATCAGAAGAAGTAGAAGAAGGAGAAGGAGAAGGTGAAGTCTGGAGGGTGAATCAGAAGAAGCAGAAGAAGGAGAAGGAGAAGGTGAAGTCTGGAGGGTGAATCAGAAGAAGCAGAAGAAGGAGAAGGAGAAGTCTGGAGGGTGATTCAGAAGAAGCAGAATAAGGAGAAGGAGAAGGTGAAGTCTGGAGGGTGAAACAGAAGAAGCAGAAGAAGGAGAAGGAGAAGGTGAAGTCTGGAGGGTGAATCAGAAGAAGTAGAAGAAGGAGAAGGAGAAGGTGAAGTCTGGAGGGTGAATCAGAAGAAGTAGAAGAAGGAGAAGGAGAAGGTGAAGTCTGGAGGGTGAAGCAGAAGAATTAGAAGAAGGAGAAGGAGAAGGTGAAGTCAGGAGGGTGAATCAGAAGATGTAGAAGAAGGAGAAGGAGAAGGTGAAGTCAGGAGGGTGAATCAGAAGAAGCAGAAGAAGGAGAAGGAGAAGATGAAGTCTGGAGGGTGAATCAGAAGAAGTAGAAGAAGGAGAAGGAGAAGGTGAAGTCTGGAGGGTGAATCAGAAGAAGCAGAAGAAGGAGAAGGAGAAGGTGAAGTCTGGAGGGTGAATCAGAAGAAGCAGAAGAAGGAGAAGGAGAAGGTGAAGTCTGGAGGGTGAATCAGAAGAAGCAGAATAAGGAGAAGGAGAAGGTGAAGTCTGGAGGGTGAATCAGAAGAAGCAGAAGAAGGAGAAGGAGAAGGTGAAGTCTGGAGGGTGAATCAGAAGAAGTAGAAGAAGGAGAAGGAGAAGGTGTAGTCTGGAGGGTGAAGCAGAAGAAGTAGAAGAAGGAGAAGGAGAAGGTGAAGTCTGGAGGGTGAATCAGAAGAAGCAGAAGAAGGAGAAGGAGAAGGTGAAGTCTGGAGGGTGAATCAGAAGAAGTAGAAGAAGGAGAAGGAGAAGGTGAAGTCTGGAGGGTGAATCAGAAGAAGCAGAAGAAGGAGAAGGAGAAGGTGAAGTCTGGAGGGTGAATCAGAAGAAGCAGAAGAAGGAGAAGGAGAAGGTGAAGTCTGCAGGGTGAATCAGAAGAAGCAGAAGAAGGAGAAGGTGAAGGTGAAGTCTGGAGGGTGAATCAGAAGAAGCAGAATAAGGAGAAGGAGAAGGTGAAGTCTGGAGGGTGAATCAGAAGAAGCAGAAGAAGGAGAAGGAGAAGGTGAAGTCTGGAGGGTGAATCAGAAGGAGTAGAAGAAGGAGAAGGAGAAGGTGAAGTCTGGAGGGTGAATCAGAAGAAGCAGAAGAAGGAGAAGGAGAAGGTGAAGTCTGGAGGGTGAATCAGAAGAAGCAGAAGAAGGAGAAGGAGAAGGTGAAGTCTGGAGGGTGAATCAGAAGAAGCAGAAGAAGGAGAAGGAGAAGGTGAAGTCTGGAGGGTGAATCCGAAGAAGCAGAATAAGGAGAAGGAGAAGGTGAAGTCTGGAGGGTGAATCAGAAGAAGCAGAAGAAGGAGAAGGAGAAGGTGAAGTCTGGAGGGTGAATCAGAAGAAGTAGAAGAAGGAGAAGGAGAAGGTGAAGTCTGGAGGGTGAAGCAGAAGAAGTAGAAGAAGGAGAAGGAGAAGGTGAAGTCAGGAGGGTGAATCAGAAGAAGTAGAAGAAGGAGAAGGAGAAGGTGAAGTCAGGAGGGTGAATCAGAAGAAGCAGAAGAAGGAGAAGGAGAAGGTGAAGTCTGGAGGGTGAATCAGAAGAATCAGAAGAAGGAGAAGGAGAAGGTGAAGTCTGGAGGGTGAATCAGAAGAAGCAGAAGAAAGAGAAGAAGAAGGTGAAGTCTGGAGGGTGAAGCAGAAGAAACAGAAGAAGGAGAAGGAGAAGGTGAAGACTGTAGGGTGAATCTGAAGAAGAATAAGAAGGAGAAGGAGAAGGTGAAGTCTGGAGGGTGAATCAGAAGAAGTAGAAGAAGGAGAAGGAGAAGGTGAAGTCTGGAGGGTGAATCAGAAGAAGCAGAAGAAGGAGAAGGAGAAGGTGAAGTCTGGAGGGTGAATCAGAAGAAGCAGAAGAAGGAGAAGGAGAAGATGAAGTCTGGAGGGTGAATCAGAAGAAGCAGAAGAAGGAGAAGGAGAAGGTGAAGTCTGGAGGGTGAATCAGAAGAAGCAGAAGAAGGAGAAGGAGAAGGTGAAGTCTGGAGGGTGAATCAGAAGAAGCAGAAGAAGGAGAAGGAGAAGGTGAAGTCAGGAGGGTGAATCAGAAGAAGCAGAAGAAGGAGAAGGAGAAGGTGTAGTTAGGAGGGTGAATCAGAAGAAGCAGAAGAAGGAGAAGGAGCAGGGGATGTCAGGGGGGTGAAGCAGAAGAAGTAGAAGAAGGAGAAGGAGAAGGTGAAGTCAGGACGGTGAAGCAGAAGAAGCAGAAGAAGGAGAAGGAGAAGGTGAAGTCTGGAGGGCGCAGCAGAAGAAGCAGAAGAAGGAGAAGGAGAAGCTGAAGTCTGGAGGGTGAAGCAGAAGAAGCAGAAGAAGGAGAAGGAGAAGGTGAATCTGGAGGGTGAATCAGAAGAAGTAGAAGAAGGAGAAGGAGAAGGTGAAGTCAGGAGAGTGAAGCAGAAGAAGCAGAAGATGGAGAAGGAGAAGGTGAAGTCTGGAGGGCGAAGCAGAAGAAGCAGAAGAAGGAGAAGGAGAAGGTGAAGTCTGGAGGGTGAAGCAGAAGAAGCAGAAGAAGGAGAAGGAGAAGGTGAAGTCTGGAGGGTGAATCAGAAGAAGTAGAAGAAGGAGAAGGAGAAGGTGAAGTCAGGAGGGTGAAGCAGAAGAAGCAGAAGAAGGAGAAGGAGAAGGTGAAGTCTGGAGGGTGAAGCCGAAGAAGCAGAAAAAGGAGCAGGAGAAGTTGAAGTCTGGAGGGTGAAGCAGAAGAAGCAGAAGAAGGAGAAGGAGAAGGTGAAGTCAGGATGGTGAATCAGAAGAAGTAGAAGAAGGAGAAGGAGAAGGTGAAGTCTGGAGGGTGAATCAGAAGAAGCAGAAGAAGGAGAAGGAGAAGGTGAAGTCTGGAGGGTGAATCAGAAGAAGCAGAAGAAGGAGAAGGAGAAGATGAAGTCTGGAGGGTGAATCAGAAGAAGTAGAAGAAGGAGAAGGAGAAGGTGAGGTCTGGAGGGTCAATCAGAAGAAGCAGAAGAAGGAGAAGGAGAAGGTGAAGTCTGGAGGGTGAATCAGAAGAAGCAGAATAAGGACAAGGAGAAGGTGAAGTCTGGAGGGTGAATTAGAAGAAGCAGAAGAAGGAGAAGGAGAAGGTGAAGTCAGGAGGGTGAATCAGAAGAAGCAGAAGAAGGAGAAGGAGAAGGTAAAGTTAGGAGGGTGAATCAGAAGAAGCAGAAGAAGGAGAAGGAGCAGGTGAAGTCAGGGGGGTGAAGCAGAAGAAGTAGAAGAAGGAGAAGGAGAAGGTGAAGTCAGGAGGGTGAAGCAGAAGAAGCAGAAGAAGGAGAAGGAGAAGGTGAAGTCTGGAGGGCGCAGCAGAAGAAGCAGAAGAAGGAGAAGGAGAAGGTGAAGTCTGGAGGGTGAAGCAGAAGAAGCAGAAGAAGGAGAAGGAGAAGGTGAAGTCTGGAGGGTGAATCAGAAGAAGTAGAAGAAGGTGAAGGAGAAGGTGAAGTCAGGAGAGTGAAGCAGAAGAAGCAGAAGAAGGAGAAGGAGAAGGTGAAGTCTGGAGGGTGAAGCAGAAGAAGCAGAAGAAGGAGAAGGAGAAGGTGATGTCTGGAGGGCGAAGCAGAAGAAGCAGAAGGAGGAGAAGGAGAAGGTGAAGTCTGGAGGGTGAAGCAGAAGAAGCAGAAGAAGGAGAAGGAGAAGGTGAAGTCTGGAGGGTGAATCAGAAGAAGTAGAAGAAGGAGAAGGAGAAGGTGAAGTCAGGAGGGTGAAGCAGAAGAAGCAGAAGAAGGAGAAGGAGAAGGTGAAGTCAGGAGGGTGAATCGGAAGAAGTAGAAGAAGGAGAAGGAGAAGGTGAAGTCTGGAGGGTGAATCAGAAGAAGTAGAAGAAGGAGAAGGAGAAGGTGAAGTCTGGAGGGTGAATCAGAAGAAGTAGAAGAAGGAGAATGAGAAGGTGAAGTCTGGAGGGTGAATCAGAAGAAGCAGAAGAAGGAGAAGGAGAAGGTGAAGTCTGGAGGGAGAAGCAGAAGAAGTAGAAGAAGGAGAAGGAGAAGGTGCAGTCTGGAGGGTGAATCAGAAGAAGTAGAAGAAGGAGAAGGAGAAGGTGAAGTCTGGAGGGTGAATCAGAAGAAGTAGAAGAAGGAGAAGGAGAAGGTGAAGTCTGGAGGGTGAATCAGAAGAAGCAGAATAAGGAGAAGGAGAAGGTGAAGTCTGGAGGGTGAATCAGAAGAAGCACAAGAAGGAGAAGGAGAAGGTGAAGTCTGGAGGGTGAATCAGAAGAAGTAGAAGAAGGAGAAGGAGAAGGTGAAGTCAGGAGGGTGAATCAGAAGAAGTAGAAGAAGGAGAAGGAGAAGGTGAAGTCAGGAGGGTGAATCAGAAGAAGCAGAAGAAGGAGAAGGAGAAGGTGAAGTCTGGAGGGTGAATCAGAAGAATCAGAAGAAGGAGAAGGAGAAGGTGAAGTCTGGAGGGTGAATCAGAAGCAGAAGAAAGAGAAGAAGAAGGTGAAGTCTGGAGGGTGAAGCAGAAGAAACAGAAGAAGGAGAAGGAGAAGTTGAAGACTGGAGGGTGAATCTGAAGAAGTATAAGAAGGAGAAGGAGAAGGTGAAGTCTGGAGGGTGAATCAGAAGAAGTAGAAGAAGGAGAAGGAGAAGGTGAAGTCTGGAGGGTGAATCAGAAGAAGCAGAAGAAGGAGAAGGAGAAGGTGAAGTCTGGAGGGTGAATCAGAAGAAGCAGAAGAAGGAGAAGGAGAAGATGAAGTCTGGAGGGTGAATCAGAAGAAGCAGAAGAAGGAGAAGGAGAAGGTGAAGTCTGGAGGGTGAATCAGAAGAAGCAGAAGAAGGAGAAGGAGAAGGTGAAGTCTGGAGGGTGAATCAGAAGAAGCAGAAGAAGGAGAAGGAGAAGGTGAAGTCAGGAGGGTGAATCAGAAGAAGCAGAAGAAGGAGAAGGAGAAGGTGTAGTTAGGAGGGTGAATCAGAAGAAGCAGAAGAAGGAGAAGGAGCAGGTGAAGTCAGGGGGGTGAAGCAGAAGAAGTAGAAGAAGGAGAAGGAGAAGGTGAAGTCAGGACGGTGAAGCAGAAGAAGCAGAAGAAGGAGAAGGAGAAGGTGAAGTCTGGAGGGCGCAGCAGAAGAAGCAGAAGAAGGAGAAGGAGAAGCTGAAGTCTGGAGGGTGAAGCAGAAGAAGCAGAAGAAGGAGAAGGAGAAGGTGAAGTCTGGAGGGTGAATCAGAAGAAGTAGAAGAAGGAGAAGGAGAAGGTGAAGTCAGGAGAGTGAAGCAGAAGAAGCAGAAGAAGGAGAAGGAGAAGGTGAAGTCTGGAGGGTGAATCAGAAGAAGTGGAAGAAGGAGAAGGAGAAGGTGAAGTCTGGAGGGTGAAGCAGAAGAAGTAGAAGAAGGAGAAGGAGAAGGTGAAGTCAGGAGGGTGAATCAGAAGAAGTAGAAGAAGGAGAAGGAGAAGGTGTAGTCTGGAGGGTCAATCAGAAGAAGTAGACGAAGGAGAAGGAGAAGGTGAAGTCTGGAGGGTGAATCAGAAGAAGCAGAAGAAGGAAATGGAGAAGGTGAAGTCTGGAGGGTGAATCAGAAGAAGTAGAAGAAGGAGAAGGAGAAGGTGAAGTCAGGAGGGTGAAGCAGAAGAAGCAGAAGAAGGAGAAGGAGAAGGTGAAGTCTGGAGGGTGAATCAGAAGAAGTAGAAGAAGGAGAAGGAGAAGGTGAAGTCAGGAGGGTGAAGCAGAAGAAGCAGAAGAAGGAGAAGGAGAAGGTGAAGTCTGGAGGGTGAAGCAGAAGAAGCAGAAAAAGGAGCAGGAGAAGTTGAAGTCTGGAGGGTGAAGCAGAAGAAGCAGAAGAAGGAGAAGGAGAAGGTGAAGTCAGGATGGTGAATCAGAAGAAGTAGAAGAAGGAGAAGGAGAAGGTGAAGTCTGGAGGGTGAATCAGAAGAAGCAGAAGAAGGAAAAGGAGAAGGTGAAGTCTGGAGGGTGAATCAGAAGAAGCAGAAGAAGGAGAAGGAGAAGATGAAGTCTGGAGGGTGAATCAGAAGAAGTAGAAGAAGGAGAAGGAGAAGGTGAGGTCTGGAGGGTCAATCAGAAGAAGCAGAAGAAGGAGAAGGAGAAGGTGAAGTCTGGAGGGTGAATCAGAAGAAGCAGAAGAAGGACAAGGAGAAGGTGAAGTCTGGAGGGTGAATTAGAAGAAGCAGAAGAAGGAGAAGGAGAAGGTGAAGTCAGGAGGGTGAATCAGAAGAAGCAGAAGAAGGAGAAGGAGAAGGTAAAGTTAGGAGGGTGAATCAGAAGAAGCAGAAGAAGGAGAAGGAGCAGGTGAAGTCAGGGGGGTGAAGCAGAAGAAGTAGAAGAAGGAGAAGGAGAAGGTGAAGTCAGGAGGGTGAAGCAGAAGAAGCAGAAGAAGGAGAAGGAGAAGGTGAAGTCAGGAGGGTGAATCAGAAGAAGTAGAAGAAGGAGAAGGAGAAGGTGAAGTCAGGAGGGTGAATCAGAAGAAGCAGAAGAAGGAGAAGGAGAAGGTGAAGTCTGGAGGGTGAATCAGAAGAATCAGAAGAAGGAGAAGGAGAAGGTGAAGTCTGGAGGGTGAATCAGAAGAAGCAGAAGAAAGAGAAGAAGAAGGTGAAGTCTGGAGGGTGAAGCAGAAGAAACAGAAGAAGGAGAAGGAGAAGGTGAAGACTGTAGGGTGAATCTGAAGAAGAATAAGAAGGAGAAGGAGAAGGTGAAGTCTGGAGGGTGAATCAGAAGAAGTAGAAGAAGGAGAAGGAGAAGGTGAAGTCTGGAGGGTGAAACAGAAGAAGCAGAAGAAGGAGAAGGAGAAGGTGAAGTCTGGAGGGTGAATCAGAAGAAGCAGAAGAAGGAGAAGGAGAAGATGAAGTCTGGAGGGTGAATCAGAAGAAGCAGAAGAAGGAGAAGGAGAAGGTGAAGTCTGGAGGGTGAATCAGAAGAAGCAGAAGAAGGAGAAGGAGAAGGTGAAGTCTGGAGGGTGAATCAGAAGAAGCAGAAGAAGGAGAAGGAGAAGGTGAAGTCAGGAGGGTGAATCAGAAGAAGCAGAAGAAGGAGAAGGAGGAGGTGTAGTTAGGAGGGTGAATCAGAAGAAGCAGAAGAAGGAGAAGGAGCAGGGGAAGTCAGGGGGGTGAAGCAGAAGAAGTAGAAGAAGGAGAAGGAGAAGGTGAAGTCAGGACGGTGAAGCAGAAGAAGCAGAAGAAGGAGAAGGAGAAGGTGAAGTCTGGAGGGCGCAGCAGAAGAAGCAGAAGAAGGAGAAGGAGAAGCTGAAGTCTGGAGGGTGAAGCAGAAGAAGCAGAAGAAGGAGAAGGAGAAGGTGAAGTCTGGAGGGTGAATCAGAAGAAGTAGAAGAAGGAGAAGGAGAAGGTGAAGTCAGGAGAGTGAAGCAGAAGAAGCAGAAGATGGAGAAGGAGAAGGTGAAGTCTGGAGGGCGAAGCAGAAGAAGCAGAAGAAGGAGAAGGAGAAGGTGAAGTCTGGAGGGTGAAGCAGAAGAAGCAGAAGAAGGAGAAGGAGAAGGTGAAGTCTGGAGGGTGAATCAGAAGAAGTAGAAGAAGGAGAAGGAGAAGGTGAAGTCAGGAGGGTGAAGCAGAAGAAGCAGAAGAAGGAGAAGGAGAAGGTGAAGTCTGGAGGGTGAAGCCGAAGAAGCAGAAAAAGGAGCAGGAGAAGTTGAAGTCTGGAGGGTGAAGCAGAAGAAGCAGAAGAAGGAGAAGGAGAAGGTGAAGTCAGGATGGTGAATCAGAAGAAGTAGAAGAAGGAGAAGGAGAAGGTGAAGTCTGGAGGGTGAATCAGAAGAAGCAGAAGAAGGAGAAGGAGAAGGTGAAGTCTGGAGGGTGAATCAGAAGAAGCAGAAGAAGGAGAAGGAGAAGATGAAGTCTGGAGGGTGAATCAGAAGAAGTAGAAGAAGGAGAAGGAGAAGGTGAGGTCTGGAGGGTCAATCAGAAGAAGCAGAAGAAGGAGAAGGAGAAGGTGAAGTCTGGAGGGTGAATCAGAAGAAGCAGAATAAGGACAAGGAGAAGGTGAAGTCTGGAGGGTGAATTAGAAGAAGCAGAAGAAGGAGAAGGAGAAGGTGAAGTCAGGAGGGTGAATCAGAAGAAGCAGAAGAAGGAGAAGGAGAAGGTAAAGTTAGGAGGGTGAATCAGAAGAAGCAGAAGAAGGAGAAGGAGCAGGTGAAGTCAGGGGGGTGAAGCAGAAGAAGTAGAAGAAGGAGAAGGAGAAGGTGAAGTCAGGAGGGTGAAGCAGAAGAAGCAGAAGAAGGAGAAGGAGAAGGTGAAGTCTGGAGGGCGCAGCAGAAGAAGCAGAAGAAGGAGAAGGAGAAGGTGAAGTCTGGAGGGTGAAGCAGAAGAAGCAGAAGAAGGAGAAGGAGAAGGTGAAGTCTGGAGGGTGAATCAGAAGAAGTAGAAGAAGGTGAAGGAGAAGGTGAAGTCAGGAGAGTGAAGCAGAAGAAGCAGAAGAAGGAGAAGGAGAAGGTGAAGTCTGGAGGGTGAAGCAGAAGAAGCAGAAGAAGGAGAAGGAGAAGGTGATGTCTGGAGGGCGAAGCAGAAGAAGCAGAAGGAGTAGAAGGAGAAGGTGAAGTCTGGAGGGTGAAGCAGAAGAAGCAGAAGAAGGAGAAGGAGAAGGTGAAGTCTGGAGGGTGAATCAGAAGAAGTAGAAGACGGAGAAGGAGAAGGTGAAGTCAGGAGGGTGAAGCAGAAGAAGCAGAAGAAGGAGAAGGAGAAGGTGAAGTCAGGAGGGTGAATCGGAAGAAGTAGAAGAAGGAGAAGGAGAAGGTGAAGTCTGGAGGGTGAATCAGAAGAAGTAGAAGAAGGAGAAGGAGAAGGTGAAGTCTGGAGGGTGAATCAGAAGAAGCACAAGAAGGAGAAGGAGAAGGTGAAGTCTGGAGGGTGAATCAGAAGAAGTAGAAGAAGGAGAAGGAGAAGGTGAAGTCTGGAGGGTGAAGCAGAAGAAGTAGAAGAAGGAGAAGGAGAAGGTGAAGTCAGGAGGGTGAATCAGAAGAAGTAGAAGAAGGAGAAGGAGAAGGTGAAGTCAGGAGGGTGAATCAGAAGAAGCAGAAGAAGGAGAAGGAGAAGGTGAAGTCTGGAGGGTGAATCAGAAGAATCAGAAGAAGGAGAAGGAGAAGGTGAAGTCTGGAGGGTGAATTAGAAGCAGAAGAAAGAGAAGAAGAAGGTGAAGTCTGGAGGGTGAAGCAGAAGAAACAGAAGAAGGAGAAGGAGAAGTTGAAGACTGGAGGGTGAATCTGAAGAAGTATACGAAGGAGAAGGAGAAGGTGAAGTCTGGAGGGTGAATCAGAAGAAGTAGAAGAAGGAGAAGGAGAAGGTGAAGTCTGGAGGGTGAATCAGAAGAAGCAGAAGAAGGAGAAGGAGAAGGTGAAGTCTGGAGGGTGAATCAGAAGAAGCAGAAGAAGGAGAAGGAGAAGATGAAGTCTGGAGGGTGAATCAGAAGAAGCAGAAGAAGGAGAAGGAGAAGGTGAAGTCTGGAGGGTGAATCAGAAGAAGCAGAAGAAGGAGAAGGAGAAGGTGAAGTCTGGAGGGTGAATCAGAAGAAGCAGAAGAAGGAGAAGGAGAAGGTGAAGTCAGGAGGGTGAATCAGAAGAAGCAGAAGAAGGAGAAGGAGAAGGTGTAGTTAGGAGGGTGAATCAGAAGAAGCAGAAGAAGGAGAAGGAGCAGGTGAAGTCAGGGGGGTGAAGCAGAAGAAGTAGAAGAAGGAGAAGGAGAAGGTGAAGTCAGGACGGTGAAGCAGAAGAAGCAGAAGAAGGAGAAGGAGAAGGTGAAGTCTGGAGGGCGCAGCAGAAGAAGCAGAAGAAGGAGAAGGAGAAGCTGAAGTCTGGAGGGTGAAGCAGAAGAAGCAGAAGAAGGAGAAGGAGAAGGTGAAGTCTGGAGGGTGAATCAGAAGAAGTAGAAGAAGGAGAAGGAGAAGGTGAAGTCAGGAGAGTGAAGCAGAAGAAGCAGAAGATGGAGAAGGAGAAGGTGAAGTCTGGAGGGCGAAGCAGAAGAAGCAGAAGAAGGAGAAGGAGAAGGTGAAGTCTGGAGGGTGAATCAGAAGAAGTGGAAGAAGGAGAAGGAGAAGGTGAAGTCTGGAGGGTGAAGCAGAAGAAGTAGAAGAAGGAGAAGGAGAAGGTGAAGTCAGGAGGGTGAATCAGAAGAAGTAGAAGAAGGAGAAGGAGAAGCTGTAGTCTGGAGGGTCAATCAGAAGAAGTAGACGAAGGAGAAGGAGAAGGTGAAGTCTGGAGGGTGAATCAGAAGAAGCAGAAGAAGGAAATGGAGAAGGTGAAGTCTGGAGGGTGAATCAGAAGAAGTAGAAGAAGGAGAAGGAGAAGGTGAAGTCAGGAGGGTGAAGCAGAAGAAGCAGAAGAAGGAGAAGGAGAAGGTGAAGTCTGGAGGGTGAATCAGAAGAAGTAGAAGAAGGAGAAGGAGAAGGTGAAGTCAGGAGGGTGAAGCAGAAGAAGCAGAAGAAGGAGAAGGAGAAGGTGAAGTCTGGAGGGTGAAGCAGAAGAAGCAGAAAAAGGAGCAGGAGAAGTTGAAGTCTGGAGGGTGAAGCAGAAGAAGCAGAAGAAGGAGAAGGAGAAGGTGAAGTCAGGATGGTGAATCAGAAGAAGTAGAAGAAGGAGAAGGAGAAGGTGAAGTCTGGAGGGTGAATCAGAAGAAGCAGAAGAAGGAGAAGGAGAAGGTGAAGTCTGGAGGGTGAATCAGAAGAAGCAGAAGAAGGAGAAGGAGAAGATGAAGTCTGGAGGGTGAATCAGAAGAAGTAGAAGAAGGAGAAGGAGAAGGTGAGGTCTGGAGGGTCAATCAGAAGAAGCAGAAGAAGGAGAAGGAGAAGGTGAAGTCTGGAGGGTGAATCAGAAGAAGCAGAAGAAGGACAAGGAGAAGGTGAAGTCTGGAGGGTGAATTAGAAGAAGCAGAAGAAGGAGAAGGAGAAGGTGAAGTCAGGAGGGTGAATCAGAAGAAGCAGAAGAAGGAGAAGGAGAAGGTAAAGTTAGGAGGGTGAATCAGAAGAAGCAGAAGAAGGAGAAGGAGCAGGTGAAGTCAGGGGGGTGAAGCAGAAGAAGTAGAAGAAGGAGAAGGAGAAGGTGAAGTCAGGAGGGTGAAGCAGAAGAAGCAGAAGAAGGAGAAGGAGAAGGTGAAGTCTGGAGGGCGCAGCAGAAGAAGCAGAAGAAGGAGAAGGAGAAGGTGAAGTCTGGAGGGTGAAGCAGAAGAAGCAGAAGAAGGAGAAGGAGAAGGTGAAGTCTGGAGGGTGAATCAGAAGAAGTAGAAGAAGGTGAAGGAGAAGGTGAAGTCAGGAGAGTGAAGCAGAAGAAGCAGAAGAAGGAGAAGGAGAAGGTGAAGTCTGGAGGGTGAAGCAGAAGAAGCAGAAGAAGGAGAAGGAGAAGGTGATGTCTGGAGGGCGAAGCAGAAGAAGCAGAAGAAGGAGAAGGAGAAGGTGAAGTCTGGAGGGTGAAGCAGAAGAAGCAGAAGAAGGAGAAGGACAAGGTGAAGTCTGGAGGGTGAATCAGAAGAAGTAGAAGAAGGAGAAGGAGAAGGTGAAGTCTGGAGGGTGAATCAGAAGAAGCAGAAGAAGGAGAAGGAGAAGGTGAAGTCTGCAGGGTGAATCAGAAGAAGCAGAAGAAGGAGAAGGTGAAGGTGAAGTCTGGAGGGTGAATCAGAAGAAGCAGAATAAGGAGAAGGAGAAGGTGAAGTCTGGAGGGTGAATCAGAAGAAGCAGAAGAAGGAGAAGGAGAAGGTGAAGTCTGGAGGGTGAATCAGAAGGAGTAGAAGAAGGAGAAGGAGAAGGTGAAGTCTGGAGGGTGAATCAGAAGAAGCAGAAGAAGGAGAAGGAGAAGGTGAAGTCTGGAGGGTGAATCAGAAGAAGCAGAAGAAGGAGAAGGAGAAGGTGAAGTCTGGAGGGTGAATCAGAAGAAGCAGAAGAAGGAGAAGGAGAAGGTGAAGTCTGGAGGGTGAATCCGAAGAAGCAGAATAAGGAGAAGGAGAAGGTGAAGTCTGGAGGGTGAATCAGAAGAAGCAGAAGAAGGAGAAGGAGAAAGTGAAGTCTGGAGGGTGAATCAGAAGAAGTAGAAGAAGGAGAAGGAGAAGGTGAAGTCTGGAGGGTGAAGCAGAAGAAGTAGAAGAAGGAGAAGGAGAAGGTGAAGTCAGGAGGGTGAATCAGAAGAAGTAGAAGAAGGAGAAGGAGAAGGTGAAGTCAGGAGGGTGAATCAGAAGAAGCAGAAGAAGGAGAAGGAGAAGGTGAAGTCTGGAGGGTGAATCAGAAGAATCAGAAGAAGGAGAAGGAGAAGGTGAAGTCTGGAGGGTGAATCAGAAGAAGCAGAAGAAAGAGAAGAAGAAGGTGAAGTCTGGAGGGTGAAGCAGAAGAAACAGAAGAAGGAGAAGGAGAAGGTGAAGACTGTAGGGTGAATCTGAAGAAGAATAAGAAGGAGAAGGAGAAGGTGAAGTCTGGAGGGTGAATCAGAAGAAGTAGAAGAAGGAGAAGGAGAAGGTGAAGTCTGGAGGGTGAATCAGAAGAAGCAGAAGAAGGAGAAGGAGAAGGTGAAGTCTGGAGGGTGGATCAGAAGAAGCAGAAGAAGGAGAAGGAGAAGATGAAGTCTGGAGGGTGAATCAGAAGAAGCAGAAGAAGGAGAAGGAGAAGGTGAAGTCTGGAGGGTGAATCAGAAGAAGCAGAAGAAGGAGAAGGAGAAGGTGAAGTCTGGAGGGTGAATCAGAAGAAGCAGAAGAAGGAGAAGGAGAAGGTGAAGTCAGGAGGGTGAATCAGAAGAAGCAGAAGAAGGAGAAGGAGAAGGTGTAGTTAGGAGGGTGAATCAGAAGAAGCAGAAGAAGGAGAAGGAGCAGGGGAAGTCAGGGGGGTGAAGCAGAAGAAGTAGAAGAAGGAGAAGGAGAAGGTGAAGTCAGGACGGTGAAGCAGAAGAAGCAGAAGAAGGAGAAGGAGAAGGTGAAGTCTGGAGGGCGCAGCAGAAGAAGCAGAAGAAGGAGAAGGAGAAGCTGAAGTCTGGAGGGTGAAGCAGAAGAAGCAGAAGAAGGAGAAGGAGAAGGTGAATCTGGAGGGTGAATCAGAAGAAGTAGAAGAAGGAGAAGGAGAAGGTGAAGTCAGGAGAGTGAAGCAGAAGAAGCAGAAGATGGAGAAGGAGAAGGTGAAGTCTGGAGGGCGAAGCAGAAGAAGCAGAAGAAGGAGAAGGAGAAGGTGAAGTCTGGAGGGTGAAGCAGAAGAAGCAGAAGAAGGAGAAGGAGAAGGTGAAGTCTGGAGGGTGAATCAGAAGAAGTAGAAGAAGGAGAAGGAGAAGGTGAAGTCAGGAGGGTGAAGCAGAAGAAGCAGAAGAAGGAGAAGGAGAAGGTGAAGTCTGGAGGGTGAAGCCGAAGAAGCAGAAAAAGGAGCAGGAGAAGTTGAAGTCTGGAGGGTGAAGCAGAAGAAGCAGAAGAAGGAGAAGGAGAAGGTGAAGTCAGGATGGTGAATCAGAAGAAGTAGAAGAAGGAGAAGGAGAAGGTGAAGTCTGGAGGGTGAATCAGAAGAAGCAGAAGAAGGAGAAGGAGAAGGTGAAGTCTGGAGGGTGAATCAGAAGAAGCAGAAGAAGGAGAAGGAGAAGATGAAGTCTGGAGGGTGAATCAGAAGAAGTAGAAGAAGGAGAAGGAGAAGGTGAGGTCTGGAGGGTCAATCAGAAGAAGCAGAAGAAGGAGAAGGAGAAGGTGAAGTCTGGAGGGTGAATCAGAAGAAGCAGAATAAGGACAAGGAGAAGGTGAAGTCTGGAGGGTGAATTAGAAGAAGCAGAAGAAGGAGAAGGAGAAGGTGAAGTCAGGAGGGTGAATCAGAAGAAGCAGAAGAAGGAGAAGGAGAAGGTAAAGTTAGGAGGGTGAATCAGAAGAAGCAGAAGAAGGAGAAGGAGCAGGTGAAGTCAGGGGGGTGAAGCAGAAGAAGTAGAAGAAGGAGAAGGAGAAGGTGAAGTCAGGAGGGTGAAGCAGAAGAAGCAGAAGAAGGAGAAGGAGAAGGTGAAGTCTGGAGGGCGCAGCAGAAGAAGCAGAAGAAGGAGAAGGAGAAGGTGAAGTCTGGAGGGTGAAGCAGAAGAAGCAGAAGAAGGAGAAGGAGAAGGTGAAGTCTGGAGGGTGAATCAGAAGAAGTAGAAGAAGGTGAAGGAGAAGGTGAAGTCAGGAGAGTGAAGCAGAAGAAGCAGAAGAAGGAGAAGGAGAAGGTGAAGTCTGGAGGGTGAAGCAGAAGAAGCAGAAGAAGGAGAAGGAGAAGGTGATGTCTGGAGGGCGAAGCAGAAGAAGCAGAAGGAGGAGAAGGAGAAGGTGAAGTCTGGAGGGTGAAGCAGAAGAAGCAGAAGAAGGAGAAGGAGAAGGTGAAGTCTGGAGGGTGAATCAGAAGAAGTAGAAGAAGGAGAAGGAGAAGGTGAAGTCAGGAGGGTGAAGCAGAAGAAGCAGAAGAAGGAGAAGGAGAAGGTGAAGTCAGGAGGGTGAATCGGAAGAAGTAGAAGAAGGAGAAGGAGAAGGTGAAGTCTGGAGGGTGAATCAGAAGAAGCAGAATAAGGAGAAGGAGAAGGTGAAGTCTGGAGGGTGAATCAGAAGAAGCAGAAGAAGGAGAAGGAGAAGATGAAGTCTGGAGGGTGAATCAGAAGAAGTAGAAGAAGGAGAAGGAGAAGGTGAGGTCTGGAGGGTCAATCAGAAGAAGCAGAAGAAGGAGAAGGAGAAGGTGAAGTCTGGAGGGTGAATCAGAAGAAGCAGAATAAGGACAAGGAGAAGGTGAAGTCTGGAGGGTGAATTAGAAGAAGCAGAAGAAGGAGAAGGAGAAGGTGAAGTCAGGAGGGTGAATCAGAAGAAGCAGAAGAAGGAGAAGGAGAAGGTAAAGTTAGGAGGGTGAATCAGAAGAAGCAGAAGAAGGAGAAGGAGCAGGTGAAGTCAGGGGGGTGAAGCAGAAGACGTAGAAGAAGGAGAAGGAGAAGGTGAAGTCAGGAGGGTGAAGCAGAAGAAGCAGAAGAAGGAGAAGGAGAAGGTGAAGTCTGGAGGGCGCAGCAGAAGAAGCAGAAGAAGGAGAAGGAGAAGGTGAAGTCTGGAGGGTGAAGCAGAAGAAGCAGAAGAAGGAGAAGGAGAAGGTGAAGTCTGGAGGGTGAATCAGAAGAAGTAGAAGAAGGTGAAGGAGAAGGTGAAGTCAGGAGAGTGAAGCAGAAGAAGCAGAAGAAGGAGAAGGAGAAGGTGAAGTCTGGAGGGTGAAGCAGAAGAAGCAGAAGAAGGAGAAGGAGAAGGTGATGTCTGGAGGGCGAAGCAGAAGAAGCAGAAGGAGGAGAAGGAGAAGGTGAAGTCTGGAGGGTGAAGCAGAAGAAGCAGAAGAAGGAGAAGGAGAAGGTGAAGTCTGGAGGGTGAATCAGAAGAAGTAGAAGAAGGAGAAGGAGAAGGTGAAGTCAGGAGGGTGAAGCAGAAGAAGCAGAAGAAGGAGAAGGAGAAGGTGAAGTCAGGAGGGTGAATCGGAAGAAGTAGAAGAAGGAGAAGGAGAAGGTGAAGTCTGGAGGGTGAATCAGAAGAAGTAGAAGAAGGAGAAGGAGAAGGTGAAGTCTGGAGGGTGAATCAGAAGAAGTAGAAGAAGGAGAATGAGAAGGTGAAGTCTGGAGGGTGAATCAGAAGAAGCAGAAGAAGGAGAAGGAGAAGGTGAAGTCTGGAGGGAGAAGCAGAAGAAGTAGAAGAAGGAGAAGGAGAAGGTGAAGTCTGGAGGGTGAATCAGAAGAAGTAGAAGAAGGAGAAGGAGAAGGTGAAGTCTGGAGGGTGAATCAGAAGAAGTAGAAGAAGGAGAAGGAGAAGGTGAAGTCTGGAGGGTGAATCAGAAGAAGCAGAATAAGGAGAAGGAGAAGGTGAAGTCTGGAGGGTGAATCAGAAGAAGCACAAGAAGGAGAAGGAGACGGTGAAGTCTGGAGGGTGAATCAGAAGAAGTAGAAGAAGGAGAAGGAGAAGGTGAAGTCTGGAGGGTGAAGCAGAAGAAGTAGAAGAAGGAGAAGGAGAAGGTGAAGTCAGGAGGGTGAATCAGAAGAAGTAGAAGAAGGAGAAGGAGAAGGTGAAGTCAGGAGGGTGAATCAGAAGAAGCAGAAGAAGGAGAAGGAGAAGGTGAAGTCTGGAGGGTGAATCAGAAGAATCAGAAGAAGGAGAAGGAGAAGGTGAAGTCTGGAGGGTGAATCAGAAGCAGAAGAAAGAGAAGAAGAAGGTGAAGTCTGGAGGGTGAAGCAGAAGAAACAGAAGAAGGAGAAGGAGAAGTTGAAGACTGGAGGGTGAATCTGAAGAAGTATAAGAAGGAGAAGGAGAAGGTGAAGTCTGGAGGGTGAATCAGAAGAAGCAGAAGAAGGAGAAGGAGAAGGTGAAGTCTGGAGGGTGAATCAGAAGAAGCAGAAGAAGGAGAAGGAGAAGGTGAAGTCTGGAGGGTGAATCAGAAGAAGCAGAAGAAGGAGAAGGAGAAGATGAAGTCTGGAGGGTGAATCAGAAGAAGCAGAAGAAGGAGAAGGAGAAGGTGAAGTCTGTTGGGTGAATCAGAAGAAGCAGAAGAAGGAGAAGGAGAAGGTGAAGTCTGGAGGGTGAATCAGAAGAAGCAGAAGAAGGAGAAGGAGAAGGTGAAGTCAGGAGGGTGAATCAGAAGAAGCAGAAGAAGGAGAAGGAGAAGGTGTAGTTAGGAGGGTGAATCAGAAGAAGTGGAAGAAGGAGAAGGAGAAGGTGAAGTCTGGAGGGTGAAGCAGAAGAAGTAGAAGAAGGAGAAGGAGAAGGTGAAGTCAGGAGGGTGAATCAGAAGAAGTAGAAGAAGGAGAAGGAGAAGGTGTAGTCTGGAGGGTCAATCAGAAGAAGTAGACGAAGGAGAAGGAGAAGGTGAAGTCTGGAGGGTGAATCAGAAGAAGCAGAAGAAGGAAATGGAGAAGGTGAAGTCTGGAGGGTGAATCAGAAGAAGTAGAAGAAGGAGAAGGAGAAGGTGAAGTCAGGAGGGTGAAGCAGAAGAAGCAGAAGAAGGAGAAGGAGAAGGTGAAGTCTGGAGGGTGAATCAGAAGAAGTAGAAGAAGGAGAAGGAGAAGGTGAAGTCAGGAGGGTGAAGCAGAAGAAGCAGAAGAAGGAGAAGGAGAAGGTGAAGTCTGGAGGGTGAAGCAGAAGAAGCAGAAAAAGGAGCAGGAGAAGTTGAAGTCTGGAGGGTGAAGCAGAAGAAGCAGAAGAAGGAGAAGGAGAAGGTGAAGTCAGGATGGTGAATCAGAAGAAGTAGAAGAAGGAGAAGGAGAAGGTGAAGTCTGGAGGGTGAATCAGAAGAAGCAGAAGAAGGAGAAGGAGAAGGTGAAGTCTGGAGGGTGAATCAGAAGAAGCAGAAGAAGGAGAAGGAGAAGATGAAGTCTGGAGGGTGAATCAGAAGAAGTAGAAGAAGGAGAAGGAGAAGGTGAGGTCTGGAGGGTCAATCAGAAGAAGCAGAAGAAGGAGAAGGAGAAGGTGAAGTCTGGAGGGTGAATCAGAAGAAGCAGAAGAAGGACAAGGAGAAGGTGAAGTCTGGAGGGTGAATTAGAAGAAGCAGAAGAAGGAGAAGGAGAAGGTGAAGTCAGGAGGGTGAATCAGAAGAAGCAGAAGAAGGAGAAGGAGAAGGTAAAGTTAGGAGGGTGAATCAGAAGAAGCAGAAGAAGGAGAAGGAGCAGGTGAAGTCAGGGGGGTGAAGCAGAAGAAGTAGAAGAAGGAGAAGGAGAAGGTGAAGTCAGGAGGGTGAAGCAGAAGAAGCAGAAGAAGGAGAAGGAGAAGGTGAAGTCAGGAGGGTGAATCAGAAGAAGTAGAAGAAGGAGAAGGAGATGGTGAAGTCAGGAGGGTGAATCAGAAGAAGCAGAAGAAGGAGAAGGAGAAGGTGAAGTCTGGAGGGTGAATCAGAAGAATCAGAAGAAGGAGAAGGAGAAGGTGAAGTCTGGAGGGTGAATCAGAAGAAGCAGAAGAAAGAGAAGAAGAAGGTGAAGTCTGGAGGGTGAAGCAGAAGAAACAGAAGAAGGAGAAGGAGAAGGTGAAGACTGTAGGGTGAATCTGAAGAAGAATAAGAAGGAGAAGGAGAAGGTGAAGTCTGGAGGGTGAATCAGAAGAAGTAGAAGAAGGAGAAGGAGAAGGTGAAGTCTGGAGGGTGAATCAGAAGAAGCAGAAGAAGGAGAAGGAGAAGGTGAAGTCTGGAGGGTGAATCAGAAGAAGCAGAAGAAGGAGAAGGAGAAGATGAAGTCTGGAGGGTGAATCAGAAGAAGCAGAAGAAGGAGAAGGAGAAGGTGAAGTCTGGAGGGTGAATCAGAAGAAGCAGAAGAAGGAGAAGGAGAAGGTGAAGTCTGGAGGGTGAATCAGAAGAAGCAGAAGAAGGAGAAGGAGAAGGTGAAGTCAGGAGGGTGAATCAGAAGAAGCAGAAGAAGGAGAAGGAGAAGGTGTAGTTAGGAGGGTGAATCAGAAGAAGCAGAAGAAGGAGAAGGAGCAGGGGAAGTCAGGGGGGTGAAGCAGAAGAAGTAGAAGAAGGAGAAGGAGAAGGTGAAGTCAGGACGGTGAAGCAGAAGAAGCAGAAGAAGGAGAAGGAGAAGGTGAAGTCTGGAGGGCGCAGCAGAAGAAGCAGAAGAAGGAGAAGGAGAAGCTGGAGTCTGGAGGGTGAAGCAGAAGAAGCAGAAGAAGGAGAAGGAGAAGGTGAAGTCTGGAGGGTGAATCAGAAGAAGTAGAAGAAAGAGAAGGAGAAGGTGA
This sequence comes from Somniosus microcephalus, assembly GCF_052327205.1. Classification (NCBI taxonomy): domain Eukaryota; kingdom Metazoa; phylum Chordata; class Chondrichthyes; order Squaliformes; family Somniosidae; genus Somniosus; species Somniosus microcephalus. The sequence goes on along the minus strand of NW_028225434.1, from coordinate 189,256 downwards.
AGTCAGGAGAGTGAAGCAGAAGAAGCAGAAGATGGAGAAGGAGAAGGTGAAGTCTGGAGGGCGAAGCAGAAGAAGCAGAAGAAGGAGAAGGAGAAGGTGAAGTCTGGAGGGTGAAGCAGAAGAAGCAGAAGAAGGAGAAGGAGAAGGTGAAGTCTGGAGGGTGAATCAGAAGAAGTAGAAGAAGGAGAAGGAGAAGGTGAAGTCAGGAGGGTGAAGCAGAAGAAGCAGAAGAAGGAGAAGGAGAAGGTGAAGTCTGGAGGGTGAAGCCGAAGAAGCAGAAAAAGGAGCAGGAGAAGTTGAAGTCTGGAGGGTGAAGCAGAAGAAGCAGAAGAAGGAGAAGGAGAAGGTGAAGTCAGGATGGTGAATCAGAAGAAGTAGAAGAAGGAGAAGGAGAAGGTGAAGTCTGGAGGGTGAATCAGAAGAAGCAGAAGAAGGAGAAGGAGAAGGTGAAGTCTGGAGGGTGAATCAGAAGAAGCAGAAGAAGGAGAAGGAGAAGATGAAGTCTGGAGGGTGAATCAGAAGAAGTAGAAGAAGGAGAAGGAGAAGGTGAGGTCTGGAGGGTCAATCAGAAGAAGCAGAAGAAGGAGAAGGAGAAGGTGAAGTCTGGAGGGTGAATCAGAAGAAGCAGAATAAGGACAAGGAGAAGGTGAAGTCTGGAGGGTGAATTAGAAGAAGCAGAAGAAGGAGAAGGAGAAGGTGAAGTCAGGAGGGTGAATCAGAAGAAGCAGAAGAAGGAGAAGGAGAAGGTAAAGTTAGGAGGGTGAATCAGAAGAAGCAGAAGAAGGAGAAGGAGCAGGTGAAGTCAGGGGGGTGAAGCAGAAGAAGTAGAAGAAGGAGAAGGAGAAGGTGAAGTCAGGAGGGTGAAGCAGAAGAAGCAGAAGAAGGAGAAGGAGAAGGTGAAGTCTGGAGGGCGCAGCAGAAGAAGCAGAAGAAGGAGAAGGAGAAGGTGAAGTCTGGAGGGTGAAGCAGAAGAAGCAGAAGAAGGAGAAGGAGAAGGTGAAGTCTGGAGGGTGAATCAGAAGAAGTAGAAGAAGGTGAAGGAGAAGGTGAAGTCAGGAGAGTGAAGCAGAAGAAGCAGAAGAAGGAGAAGGAGAAGGTGAAGTCTGGAGGGTGAAGCAGAAGAAGCAGAAGAAGGAGAAGGAGAAGGTGATGTCTGGAGGGCGAAGCAGAAGAAGCAGAAGGAGGAGAAGGAGAAGGTGAAGTCTGGAGGGTGAAGCAGAAGAAGCAGAAGAAGGAGAAGGAGAAGGTGAAGTCTGGAGGGTGAATCAGAAGAAGTAGAAGAAGGAGAAGGAGAAGGTGAAGTCAGGAGGGTGAAGCAGAAGAAGCAGAAGAAGGAGAAGGAGAAGGTGAAGTCAGGAGGGTGAATCGGAAGAAGTAGAAGAAGGAGAAGGAGAAGGTGAAGTCTGGAGGGTGAATCAGAAGAAGTAGAAGAAGGAGAAGGAGAAGGTGAAGTCTGGAGGGTGAATCAGAAGAAGTAGAAGAAGGAGAATGAGAAGGTGAAGTCTGGAGGGTGAATCAGAAGAAGCAGAAGAAGGAGAAGGAGAAGGTGAAGTCTGGAGGGAGAAGCAGAAGAAGTAGAAGAAGGAGAAGGAGAAGGTGAAGTCTGGAGGGTGAATCAGAAGAAGTAGAAGAAGGAGAAGGAGAAGGTGAAGTCTGGAGGGTGAATCAGAAGAAGTAGAAGAAGGAGAAGGAGAAGGTGAAGTCTGGAGGGTGAATCAGAAGAAGCAGAATAAGGAGAAGGAGAAGGTGAAGTCTGGAGGGTGAATCAGAAGAAGCACAAGAAGGAGAAGGAGAAGGTGAAGTCTGGAGGGTGAATCAGAAGAAGTAGAAGAAGGAGAAGGAGAAGGTGAAGTCTGGAGGGTGAAGCAGAAGAAGTAGAAGAAGGAGAAGGAGAAGGTGAAGTCAGGAGGGTGAATCAGAAGAAGTAGAAGAAGGAGAAGGAGAAGGTGAAGTCAGGAGGGTGAATCAGAAGAAGCAGAAGAAGGAGAAGGAGAAGGTGAAGTCTGGAGGGTGAATCAGAAGAATCAGAAGAAGGAGAAGGAGAAGGTGAAGTCTGGAGGGTGAATCAGAAGCAGAAGAAAGAGAAGAAGAAGGTGAAGTCTGGAGGGTGAAGCAGAAGAAACAGAAGAAGGAGAAGGAGAAGTTGAAGACTGGAGGGTGAATCTGAAGAAGTATAAGAAGGAGAAGGAGAAGGTGAAGTCTGGAGGGTGAATCAGAAGAAGTAGAAGAAGGAGAAGGAGAAGGTGAAGTCTGGAGGGTGAATCAGAAGAAGCAGAAGAAGGAGAAGGAGAAGGTGAAGTCTGGAGGGTGAATCAGAAGAAGCAGAAGAAGGAGAAGGAGAAGATGAAGTCTGGAGGGTGAATCAGAAGAAGCAGAAGAAGGAGAAGGAGAAGGTGAAGTCTGGAGGGTGAATCAGAAGAAGCAGAAGAAGGAGAAGGAGAAGGTGAAGTCTGGAGGGTGAATCAGAAGAAGCAGAAGAAGGAGAAGGAGAAGGTGAAGTCAGGAGGGTGAATCAGAAGAAGCAGAAGAAGGAGAAGGAGAAGGTGTAGTTAGGAGGGTGAATCAGAAGAAGCAGAAGAAGGAGAAGGAGCAGGTGAAGTCAGGGGGGTGAAGCAGAAGAAGTAGAAGAAGGAGAAGGAGAAGGTGAAGTCAGGACGGTGAAGCAGAAGAAGCAGAAGAAGGAGAAGGAGAAGGTGAAGTCTGGAGGGCGCAGCAGAAGAAGCAGAAGAAGGAGAAGGAGAAGCTGAAGTCTGGAGGGTGAAGCAGAAGAAGCAGAAGAAGGAGAAGGAGAAGGTGAAGTCTGGAGGGTGAATCAGAAGAAGTAGAAGAAGGAGAAGGAGAAGGTGAAGTCAGGAGAGTGAAGCAGAAGAAGCAGAAGATGGAGAAGGAGAAGGTGAAGTCTGGAGGGCGAAGCAGAAGAAGCAGAAGAAGGAGAAGGAGAAGGTGAAGTCTGGAGGGTGAATCAGAAGAAGTGGAAGAAGGAGAAGGAGAAGGTGAAGTCTGGAGGGTGAAGCAGAAGAAGTAGAAGAAGGAGAAGGAGAAGGTGAAGTCAGGAGGGTGAATCAGAAGAAGTAGAAGAAGGAGAAGGAGAAGGTGTAGTCTGGAGGGTCAATCAGAAGAAGTAGACGAAGGAGAAGGAGAAGGTGAAGTCTGGAGGGTGAATCAGAAGAAGCAGAAGAAGGAAATGGAGAAGGTGAAGTCTGGAGGGTGAATCAGAAGAAGTAGAAGAAGGAGAAGGAGAAGGTGAAGTCAGGAGGGTGAAGCAGAAGAAGCAGAAGAAGGAGAAGGAGAAGGTGAAGTCTGGAGGGTGAATCAGAAGAAGTAGAAGAAGGAGAAGGAGAAGGTGAAGTCAGGAGGGTGAAGCAGAAGAAGCAGAAGAAGGAGAAGGAGAAGGTGAAGTCTGGAGGGTGAAGCAGAAGAAGCAGAAAAAGGAGCAGGAGAAGTTGAAGTCTGGAGGGTGAAGCAGAAGAAGCAGAAGAAGGAGAAGGAGAAGGTGAAGTCAGGATGGTGAATCAGAAGAAGTAGAAGAAGGAGAAGGAGAAGGTGAAGTCTGGAGGGTGAATCAGAAGAAGCAGAAGAAGGAGAAGGAGAAGGTGAAGTCTGGAGGGTGAATCAGAAGAAGCAGAAGAAGGAGAAGGAGAAGATGAAGTCTGGAGGGTGAATCAGAAGAAGTAGAAGAAGGAGAAGGAGAAGGTGAGGTCTGGAGGGTCAATCAGAAGAAGCAGAAGAAGGAGAAGGAGAAGGTGAAGTCTGGAGGGTGAATCAGAAGAAGCAGAAGAAGGACAAGGAGAAGGTGAAGTCTGGAGGGTGAATTAGAAGAAGCAGAAGAAGGAGAAGGAGAAGGTGAAGTCAGGAGGGTGAATCAGAAGAAGCAGAAGAAGGAGAAGGAGAAGGTAAAGTTAGGAGGGTGAATCAGAAGAAGCAGAAGAAGGAGAAGGAGCAGGTGAAGTCAGGGGGGTGAAGCAGAAGAAGTAGAAGAAGGAGAAGGAGAAGGTGAAGTCAGGAGGGTGAAGCAGAAGAAGCAGAAGAAGGAGAAGGAGAAGGTGAAGTCTGGAGGGCGCAGCAGAAGAAGCAGAAGAAGGAGAAGGAGAAGGTGAAGTCTGGAGGGTGAAGCAGAAGAAGCAGAAGAAGGAGAAGGTGAAGTCTGGAGGGTGAATCAGAAGAAGTAGAAGAAGGTGAAGGAGAAGGTGAAGTCAGGAGAGTGAAGCAGAAGAAGCAGAAGAAGGAGAAGGAGAAGGTGAAGTCTGGAGGGTGAAGCAGAAGAAGCAGAAGAAGGAGAAGGAGAAGGTGATGTCTGGAGGGCGAAGCAGAAGAAGCAGAAGAAGGAGAAGGAGAAGGTGAAGTCTGGAGGGTGAAGCAGAAGAAGCAGAAGAAGGAGAAGGAGAAGGTGAAGTCTGGAGGGTGAATCAGAAGAAGTAGAAGAAGGAGAAGGAGAAGGTGAAGTCAGGAGGGTGAAGCAGAAGAAGCAGAAGAAGGAGAAGGAGAAGGTGAAGTCAGGAGGGTGAATCGGAAGAAGTAGAAGAAGGAGAAGGAGAAGGTGAAGTCTGGAGGGTGAATCAGAAGAGGTAGAAGAAGGAGAAGGAGAAGGTGAAGTCTGGAGGGTGAATCAGAAGAAGTAGAAGAAGGAGAATGAGAAGGTGAAGTCTGGAGGGTGAATCAGAAGAAGCAGAAGAAGGAGAAGGAGAAGGTGAAGTCTGGAGGGAGAAGCAGAAGAAGTAGAAGAAGGAGAAGGAGAAGGTGAAGTCTGGAGGGTGAATCAGAAGAAGTAGAAGAAGGAGAAGGAGAAGGTGAAGTCTGGAGGGTGAATCAGAAGAAGTGGAAGAAGGAGAAGGAGAAGGTGAAGTCTGGAGGGTGAATCAGAAGAAACAGAAGAAGGAGAAGGAGAAGGTGAAGTCTGGAGGGTGAATCAGAAGAAGTAGAAGAAGGAGAAGGAGAAGGTGTAGTCTGGAGGGTGAATCAGAAGAAGTCGACGAAGGAGAAGGAGAAGGTGAAGTCTGGAGGGTGAATCAGAAGAAGCAGAAGAAGGAGAAGGAGAAGGTGAAGTCTGGAGGGTGAATCAGAAGAAGTAGAATAAGGAGAAGGAGAAGGTGAAGTCTGGAGGGTGAATCAGAAGAAGCAGAAGAAGGAGAAGGAGAAGGTGAAGTCTGGAGGGTGAATCAGAAGAAGCAGAAGAAGGAGAAGGAGAAGGTGAAGTCTGGAGGGTGAAACAGAAGAAGCAGAATAAGGAGAAGGAGAAGGTGAAGTCAGGAGGGTGAATCAGAAGAAGCAGAAGAAGGAGAAGGAGAAGGTGAAGTAAGGAGGGTGAATCAGAAGAAGCAGAAGAAGGAGAAGGAGAAGGTGAAGTCTGGAGTGTGAAGCAGAAGAAGCAAAAGAAGGAGAAGGAGAAGGTGAAGTCTGGAGGGTGAATCAGAAGTAGAAGAAGGAGAAGGAGAAGGTGAAGTCTGGAGGGTGAAGCAGAAGAAGTAGAAGAAGGAGAAGGAGAAGGTGAAGTCAGGAGGGTGAATCAGAAGAAGTAGAAGAAGGAGAAGGAGAAGGTGAAGTCAGGAGGGTGAATCAGAAGAAGCAGAAGAAGGAGAAGGAGAAGGTGAAGTCTGGAGGGTGAATCAGAAGAATCAGAAGAAGGAGAAGGAGAAGGAGAAGTCTGGAGGGTGAATCAGAAGAAGCAGAAGAAATAGAAGGAGAAGGTGAAGTCTGGAGGGTGAAGCAGAAGAAACAGAAGAAGGAGAAGGAGAAGGTGAAGACTGGAGGGTGAATCTGAAGAAGTAGAAGAAGGAGAAGGAGAAGGTGAAGTCTGGAGGGTGAATCAGAAGAAGTAGAAGAAGGAGAAGGAGAAGGTGAAGTCTGGAGGGTGAATCAGAAGAAGCAGAAGAAGGAGAAGGAGAAGGTGAAGTCTGGAGGGTGAATCAGAAGAAGCAGAAGAAGGAGAAGGAGAAGATGAAGTCTGGAGGGTGAATCAGAAGAAGCAGAAGTAGGAGAAGGAGAAGGTGAAGTCTGGAGGGTGAATCAGAAGAAGCAGAAGAAGGAGAAGGAGAAGGTGAAGTTTGGAGGGTGAATCAGAAGAATCAGAAGAAGGAGAAGGAGAAGGTGAAGTCTGGAGGGTGAATCAGAAGAAGCAGAAGAAAGAGAAGGAGAAGGTGAAGTCTGGAGGGTGAAGCAGAAGAAACAGAAGAAGGAGAAGGAGAAGGTGAAGACTGGAGGGTGAATCTGAAGAAGTAGAAGAAGGAGAAGGAGAAGGTGAAGACTGGAGGGTGAATCAGAAGAAGTAGAAGAAGGAGAAGGAGAAGGTGAAGTTTGGAGGGTGAATCAGAAGAAGCAGAAGAAGGAGAAGGAGAAGGTGAAGTCTGGAGGGTGAATCAGAAGAAGCAGAAGAAGGAGAAGGAGAAGGTGAAGTCTGGAGGGTGAAACAGAAGAAGAAGAAGAAGGAGAAGGAGAAGGAGAAGTCTGGAGGGTGAATCAGAAGAAGCAGAAGAAGGAGAAGGAGAAGGTGTAGTCAGGAGGGTGAATCAGAAGAAGCAGAAGAAGGAGAAGGAGAAGGTGAAGTTAGGAGGGTGAATGAGAAGAAGCAGAAGAAGGAGAAGGAGCAGGTGAAGTCAGGGGGGTGAAGCAGAAGAAGTAGAAGAAGGAGAAGGAGAAGGTGAAGTCAGGACGGTGAAGCAGAAGAAGCAGAAGACGGAGAAGGAGAAGGTGAAGTCTGGAGGGCGCAGCAGAAGAAGCAGAAGAAGGAGAAGTAGAAGCTGAAGTCTGGAGGGTGAAGCAGAAGAAGCAGAAGAAGGAGAAGGAGAAGGTGAAGTCTGGAGGGTGAATCAGAAGAAGTAGAAGAAGGAGAAGGAGAAGGTGAAGTCAGGAGAGTGAAGCAGAAGAAGCAGAAGATGGAGAAGGAGAAGGTGAAGTCTGGAGGGCGAAGCAGAAGAAGCAGAAGAAGGAGAAGGAGTAGGTGAAGTCTGGAGGGTGAAGCAGAAGAAGCAGAAGAAGGAGAAGGAGAAGGTGAAGTCTGGAGGGTGAATCAGAAGAAGTAGAAGAAGGAGAAGGAGAAGGTGAAGTCAGGAGGGTGAAGCAGAAGAAGCAGAAGAAGGAGAAGGAGAAGGTGAAGTCTGGAGGGTGAAGCAGAAGAAGCAGAAGAAGGAGCAGGAGAAGGTGAAGTCTGGAGGGTGAAGCAGAAGAAGCAGAAGAAGGAGAAGGAGAAGGTGAAGTCAGGAGGGTGAATCAGAAGAAGTAGAAGAAGGAGAAGGAGAAGGTGAAGTCTGGAGGGTGAATCAGAAGAAGCAGAAGAAGGAGAAGGAGAAGGTGAAGTCTGGAGGGTGAAACAGAAGAAGTAGAAGAAGGAGAAGGAGAAGGTGAAGTCAGGAGGGTGAAGCAGAAGAAGCAGAAGAAGGAGAAGGAGAAGGTGAAGCCTGGAGGGCGCAGCAGAAGAAGCAGAATAAGGAGAAGGAGAAGGTGAAGTCTGGACGGTGAAGCAGAAGAAGCAGAAGAAGGAGAAGGAGAAGGTGAAGTCTGGAGGGTGAATCAGAAGAAGTAGAAGAAGGAGAAGGAGAAGGTGAAGTCAGGAGAGTGAAGCAGAAGAAGCAGAAGAAGGAGAAGGAGAAGGTGAAGTCTGGAGGGTGAAGCAGAAGAAGCAGAAGAAGGAGAAGGAGAAGGTGATGTCTGGAGGGCGAATCAGAAGAAGCAGAAGAAGGAGAAGGAGAAGGTGAAGTCTGGAGGGTGAAGCAGAAGAAGCAGAAGAAGGAGAAGGAGAAGGTGAAGTCTGGAGGGTGAATCAGAAGAAGTAGAAGAAGGAGAAGGAGAAGGTGAAGTCTGGAGGGTGAATCAGAAGAAGTAGAAGAAGGAGAAGGAGAAGGTGAAGCCTGGAGGGTGAAGCAGAAGAAGTAGAAGAAGGAGAAGGAGAAGGTGAAGTCAGGAGGGTGAATCAGAAGATTTAGAAGAAGGAGAAGGAGAAGGTGAAGTCAGGAGGGTGAATCAGAAGAAGCAGAAGAAGGAGAAGGAGAAGGTGAAGTCTGGAGGGTGAATCAGAAGAAGTAGAAGAAGGAGAAGGAGAAGGTGAAGTCTGGAGGGTGAATCAGAAGAAGCAGAAGAAGGAGAAGGAGAAGGTGAAGTCTGGAGGGTGAATCAGAAGAAGCAGAAGAAGGAGAAGGAGAAGGTGAAGTCTGGAAGGTGAATCAGAAGAAGCAGAATAAGGAGAAGGAGAAGGTGAAGTCTGGAGGGTGAATCAGAAGAAGCAGAAGAAGGAGAAGGAGAAGGTGAAGTCTGGAGGGTGAATCAGAAGAAGTAGAAGAAGGAGAAGGAGAAGGTGTAGTCTGGAGGGTGAAGCAGAAGAAGTAGAAGAAGGAGAAGGAGAAGGTGAAGTCTGGAGGGTGAATCAGAAAAAGCAGAAGAAGGAGAAGGAGAAGGTGAAGTCTGGAGGGTGAATCAGAAGAAGGAGAAGAAGGAGAAGGCGAAGGTGAAGTCTGGAGGGTGAATCAGAAGAAGCAGAAGAAGGAGAAGGAGAAGGTGAAGTCTGGAGGGTGAATCAGAAGAAGCAGAAGAAGGAGAAGGAGAAGGTGAAGTCTGCAGGGTGAATCAGAAGAAGCAGAAGAAGGAGAAGGAGAAGGTGAAGTCTGGAGGGTGAATCAGAAGAAGCAGAATAAGGAGAAGGTGAAGTCTGGAGGGTGAATCAGAAGAAGCAGAAGAAGGAGAAGGAGAAGGTGAAGTCTGGAGGGTGAATCAGAAGGAGTAGAAGAAGGAGAAGGAGAAGGTGAAGTCTGGAGGGTAAATCAGAAGAAGCAGAAGAAGGATAAGGAGCAGGTGAAGTCTGGAGGGTGAATCAGAAGAAGCAGAAGAAGGAGAAGGAGAAGGTGAAGTCTGGAGGGTGAATCAGAAGAAGCAGAAGAAGGAGAAGGAGAAGGTGAAGTCTGGAGGGTGAATCAGAAGAAGCAGAATAAGGAGAAGGAGAAGGTGAAGTCTGGAGGGTGAATCAGAAGAAGCAGAAGAAGGAGAAGGAGAAAGTGAAGTCTGGAGGGTGAATCAGAAGAAGTAGAAGAAGGAGAAGGAGAAGGTGAAGTCTGGAGGGTGAAGCAGAAGAAGTAGAAGAAGGAGAAGGAGAAGGTGAAGTCAGGAGGGTGAATCAGAAGAAGTAGAAGAAGGAGAAGGAGAAGGTGAAGTCAGGAGGGTGAATCAGAAGAAGCAGAAGAAGGAGAAGGAGAAGGTGAAGTCTGGAGAGTGAATCAGAAGAATCAGAAGAAGGAGAAGGAGAAGGTGAAGTCTGGAGGGTGAATCAGAAGAAGCAGAAGAAAGAGAAGAAGAAAGTGAAGTCTGGAGGGTGAAGCAGAAGAAACAGAAGAAGGAGAAGGAGAAGGTGAAGACTGGAGGGTGAATCTGAAGAAGTATAAGAAGGAGAAGGAGAAGGTGAAGTCTGGAGGGTGAATCAGAAGAAGCAGAAGAAGGAGAAGGAGAAGGTGAAGTCTGGAGGGTGAATCAGAAGAAGCAGAAGAAGGAGAAGGAGAAGATGAAGTCTGGAGGGTGAATCAGAAGAAGCAGAAGAAGGAGAAGGAGAAGGTGAAGTCTGGAGGGTGAATCAGAAGAAGCAGAAGAAGGAGAAGGAGAAGGTGCAGTCTGGAGGGTGAATCAGAAGAAGCAGAAGAAGGAGAAGGAGAAGGTGAAGTCAGGAGGGTGAATCAGAAGAAGCAGAAGAAGGAGAAGGAGAAGGTGTAGTTAGGAGGGTGAATCAGAAGAAGCAGAAGAAGGAAAAGGAGCAGGTGAAGTCAGGGGGGTGAAGCAGAAGAAGTAGAAGAACGAGAAGGTGAAGTCAGGACGGTGAAGCAGAAGAAGCAGAAGAAGGAGAAGGAGAAGGTGAAGTCTGGAGGGTGAATCAGAAGAAGCAGAAGAAGGAGAAGGAGAAGGTGAAGTCTGGAGGGTGAATCAGAAGAAGCAGAATAAGGAGAAGGAGAAGGTGAAGTCTGGAGGGTGAATCAGAAGAAGCAGAAGAAGGAGAAGGAGAAGGTGAAGTCTGGAGGGTGAATCAGAAGAAGTAGAAGAAGGAGAAGGAGAAGGTGAAGTCTGGAGGGTGAAGCAGAAGAAGTAGAAGAAGGAGAAGGAGAAGGTGAAGTCAGGAGGGTGAATCAGAAGAAGTAGAAGAAGGAGAAGGAGAAGGTGAAGTCAGGAGGGTGAATCAGAAGAAGCAGAAGAAGGAGAAGGAGAAGGTGAAGTCTGGAGAGTGAATCAGAAGAATCAGAAGAAGGAGAAGGAGAAGGTGAAGTCTGGAGGGTGAATCAGAAGAAGCAGAAGAAAGAGAAGAAGAAAGTGAAGTCTGGAGGGTGAAGCAGAAGAAACAGAAGAAGGAGAAGGAGAAGGTGAAGACTGGAGGGTGAATCTGAAGAAGTATAAGAAGGAGAAGGAGAAGGTGAAGTCTGGAGGGTGAATCAGAAGAAGCAGAAGAAGGAGAAGGAGAAGGTGAAGTCTGGAGGGTGAATCAGAAGAAGCAGAAGAAGGAGAAGGAGAAGATGAAGTCTGGAGGGTGAATCAGAAGAAGCAGAAGAAGGAGAAGGAGAAGGTGAAGTCTGGAGGGTGAATCAGAAGAAGCAGAAGAAGGAGAAGGAGAAGGTGCAGTCTGGAGGGTGAATCAGAAGAAGCAGAAGAAGGAGAAGGAGAAGGTGAAGTCAGGAGGGTGAATCAGAAGAAGCAGAAGAAGGAGAAGGAGAAGGTGTAGTTAGGAGGGTGAATCAGAAGAACCAGAAGAAGGAAAAGGAGCAGGTGAAGTCAGGGGGGTGAAGCAGAAGAAGTAGAAGAAGGAGAAGGTGAAGTCAGGACGGTGAAGCAGAAGAAGCAGAAGAAGGAGAAGGAGAAGCTGAAGTCTGGAGGGTGAAGCAGAAGAAGCAGAAGAAGGAGAAGGAGAAGGTGAAGTCTGGAGGGTGAATCAGAAGAAGTAGAAGAAGGAGAAGGAGAAGGTGAAGTCAGGAGAGTGAAGCAGAAGAAGCAGAAGATGGAGAAGGAGAAGGTGAAGTCTGGAGGGCGAAGCAGAAGAAGCAGAAGAAGGAGAAGGAGAAGGTGAAGTCTGGAGGGTGAAGCAGAAGAAGCAGAAGAAGGAGAAGGAGACGGTGAAGTCTGGAGGGTGAATCAGAAGAAGTAGAAGAAGGAGAAGGAGAAGGTGAAGTCAGGAGGGTGAAGCAGAAGAAGCAGAAGAAGGAGAAGGAGAAGGTGAAGTCTGGAGGGTGAAGCAGAAGAAGCAGAAGAAGGAGCAGGAGAAGGTGAAGTCTGGAGGGTGAAGCAGAAGAAGCAGAAGAAGGAGAAGGAGAAGGTGAAGTCAGGATGGTGAATCAGAAGAAGTAGAAGAAGGAGAAGGAGAAGGTGAAGTCTGGAGGGTGAATCAGAAGAAGCAGAAGAAGGAGAAGGAGAAGGTGAAGTCTGGAGGGTGAATCAGAAGAAGCAGAAGAAGGAGAAGGAGAAGATGAAGTCTGGAGGGTGAATCAGAAGAAGTAGAAGAAGGAGAAGGAGAAGGTGAAGTCTGGAGGGTCAATCAGAAGAAGCAGAAGAAGGAGAAGGAGAAGGTGAAGTCTGGAGGGTGAATCAGAAGAAGCAGAAGAAGGACAAGGAAAAGGTTAAGTCTGGAGGGTGAATTAGAAGAAGCAGAAGAAGGAGAAGGAGAAGGTGAAGTCAGGAGGGTGAATCAGAAGAAGCAGAAGAAGGAGAAGTAGAAGGTAAAGTTAGGAGGGTGAATCAGAAGAAGCAGAAGAAGGAGAAGGAGCAGGTGAAGTCAGGGGGGTGAAGCAGAAGAAGTAGAAGAAGGAGAAGGAGAAGGTGAAGTCAGGAGGGTGAAGCAGAAGAAGCAGAAGAAGGAGAAGGAGAAGGTGAAGTCTGGAGGGCGCAGGAGAAGAAGCAGAAGAAGGAGAAGGAGAAGGTGAAGTCTGGAGGGTGAAGCAGAAGAAGCAGAAGAAGGAGAAGGAGAAGGTGAAGTCTGGAGGGTGAATCAGAAGAAGGAGAAGAAGGTGAAGGAGAAGGTGAAGTCAGGAGAGTGAAGCAGAAGAAGCAGAAGAAGGAGAAGGAGAAGGTGAAGTCTGGAGGGTGAATCAGAAGAAGTAGAAGAAGGTGAAGGAGAAGGTGAAGTCAGGAGAGTGAAGCAGAAGAAGCAGAAGAAGGAGAAGGAGAAGGTGAAGTCTGGAGGGTGAAGCAGAAGAAGCAGAAGAAGGAGAAGGAGAAGGTGATGTCTGGAGGGCGAAGCAGAAGAAGCAGAAGAAGGAGAAGGAGAAGGTGAAGTCTGGAGGGTGAAGCAGAAGAAGCAGAAGAAGGAGAAGGAGAAGGTGAAGTCTGGAGGGTGAATCAGAAGAAGCAGAAGAAGGAGAAGGAGAAGGTGAAGTCTGGAGGGAGAAGCAGAAGAAGTAGAAGAAGGAGAAGGAGAAGGTGAAGTCTGGAGGGTGAATCAGAAGAAGTAGAAGAAGGAGAAGGAGAAGGTGAAGTCTGGAGGGTGAATCAGAAGAAGTAGAAGAAGGAGAAGGAGAAGGTGAAGTTTGGAGGGTGAATCAGAAGAATCAGAAGAAGGAGAAGGTGAAGTCTGGAGGGTGAATCAGAAGAAGCAGAAGAAGGAGAAGGAGAAGGTGAAGTTTGGAGGGTGAATCAGAAGAATCAGAAGAAGGAGAAGGAGAAGGTGAAGTCTGGAGGGTGAATCAGAAGAAGCAGAAGAAAGAGAAGGAGAAGGTGAAGTCTGGAGGGTGAAGCAGAAGAAACAGAAGAAGGAGAAGGAGAAGGTGAAGACTGGAGGGTGAATCTGAAGAAGTAGTAGAAGGAGAAGGAGAAGGTGAAGTCTGGAGGGTGAATCAGAAGAAGCAGAAGAAGGAGAAGGAGAAGGTGAAGTCTGGAGGGTGAATCAGAAGAAGTAGAAGAAGGAGAAGGAGAAGGTGTAGTCTGGAGGGTGAAGCAGAAGAAGTAGAAGAAGGAGAAGGAGAAGGTGAAGTCTGGAGGGTGAATCAGAAGAAGCAGAAGAAGGAGAAGGAGAAGGTGAAGTCTGGAGGGTGAATCAGAAGAAGTAGAAGAAGGAGAAGGAGAAGGTGAAGTCTGGAGGGTGAATCAGAAGAAGCAGAAGAAGGAGAAGGAGAAGGTGAAGTCTGGAGGGTGAATCAGAAGAAGCAGAATAAGGAGAAGGAGAAGGTGAAGTCTGGAGGGTGAATCAGAAGAAGCAGAAGAAGGAGAAGGAGAAGGTGAAGTCTGGAGGGTGAATCAGAAGGAGTAGAAGAAGGAGAAGGAGAAGGTGAAGTCTGGAGGGTGAATCAGAAGAAGCAGAAGAAGGAGAAGGAGAAGGTGAAGTCTGGAGGGTGAATCAGAAGAAGCAGAAGAAGGAGAAGGAGAAGGTGAAGTCTGGAGGGTGAATCAGAAGAAGCAGAAGAAGGAGAAGGAGAAGGTGAAGTCTGGAGGGTGAATCAGAAGAAGCAGAATAAGGAGAAGGAGAAGGTGAAGTCTGGAGGGTGAATCAGAAGAAGCAGAAGAAGGAGAAGGAGAAGGTGAAGTCTGGAGGGTGAATCAGAAGAAGTAGAAGAAGGAGAAGGAGAAGGTGAAGTATGGAGGGTGAAGCAGAAGAAGTAGAAGAAGGAGAAGGAGAAGGTGAAGTCAGGAGGGTGAATCAGAAGAAGTAGAAGAAGGAGAAGGAGAAGGTGAAGTCAGGAGGGTGAATCAGAAGAAGCAGAAGAAGGAGAAGGAGAAGTTGAAGTCTGGAGAGTGAATCAGAAGAATCAGAAGAAGGAGAAGGAGAAGGTGAAGTCTGGAGGGTGAATCAGAAGAAGTAGAAGAAGGAGAAGGAGAAGGTGAAGTCTGGAGGGTGAATCAGAAGAAGCAGAAGAAGGAGAAGGAGAAGGTGAAGTCTGGAGGGTGAATCAGAAGAAGAAGAAGAAGGAGAAGGAGAAGATGAAGTCTGGAGGGTGAATCAGAAGAAGCAGAAGAAGGAGAAGGAGAAGGTGAAGTCTGGAGGGTGAATCAGAAGAAGCAGAAGAAGGAGAAGGAGAAGGTGAAGTCTGGAGGGTGAATCAGAAGAAGCAGAAGAAGGAGAAGGAGAAGGTGAAGTCAGGAGGGTGAATCAGAAGAAGCAGAAGAAGGAGAAGGAGAAGGTGTAGTTAGGAGGGTGAAACAGAAGAAGCAGAAGAAGGAGAAGGAGCAGGTGAAGTCAGGGGGGTGAAGCAGAAGAAGTAGAAGAAGGAGAAGGAGAAGGTGAAGTCAGGACGGTGAAGCAGAAGAAGCAGAAGAAGGAGAAGGAGAAGGTGAAGTCTGGAGGGCGCAGCAGAAGAAGCAGAAGAAGGAGAAGGAGAAGATGAAGTCTGGAGGGTGAATCAGAAGAAGTAGAAGAAGGAGAAGGAGAAGGTGAAGTCAGGAGAGTGAAGCAGAAGAAGCAGAAGATGGAGAAGGAGAAGGTGAAGTCTGGAGGGCGAAGCAGAAGAAGCAGAAGAAGGAGAAGGAGAAGGTGAAGTCTGGAGGGTGAAGCAGAAGAAGCAGAAGAAGGAGAAGGAGAAGGTGAAGTCTGGAGGGTGAATCAGAAGAAGTAGAAGAAGGAGAAGGAGAAGGTGAAGTCAGGAGGGTGAAGCAGAAGAAGTAGAAGAAGGAGAAGGAGAAGGTGAAGTCTGGAGGGTGAATCAGAAGAAGCAGAAGAAGGAGAAGGAGAAGGTGAAGTCTGGAGGGTGAATCAGAAGAAGCAGAAGAAGGAGAAGGAGAAGATGAAGTCTGGAGGGTGAATCAGAAGAAGCAGAAGAAGGAGAAGGAGAAGGTGAAGTCTGGAGGGTGAATCAGAAGAAGCAGAAGAAGGAGAAGGAGAAGGTGAAGTCTGGAGGGTGAATCAGAAGAAGCAGAAGAAGGAGAAGGTGAAGTCAGGAGGGTGAATCAGAAGAAGCAGAAGAAGGAGAAGGAGAAGGTGTAGTTAGGAGGGTGAATCAGAAGAAGCAGAAGAAGGAGAAGGAGCAGGTGAAGTCAGGGGGGTGAAGCAGAAGAAGTAGAAGAAGGAGAAGGAGAAGGTGAAGTCAGGACGGTGAAGCAGAAGAAGCAGAAGAAGGAGAAGGAGAAGGTGAAGTCTGGAGGGCGCAGCAGAAGAAGCAGAAGAAGGAGAAGGAGAAGCTGAAGTCTGGAGGGTGAAGCAGAAGAAGCAGAAGAAGGAGAAGGAGAAGGTGAAGTCTGGAGGGTGAATCAGAAGAAGTAGAAGAAGGAGAAGGAGAAGGTGAAGTCAGGAGAGTGAAGCAGAAGAAGCAGAAGATGGAGAAGGAGAAGGTGAAGTCTGGAGGGCGAAGCAGAAGAAGCAGAAGAAGGAGAAGGAGAAGGTGAAGTCTGGAGGGTGAAGCAGAAGAAGCAGAAGAAGGAGAAGGAGAAGGAGAAGTCTGGAGGGTGAATCAGAAGAAGTAGAAGAAGGAGAAGGAGAAGGTGAAGTCAGGAGGGTGAAGCAGAAGAAGCAGAAGAAGGAGAAGGAGAAGGTGAAGTCTGGAGGGTGAAGCAGAAGAAGCAGAAGAAGGAGCAGGAGAAGGTGAAGTCTGGAGGGTGAAGCAGAAGAAGCAGAAGAAGGAGAAGGAGAAGGTGAAGTCAGGATGGTGAATCAGAAGAAGTAGAAGAAGGAGAAGGAGAAGGTGAAGTCTGGAGGATGAATCAGAAGAAGCAGAAGAAGGAGAAGGAGAAGGTGAAGTCTGGGGGGTGAATCAGAAGAAGCAGAAGAAGGAGAAGGAGAAGATGAAGTCTGGAGGGTGAATCAGAAGAAGTAGAAGAAGGAGAAGGAGAAGGTGAGGTCTGGAGGGTCAATCAGAAGAAGCAGAAGAAGGAGAAGGAGAAGGTGAAGTCTGGAGGGTGAATCAGAAGAAGCAGAAGAAGGACAAGGAGAAGGTGAAGCCTGGAGGGTGAATTAAAAGAAGCAGAAGAAGGAGAAGGAGAATGTGAAGTCAGGAGGGTGAATCAGAAGAAGCAGAAGAAGGAGAAGAAGAAGGTAAAGTTAGGAGGGTGAATCAGAAGAAGCAGAAGAAGGAGAAGGAGCAGGTGAAGTCAGGGGGGTGAAGCAGAAGAAGTAGAAGAAGGAGAAGGAGAAGGTGAAGTCAGGAGGGTGAAGCAGAAGAAGAAGAAGAAGGAGAAGGAGAAGGTGAAGTCTGGAGGGCGCAGCAGAAGAAGCAGAAGAAGGAGAAGGAGCAGGTGAAGTCAGGGGGGTGAAGCAGAAGAAGTAGAAGAAGGAGAAGGAGAAGGTGAAGTCTGGAGGGCGCAGCAGAAGAAGCAGAAGAAGGAGAAGGAGAAGCTGAAGTCTGGAGGGTGAAGCAGAAGAAGCAGAAGAAGGAGAAGGAGAAGGTGAAGTCTGGAGGGTGAATCAGAAGAAGTAGAAGAAGGAGAAGGAGAAGGTGAAGTCAGGAGAGTGAAGCAGAAGAAGCAGAAGATGGAGAAGGAGAAGGTGAAGTCTGGAGGGCGAAGCAGAAGAAGCAGAAGAAGGAGAAGGAGAAGGTGAAGTCTGGAGGGTGAAGCAGAAGAAGCAGAAGAAGGAGAAGGAGAAGGAGAAGTCTGGAGGGTGAATCAGAAGAAGTAGAAGAAGGAGAAGGAGAAGGTGAAGTCAGGAGGGTGAAGCAGAAGAAGCAGAAGAAGGAGAAGGAGAAGGTGAAGTCTGGAGGGCGCAGCAGAAGAAGCAGAAGAAGGAGAAGGAGAAGCTGAAGTCTGGAGGGTGAAGCAGAAGAAGCAGAAGAAGGAGAAGGAGAAGGTGAAGTCTGGAGGGTGAATCAGAAGAAGTAGAAGAAGGAGAAGGAGAAGGTGAAGTCAGGAGAGTGAAGCAGAAGAAGCAGAAGATGGAGAAGGAGAAGGTGAAGTCTGGAGGGCGAAGCAGAAGAAGCAGAAGAAGGAGAAGGAGAAGGTGAAGTCTGGAGGGTGAAGCAGAAGAAGCAGAAGAAGGAGAAGGAGAAGGAGAAGTCTGGAGGGTGAATCAGAAGAAGTAGAAGAAGGAGAAGGAGAAGGTGAAGTCAGGAGGGTGAAGCAGAAGAAGCAGAAGAAGGAGAAGGAGAAGGTGAAGTCTGGAGGGTGAAGCAGAAGAAGCAGAAGAAGGAGCAGGAGAAGGTGAAGTCTGGAGGGTGAAGCAGAAGAAGCAGAAGAAGGAGAAGGAGAAGGTGAAGTCAGGATGGTGAATCAGAAGAAGTAGAAGAAGGAGAAGGAGAAGGTGAAGTCTGGAGGATGAATCAGAAGAAGCAGAAGAAGGAGAAGGAGAAGGTGAAGTCTGGGGGGTGAATCAGAAGAAGCAGAAGAAGGAGAAGGAGAAGATGAAGTCTGGAGGGTGAATCAGAAGAAGTAGAAGAAGGAGAAGGAGAAGGTGAGGTCTGGAGGGTCAATCAGAAGAAGCAGAAGAAGGAGAAGGAGAAGGTGAAGTCTGGAGGGTGAATCAGAAGAAGCAGAAGAAGGACAAGGAGAAGGTGAAGCCTGGAGGGTGAATTAAAAGAAGCAGAAGAAGGAGAAGGAGAATGTGAAGTCAGGAGGGTGAATCAGAAGAAGCAGAAGAAGGAGAAGAAGAAGGTAAAGTTAGGAGGGTGAATCAGAAGAAGCAGAAGAAGGAGAAGGAGCAGGTGAAGTCAGGGGGGTGAAGCAGAAGAAGTAGAAGAAGGAGAAGGAGAAGGTGAAGTCAGGAGGGTGAAGCAGAAGAAGAAGAAGAAGGAGAAGGAGAAGGTGAAGTCTGGAGGGCGCAGCAGAAGAAGCAGAAGAAGGAGAAGGAGCAGGTGAAGTCAGGGGGGTGAAGCAGAAGAAGTAGAAGAAGGAGAAGGAGAAGGTGAAGTCAGGACGGTGAAGCAGAAGAAGCAGAAGAAGGAGAAGGAGAAGGTGAAGTCTGGAGGGCGCAGCAGAAGAAGCAGAAGAAGGAGAAGGAGAAGCTGAAGTCTGGAGGGTGAAGCAGAAGAAGCAGAAGAAGGAGAAGGAGAAGGTGAAGTCTGGAGGGTGAATCAGAAGAAGTAGAAGAAGGAGAAGGAGAAGGTGAAGTCAGGAGAGTGAAGCAGAAGAAGCAGAAGATGGAGAAGGAGAAGGTGAAGTTTGGAGGGCGAAGCAGAAGAAGCAGAAGAAGGAGAAGGAGAAGGTGAAGTCTGGAGGGTGAATCAGAAGAATCAGAAGAAGGAGAAGGAGAAGGTGAAGTCTGGAGGGTGAATCAGAAGAAGCAGAAGAAGGAGAAGGAGAAGGTGAAGTTTGGAGGGTGAATCAGAAGAATCAGAAGAAGGAGAAGGAGAAGGTGAAGTCTGGAGGGTGAATCAGAAGAAGCAGAAGAAAGAGAAGGAGAAGGTGAAGTCTGGAGGGTGAAGCAGAAGAAACAGAAGAAGGAGAAGGAGAAGGTGAAGACTGGAGGGTGAATCTGAAGAAGTAGAAGAAGGAGAAGGAGAAGGTGAAGTCTGGAGGGTGAATCAGAAGAAGCAGAAGAAGGAGAAGGAGAAGGTGAAGTCTGGAGGGTGAATTAGAAGAAGTAGAAGAAGGAGAAGGAGCAGGTGTAGTCTGGAGGGTGAAGCAGAAGAAGTAGAAGAAGGAGAAGGAGAAGGTGAAGTCTGGAGGGTGAATCAGAAGAAGCAGAAGAAGGAGAAGGAGAAGGTGAAGTCTGGAGGGTGAATCAGAAGAAGTAGAGGAAGGAGAAGGAGAAGGTGAAGTCTGGAGGGTGAATCAGAAGAAGGAGAAGGAGAAGGTGAAGTCTGGAGGGTGAATCAGAAGAAGCAGAATAAGGAGAAGGAGAAGGTGAAGTCTGGAGGGTGAATCAGAAGAAGCAGAAGAAGGAGAAGGAGAAGGTGAAGTCTGGAGGGTGAATCAGAAGGAGTAGAAGAAGGAGAAGGAGAAGGTGAAGTCTGGAGGGTGAATCAGAAGAAGCAGAAGAAGGAGAAGGAGAAGGTGAAGTCTGGAGGGTGAATCAGAAGAAGCAGAAGAAGGAGAAGGAGAAGGTGAAGTCTGGAGGGTGAATCAGAAGAAGCAGAAGAAGGAGAAGGAGAAGGTGAAGTCTGGAGGGTGAATCAGAAGAAGCAGAATAAGGAGAAGGAGAAGGTGAAGTCTGGAGGGTGAATCAGAAGAAGCAGAAGAAGGAGAAGGAGAAGGTGAAGTCTGGAGGGTGAATCAGAAGAAGTAGAAGAAGGAGAAGGAGAAGGTGAAGTCTGGAGGGTGAAGCAGAAGAAGTAGAAGAAGGAGAAGGAGAAGGTGAAGTCAGGAGGGTGAATCAGAAGAAGTAGAAGAAGGAGAAGGAGAAGGTGAAGTCAGGAGGGTGAATCAGAAGAAGCAGAAGAAGGAGAAGGAGAAGGTGAAGTCTGGAGAGTGAATCAGAAGAATCAGAAGAAGGAGAAGGAGAAGGTGAAGTCTGGAGGGTGAATCAGAAGAAGCAGAAGAAAGAGAAGAAGAAGGTGAAGTCTGGAGGGTGAAGCAGAAGAAACAGAAGAAGGAGAAGGAGAAGGTGAAGACTGGAGGGTGAATCTGAAGAAGTATAAGAAGGAGAAGGAGAAGGTGAAGTCTGGAGGGTGAATCAGAAGAAGTAGAAGAAGGAGAAGGAGAAGGTGAAGTCTGGAGGGTGAATCAGAAGAAGCAGAAGAAGGAGAAGGAGAAGGTGAAGTCTGGAGGGTGAATCAGAAGAAGAAGAAGAAGGAGAAGGAGAAGATGAAGTCTGGAGGGTGAATCAGAAGAAGCAGAAGAAGCAGAAGGAGAAGGTGAAGTCTGGAGGGTGAATCAGAAGAAGCAGAAGAAGGAGAAGGAGAAGGTGAAGTCTGGAGGGTGAATCAGAAGAAGCAGAAGAAGGAGAGGAGAAGGTGAAGTCAGGAGGGTGAATCAGAAGAAGCAGAAGAAGGAGAAGGAGAAGGTGTAGTTAGGAGGGTGAATCAGAAGAAGCAGAAGAAGGAGAAGGAGCAGGTGAAGTCAGGGGGGTGAAGCAGAAGAAGTAGAAGAAGGAGAAGGAGAAGGTGAAGTCAGGACGGTGAAGCAGAAGAAGCAGAAGAAGGAGAAGGAGAAGGTGAAGTCTGGAGGGCGCAGCAGAAGAAGCAGAAGAAGGAGAAGGAGAAGCTGAAGTCTGGAGGGTGAAGCAGAAGAAGCAGAAGAAAGAGAAGGAGAAGGTGAAGTCTGGAGGGAGAATCAGAAGAAGTAGAAGAAGGAGAAGGAGAAGGTGAAGTCAGGAGAGTGAAGCAGAAGAAGCAGAAGATGGAGAAGGAGAATGTGAAGTCTGGAGGGCGAAGCAGAAGAAGCAGAAGAATGAGAAGGAGAAGGTGAAGTCTGGAGGGTGAATTAGAAGAAGCAGAAGAAGGAGAAGGAGAAGGTGAAGTCAGGAGGGTGAATCAGAAGAAGCAGAAGAAGGAGAAGGAGAAGGTAAAGTTAGGAGGGTGAATCAGAAGAAGCAGAAGAAGGAGAAGGAGCAGGTGAAGTCAGGGGGGTGAAACAGAAGAAGTAGAAGAAGGAGAAGGAGAAGGTGAAGTCAGGAGGGTGAAGCAGAAGAAGCAGAAGAAGGAGAAGGAGAAGGTGAAGTCTGGAGGGCGCAGCAGAAGAAGCAGAATAAGGAGAAGGAGAAGGTGAAGTCTGGACGGTGAAGCAGAAGAAGCAGAAGAAGGAGAAGGAGAAGGTGAAGTCTGGAGGGTGAATCAGAAGAAGTAGAAGAAGGAGAAGGAGAAGGTGAAGTCAGGAGAGTGAAGCAGAAGAAGCAGAAGAAGGAGAAGGAGA
Source organism: Somniosus microcephalus (assembly GCF_052327205.1). Lineage (NCBI taxonomy): Eukaryota > Metazoa > Chordata > Chondrichthyes > Squaliformes > Somniosidae > Somniosus > Somniosus microcephalus. The sequence goes on along the minus strand of NW_028225434.1, from coordinate 168,664 downwards.
AGGTGAAGTCTGGAGGGTGAAGCAGAAGAAGCAGAAGAAGGAGAAGGAGAAGGTGATGTCTGGAGGGCGAATCAGAAGAAGCAGAAGAAGGAGAAGGAGAAGGTGAAGTCTGGAGGGTGAAGCAGAAGAAGCAGAAGAAGGAGAAGGAGAAGGTGAAGTCTGGAGGGTGAATCAGAAGAAGTAGAAGAAGGAGAAGGAGAAGGTGAAGTCTGGAGGGTGAATCAGAAGAAGTAGAAGAAGGAGAAGGAGAAGGTGAAGCCTGGAGGGTGAAGCAGAAGAAGTAGAAGAAGGAGAAGGAGAAGGTGAAGTCAGGAGGGTGAATCAGAAGATTTAGAAGAAGGAGAAGGAGAAGGTGAAGTCAGGAGGGTGAATCAGAAGAAGCAGAAGAAGGAGAAGGAGAAGGTGAAGTCTGGAGGGTGAATCAGAAGAAGTAGAAGAAGGAGAAGGAGAAGGTGAAGTCTGGAGGGTGAATCAGAAGAAGCAGAAGAAGGAGAAGGAGAAGGTGAAGTCTGGAGGGTGAATCAGAAGAAGCAGAAGAAGGAGAAGGAGAAGGTGAAGTCTGGAGGGTGAATCAGAAGAAGCAGAATAAGGAGAAGGAGAATGTGAAGTCTGGAGGGTGAATCAGAAGAAGCAGAAGAAGGAGAAGGAGAAGGTGAAGTCTGGAGGGTGAATCAGAAGAAGTAGAAGAAGGAGAAGGAGAAGGTGTAGTCTGGAGGGTGAAGCAGAAGAAGTAGAAGAAGGAGAAGGAGAAGGTGAAGTCTGGAGGGTGAATCAGAAAAAGCAGAAGAAGGAGAAGGTGAAGTCTGGAGGGTGAATCAGAAGAAGTAGAAGAAGGAGAAGGCGAAGGTGAAGTCTGGAGGGTGAATCAGAAGAAGCAGAAGAAGGAGAAGGAGAAGGTGAAGTCTGGAGGGTGAATCAGAAGAAGCAGAAGAAGGAGAAGGAGAAGGTGAAGTCTGCAGGGTGAATCAGAAGAAGCAGAAGAAGGAGAAGGAGAAGGTGAAGTCTGGGGGGTGAATCAGAAGAAGCAGAAGAAGGAGAAGGAGAAGATGAAGTCTGGAGGGTGAATCAGAAGAAGTAGAAGAAGGAGAAGGAGAAGGTGAGGTCTGGAGGGTCAATCAGAAGAAGCAGAAGAAGGAGAAGGAGAAGGTGAAGTCTGGAGGGTGAATCAGAAGAAGCAGAAGAAGGACAAGGAGAAGGTGAAGCCTGGAGGGTGAATTAAAAGAAGCAGAAGAAGGAGAAGGAGAATGTGAAGTCAGGAGGGTGAATCAGAAGAAGCAGAAGAAGGAGAAGAAGAAGGTAAAGTTAGGAGGGTGAATCAGAAGAAGCAGAAGAAGGAGAAGGAGCAGGTGAAGTCAGGGGGGTGAAGCAGAAGAAGTAGAAGAAGGAGAAGGAGAAGGTGAAGTCAGGAGGGTGAAGCAGAAGAAGAAGAAGAAGGAGAAGGAGAAGGTGAAGTCTGGAGGGCGCAGCAGAAGAAGCAGAAGAAGGAGAAGGAGCAGGTGAAGTCAGGGGGGTGAAGCAGAAGAAGTAGAAGAAGGAGAAGGAGAAGGTGAAGTCAGGACGGTGAAGCAGAAGAAGCAGAAGAAGGAGAAGGAGAAGGTGAAGTCTGGAGGGCGCAGCAGAAGAAGCAGAAGAAGGAGAAGGAGAAGCTGAAGTCTGGAGGGTGAAGCAGAAGAAGCAGAAGAAGGAGAAGGAGAAGGTGAAGTCTGGAGGGTGAATCAGAAGAAGTAGAAGAAGGAGAAGGAGAAGGTGAAGTCAGGAGAGTGAAGCAGAAGAAGCAGAAGATGGAGAAGGAGAAGGTGAAGTTTGGAGGGCGAAGCAGAAGAAGCAGAAGAAGGAGAAGGAGAAGGTGAAGTCTGGAGGGTGAATCAGAAGAATCAGAAGAAGGAGAAGGAGAAGGTGAAGTCTGGAGGGTGAATCAGAAGAAGCAGAAGAAGGAGAAGGAGAAGGTGAAGTTTGGAGGGTGAATCAGAAGAATCAGAAGAAGGAGAAGGAGAAGGTGAAGTCTGGAGGGTGAATCAGAAGAAGCAGAAGAAAGAGAAGGAGAAGGTGAAGTCTGGAGGGTGAAGCAGAAGAAACAGAAGAAGGAGAAGGAGAAGGTGAAGACTGGAGGGTGAATCTGAAGAAGTAGAAGAAGGAGAAGGAGAAGGTGAAGTCTGGAGGGTGAATCAGAAGAAGCAGAAGAAGGAGAAGGAGAAGGTGAAGTCTGGAGGGTGAATTAGAAGAAGTAGAAGAAGGAGAAGGAGCAGGTGTAGTCTGGAGGGTGAAGCAGAAGAAGTAGAAGAAGGAGAAGGAGAAGGTGAAGTCTGGAGGGTGAATCAGAAGAAGCAGAAGAAGGAGAAGGAGAAGGTGAAGTCTGGAGGGTGAATCAGAAGAAGGAGAAGGAGAAGGTGAAGTCTGGAGGGTGAATCAGAAGAAGCAGAATAAGGAGAAGGAGAAGGTGAAGTCTGGAGGGTGAATCAGAAGAAGCAGAAGAAGGAGAAGGAGAAGGTGAAGTCTGGAGGGTGAATCAGAAGGAGTAGAAGAAGGAGAAGGAGAAGGTGAAGTCTGGAGGGTGAATCAGAAGAAGCAGAAGAAGGAGAAGGAGAAGGTGAAGTCTGGAGGGTGAATCAGAAGAAGCAGAAGAAGGAGAAGGAGAAGGTGAAGTCTGGAGGGTGAATCAGAAGAAGCAGAAGAAGGAGAAGGAGAAGGTGAAGTCTGGAGGGTGAATCAGAAGAAGCAGAATAAGGAGAAGGAGAAGGTGAAGTCTGGAGGGTGAATCAGAAGAAGCAGAAGAAGGAGAAGGAGAAGGTGAAGTCTGGAGGGTGAATCAGAAGAAGTAGAAGAAGGAGAAGGAGAAGGTGAAGTCTGGAGGGTGAAGCAGAAGAAGTAGAAGAAGGAGAAGGAGAAGGTGAAGTCAGGAGGGTGAATCAGAAGAAGTAGAAGAAGGAGAAGGAGAAGGTGAAGTCAGGAGGGTGAATCAGAAGAAGCAGAAGAAGGAGAAGGAGAAGGTGAAGTCTGGAGAGTGAATCAGAAGAATCAGAAGAAGGAGAAGGAGAAGGTGAAGTCTGGAGGGTGAATCAGAAGAAGCAGAAGAAAGAGAAGAAGAAGGTGAAGTCTGGAGGGTGAAGCAGAAGAAACAGAAGAAGGAGAAGGAGAAGGTGAAGACTGGAGGGTGAATCTGAAGAAGTATAAGAAGGAGAAGGAGAAGGTGAAGTCTGGAGGGTGAATCAGAAGAAGTAGAAGAAGGAGAAGGAGAAGGTGAAGTCTGGAGGGTGAATCAGAAGAAGCAGAAGAAGGAGAAGGAGAAGGTGAAGTCTGGAGGGTGAATCAGAAGAAGAAGAAGAAGGAGAAGGAGAAGATGAAGTCTGGAGGGTGAATCAGAAGAAGCAGAAGAAGCAGAAGGAGAAGGTGAAGTCTGGAGGGTGAATCAGAAGAAGCAGAAGAAGGAGAAGGAGAAGGTGAAGTCTGGAGGGTGAATCAGAAGAAGCAGAAGAAGGAGAAGGAGAAGGTGAAGTCAGGAGGGTGAATCAGAAGAAGCAGAAGAAGGAGAAGGAGAAGGTGTAGTTAGGAGGGTGAATCAGAAGAAGCAGAAGAAGGAGAAGGAGCAGGTGAAGTCAGGGGGGTGAAGCAGAAGAAGTAGAAGAAGGAGAAGGAGAAGGTGAAGTCAGGACGGTGAAGCAGAAGAAGCAGAAGAAGGAGAAGGAGAAGGTGAAGTCTGGAGGGCGCAGCAGAAGAAGCAGAAGAAGGAGAAGGAGAAGCTGAAGTCTGGAGGGTGAAGCAGAAGAAGCAGAAGAAAGAGAAGGAGAAGGTGAAGTCTGGAGGGAGAATCAGAAGAAGTAGAAGAAGGAGAAGGAGAAGGTGAAGTCAGGAGAGTGAAGCAGAAGAAGCAGAAGATGGAGAAGGAGAATGTGAAGTCTGGAGGGCGAAGCAGAAGAAGCAGAAGAAGGAGAAGGAGAAGGTGAAGTCTGGAGGGTGAATTAGAAGAAGCAGAAGAAGGAGAAGGAGAAGGTGAAGTCAGGAGGGTGAATCAGAAGAAGCAGAAGAAGGAGAAGGAGAAGGTAAAGTTAGGAGGGTGAATCAGAAGAAGCAGAAGAAGGAGAAGGAGCAGGTGAAGTCAGGGGGGTGAAACAGAAGAAGTAGAAGAAGGAGAAGGAGAAGGTGAAGTCAGGAGGGTGAAGCAGAAGAAGCAGAAGAAGGAGAAGGAGAAGGTGAAGTCTGGAGGGCGCAGCAGAAGAAGCAGAATAAGGAGAAGGAGAAGGTGAAGTCTGGACGGTGAAGCAGAAGAAGCAGAAGAAGGAGAAGGAGAAGGTGAAGTCTGGAGGGTGAATCAGAAGAAGTAGAAGAAGGAGAAGGAGAAGGTGAAGTCAGGAGAGTGAAGCAGAAGAAGCAGAAGAAGGAGAAGGAGAAGGTGAAGTCTGGAGGGTGAAGCAGAAGAAGCAGAAGAAGGAGAAGGAGAAGGTGATGTCTGGAGGGCGAATCAGAAGAAGCAGAAGAAGGAGAAGGAGAAGGTGAAGTCTGGAGGGTGAAGCAGAAGAAGCAGAAGAAGGAGAAGGAGAAGGTGAAGTCTGGAGGGTGAATCAGAAGAAGTAGAAGAAGGAGAAGGAGAAGGTGAAGTCTGGAGGGTGAATCAGAAGAAGTAGAAGAAGGAGAAGGAGAAGGTGAAGCCTGGAGGGTGAAGCAGAAGAAGTAGAAGAAGGAGAAGGAGAAGGTGAAGTCAGGAGGGTGAATCAGAAGATTTAGAAGAAGGAGAAGGAGAAGGTGAAGTCAGGAGGGTGAATCAGAAGAAGCAGAAGAAGGAGAAGGAGAAGGTGAAGTCTGGAGGGTGAATCAGAAGAAGTAGAAGAAGGAGAAGGAGAAGGTGAAGTCTGGAGGGTGAATCAGAAGAAGCAGAAGAAGGAGAAGGAGAAGGTGAAGTCTGGAGGGTGAATCAGAAGAAGCAGAAGAAGGAGAAGGAGAAGGTGAAGTCTGGAGGGTGAATCAGAAGAAGCAGAATAAGGAGAAGGAGAATGTGAAGTCTGGAGGGTGAATCAGAAGAAGCAGAAGAAGGAGAAGGAGAAGGTGAAGTCTGGAGGGTGAATCAGAAGAAGTAGAAGAAGGAGAAGGAGAAGGTGTAGTCTGGAGGGTGAAGCAGAAGAAGTAGAAGAAGGAGAAGGAGAAGGTGAAGTCTGGAGGGTGAATCAGAAAAAGCAGAAGAAGGAGAAGGTGAAGTCTGGAGGGTGAATCAGAAGAAGTAGAAGAAGGAGAAGGCGAAGGTGAAGTCTGGAGGGTGAATCAGAAGAAGCAGAAGAAGGAGAAGGAGAAGGTGAAGTCTGGAGGGTGAATCAGAAGAAGCAGAAGAAGGAGAAGGAGAAGGTGAAGTCTGCAGGGTGAATCAGAAGAAGCAGAAGAAGGAGAAGGAGAAGGTGAAGTCTGGAGGGTGAATCAGAAGAAGCAGAATAAGGAGAAGGTGAAGTCTGGAGGGTGAATCAGAAGAAGCAGAAGAAGGAGAAGGAGAAGGTGAAGTCTGGAGGGTGAATCAGAAGGAGTAGAAGAAGGAGAAGGAGAAGGTGAAGTCTGGAGGGTGAATCAGAAGAAGCAGAAGAAGGAGAAGGAGAAGGTGAAGTCTGGAGGGTGAATCAGAAGAAGCAGAAGAAGGAGAAGGAGAAGGTGAAGTCTGGAGGGTGAATCAGAAGAAGCAGAAGAAGGAGAAGGAGAAGGTGAAGTCTGGAGGGTGAATCAGAAGAAGCAGAATAAGGAGAAGGAGAAGGTGAAGTCTGGAGGGTGAATCAGAAGAAGCAGAAGAAGGAGAAGGAGAAGGTGAAGTCTGGAGGGTGAATCAGAAGAAGTAGAAGAAGGAGAAGGAGAAGGTGAAGTCTGGAGGGTGAAGCAGAAGAAGTAGAAGAAGGAGAAGGAGAAGGTGAAGTCAGGAGGGTGAATCAGAAGAAGTAGAAGAAGGAGAAGGAGAAGGTGAAGTCAGGAGGGTGAATCAGAAGAAGCAGAAGAAGGAGAAGGAGAAGGTGAAGTCTGGAGAGTGAATCAGAAGAATCAGAAGAAGGAGAAGGAGAAGGTGAAGTCTGGAGGGTGAATCAGAAGAAGCAGAAGAAAGAGAAGAAGAAAGTGAAGTCTGGAGGGTGAAGCAGAAGAAACAGAAGAAGGAGAAGGAGAAGGTGAAGACTGGAGGGTGAATCTGAAGAAGTATAAGAAGGAGAAGGAGAAGGTGAAGTCTGGAGGGTGAATCAGAAGAAGCAGAAGAAGGAGAAGGAGAAGGTGACGTCTGGAGGGTGAATCAGAAGAAGCAGAAGAAGGAGAAGGAGAAGATGAAGTCTGGAGGGTGAATCAGAAGAAGCAGAAGAAGGAGAAGGAGAAGCTGAAGTCTGGAGGGTGAATCAGAAGAAGCAGAAGAAGGAGAAGGAGAAGGTGAAGTCTGGAGGGTGAATCAGAAGAAGCAGAAGAAGGAGAAGGAGAAGGTGAAGTCAGGAGGGTGAATCAGAAGAAGCAGAAGAAGGAGAAGGAGAAGGTGTAGTTAGGAGGGTGAATCAGAAGAAGCAGAAGAAGGAGAAGGAGCAGGTGAAGTCAGGGGGGTGAAGCAGAAGAAGTAGAAGAAGGAGAAGGAGAAGGTGAAGTCAGGACGGTGAAGCAGAAGAAGCAGAAGAAGGAGAAGGAGAAGCTGAAGTCTGGAGGGTGAAGCAGAAGAAGCAGAAGAAGGAGAAGGAGAAGGTGAAGTCTGGAGGGTGAATCAGAAGAAGTAGAAGAAGGAGAAGGAGAAGGTGAAGTCAGGAGAGTGAAGCAGAAGAAGCAGAAGATGGAGAAGGAGAAGGTGAAGTCTGGAGGGCGAAGCAGAAGAAGCAGAAGAAGGAGAAGGAGAAGGTGAAGTCTGGAGGGTGAAGCAGAAGAAGCAGAAGAAGGAGAAGGAGACGGTGAAGTCTGGAGGGTGAATCAGAAGAAGTAGAAGAAGGAGAAGGCGAAGGTGAAGTCTGGAGGGTGAATCAGAAGAAGCAGAAGAAGGAGAAGGAGAAGGTGAAGTCTGGAGGGTGAATCAGAAGAAGCAGAAGAAGGAGAAGGAGAAGGTGAAGTCTGCAGGGCAGGATGAATCAGAAGAAGCAGAAGAAGGAGAAGGAGAAGGTGAAGTCTGGAGGGTGAATCAGAAGAAGCAGAATAAGGAGAAGGTGAAGTCTGGAGGGTGAATCAGAAGAAGCAGAAGAAGGAGAAGGAGAAGGTGAAGTCTGGAGGGTGAATCAGAAGGAGTAGAAGAAGGAGAAGGAGAAGGTGAAGTCTGGAGGGTGAATCAGAAGAAGCAGAAGAAGGAGAAGGAGAAGGTGAAGTCTGGAGGGTGAATCAGAAGAAGCAGAAGAAGGAGAAGGAGAAGGTGAAGTCTGGAGGGTGAATCAGAAGAAGCAGAAGAAGGAGAAGGAGAAGGTGAAGTCTGGAGGGTGAATCAGAAGAAGCAGAATAAGGAGAATGAGAAGGTGAAGTCTGGAGGGTGAATCAGAAGAAGCAGAAGAAGGAGAAGGAGAAGGTGAAGTCTGGAGGGTGAATCAGAAGAAGGAGAAGAAGGAGAAGGAGAAGGTGAAGTCTGGAGGGTGAAGCAGAAGAAGTAGAAGAAGGAGAAGGAGAAGGTGAAGTCAGGAGGGTGAATCAGAAGAAGTAGAAGAAGGAGAAGGAGAAGGTGAAGTCAGGAGGGTGAATCAGAAGAAGCAGAAGAAGGAGAAGGAGAAGGTGAAGTCTGGAGAGTGAATCAGAAGAATCAGAAGAAGGAGAAGGAGAAGGTGAAGTCTGGAGGGTGAATCAGAAGAAGCAGAAGAAAGAGAAGAAGAAAGTGAAGTCTGGAGGGTGAAGCAGAAGAAACAGAAGAAGGAGAAGGAGAAGGTGAAGACTGGAGGGTGAATCTGAAGAAGTATAAGAAGGAGAAGGAGAAGGTGAAGTCTGGAGGGTGAATCAGAAGAAGCAGAAGAAGGAGAAGGAGAAGGTGAAGTCTGGAGGGTGAATCAGAAGAAGCAGAAGAAGGAGAAGGAGAAGATGAAGTCTGGAGGGTGAATCAGAAGAAGCAGAAGAAGGAGAAGGAGAAGGTGAAGTCTGGAGGGTGAATCAGAAGAAGCAGAAGAAGGAGAAGGAGAAGGTGAAGTCTGGAGGGTGAATCAGAAGAAGCAGAAGAAGGAGAAGGAGAAGGTGAAGTCAGGAGGGTGAATCAGAAGAAGCAGAAGAAGGAGAAGGAGAAGGTGTAGTTAGGAGGGTGAATCAGAAGAAGCAGAAGAAGGAGAAGGAGCAGGTGAAGTCAGGGGGGTGAAGCAGAAGAAGTAGAAGAAGGAGAAGGAGAAGGTGAAGTCAGGACGGTGAAGCAGAAGAAGCAGAAGAAGGAGAAGGAGAAGCTGAAGTCTGGAGGGTGAAGCAGAAGAAGCAGAAGAAGGAGAAGGAGAAGGTGAAGTCTGGAGGGTGAATCAGAAGAAGTAGAAGAAGGAGAAGGAGAAGGTGAAGTCAGGAGAGTGAAGCAGAAGAAGCAGAAGATGGAGAAGGAGAAGGTGAAGTCTGGAGGGCGAAGCAGAAGAAGCAGAAGAAGGAGAAGGAGAAGGTGAAGTCTGGAGGGTGAAGCAGAAGAAGCAGAAGAAGGAGAAGGAGACGGTGAAGTCTGGAGGGTGAATCAGAAGAAGTAGAAGAAGGAGAAGGAGAAGGTGAAGTCAGGAGGGTGAAGCAGAAGAAGCAGAAGAAGGAGAAGGAGAAGGTGAAGTCTGGAGGGTGAAGCAGAAGAAGCAGAAGAAGGAGCAGGAGAAGGTGAAGTCTGGAGGGTGAAGCAGAAGAAGCAGAAGAAGGAGAAGGAGAAGGTGAAGTCAGGATGGTGAATCAGAAGAAGTAGAAGAAGGAGAAGGAGAAGGTGAAGTCTGGAGGGTGAATCAGAAGAAGCAGAAGAAGGAGAAGGAGAAGGTGAAGTCTGGAGGGTGAATCAGAAGAAGCAGAAGAAGGAGAAGGAGAAGATGAAGTCTGGAGGGTGAATCAGAAGAAGTAGAAGAAGGAGAAGGAGAAGGTGAAGTCTGGAGGGTCAATCAGAAGAAGCAGAAGAAGGAGAAGGAGAAGGTGAAGTCTGGAGGGTGAATCAGAAGAAGCAGAAGAAGGACAAGGAAAAGGTTAAGTCTGGAGGGTGAATTAGAAGAAGCAGAAGAAGGAGAAGGAGAAGGTGAAGTCAGGAGGGTGAATCAGAAGAAGCAGAAGAAGGAGAAGGAGCAGGTGAAGTCAGGGGGGTGAAGCAGAAGAAGTAGAAGAAGGAGAAGGAGAAGGTGAAGTCAGGAGGGTGAAGCAGAAGAAGCAGAAGAAGGAGAAGGAGAAGGTGAAGTCTGGAGGGCGCAGGAGAAGAAGCAGAAGAAGGAGAAGGAGAAGGTGAAGTCTGGAGGGTGAAGCAGAAGAAGCAGAAGAAGGAGAAGGAGAAGGTGAAGTCTGGAGGGTGAATCAGAAGAAGGAGAAGAAGGTGAAGGAGAAGGTGAAGTCAGGAGAGTGAAGCAGAAGAAGCAGAAGAAGGAGAAGGAGAAGGTGAAGTCTGGAGGGTGAATCAGAAGAAGTAGAAGAAGGTGAAGGAGAAGGTGAAGTCAGGAGAGTGAAGCAGAAGAAGCAGAAGAAGGAGAAGGAGAAGGTGAAGTCTGGAGGGTGAAGCAGAAGAAGCAGAAGAAGGAGAAGGAGAAGGTGATGTCTGGAGGGCGAAGCAGAAGAAGCAGAAGAAGGAGAAGGAGAAGGTGAAGTCTGGAGGGTGAAGCAGAAGAAGCAGAAGAAGGAGAAGGAGAAGGTGAAGTCTGGAGGGTGAATCAGAAGAAGCAGAAGAAGGAGAAGGAGAAGGTGAAGTCTGGAGGGAGAAGCAGAAGAAGTAGAAGAAGGAGAAGGAGAAGGTGAAGTCTGGAGGGTGAATCAGAAGAAGTAGAAGAAGGAGAAGGAGAAGGTGAAGTCTGGAGGGTGAATCAGAAGAAGTAGAAGAAGGAGAAGGAGAAGGTGAAGTCTGGAGGGTGAATCAGAAGAAACAGAAGAAGGAGAAGGAGAAGGTGAAGTCTGGAGGGTGAATCAGAAGAAGTAGAAGAAGGAGAAGGAGAAGGTGTAGTCTGGAGGGTGAATCAGAAGAAGTAGACGAAGGAGAAGGAGAAGGTGAAGTCTGGAGGGTGAATCAGAAGAAGCAGAAGAAGGAGAAGGAGAAGGTGAAGTCTGGAGGGTGAATCAGAAGAAGTAGAAGAAGGAGAAGGAGAAGGTGAAGTCTGGAGGGTGAATCAGAAGAAGCAGAAGAAGGAGAAGGAGAAGGTGAAGTCTGGAGGGTGAATCAGAAGAAGCAGAAGAAGGAGAAGGAGAAGGTGAAGTCTGGAGGGTGAAACAGAAGAAGCAGAATAAGGAGAAGGAGAAGGTGAAGTCAGGAGGGTGAATCAGAAGAAGCAGAAGAAGGAGAAGGAGAAGGTGAAGTCTGGAGGGTGAATCTGAAGAAGTAGTAGAAGGAGAAGGAGAAGGTGAAGTCTGGAGGGTGAATCAGAAGAAGCAGAAGAAGGAGAAGGAGAAGGTGAAGTCTGGAGGGTGAATCAGAAGAAGTAGAAGAAGGAGAAGGAGAAGGTGTAGTCTGGAGGGTGAAGCAGAAGAAGTAGAAGAAGGAGAAGGAGAAGGTGAAGTCTGGAGGGTGAATCAGAAGAAGCAGAAGAAGGAGAAGGAGAAGGTGAAGTCTGGAGGGTGAATCAGAAGAAGTAGAAGAAGGAGAAGGAGAAGGTGAAGTCTGGAGGGTGAATCAGAAGAAGCAGAAGAAGGAGAAGGAGAAGGTGAAGTCTGGAGGGTGAATCAGAAGAAGCAGAATAAGGAGAAGGAGAAGGTGAAGTCTGGAGGGTGAATCAGAAGAAGCAGAAGAAGGAGAAGGAGAAGGTGAAGTCAGGAGGGTGAAGCAGAAGAAGCAGAAGAAGGAGAAGGAGAAGGTGAAGTCTGGAGGGTGAAGCAGAAGAAGCAGAAGAAGGAGCAGGAGAAGGTGAAGTCTGGAGGGTGAAGCAGAAGAAGCAGAAGAAGGAGAAGGAGAAGGTGAAGTCAGGATGGTGAATCAGAAGAAGTAGAAGAAGGAGAAGGAGAAGGTGAAGTCTGGAGGGTGAATCAGAAGAAGCAGAAGAAGGAGAAGGAGAAGGTGAAGTCTGGAGGGTGAATCAGAAGAAGCAGAAGAAGGAGAAGGAGAAGATGAAGTCTGGAGGGTGAATCAGAAGAAGTAGAAGAAGGAGAAGGAGAAGGTGAAGTCTGGAGGGTCAATCAGAAGAAGCAGAAGAAGGAGAAGGAGAAGGTGAAGTCTGGAGGGTGAATCAGAAGAAGCAGAAGAAGGACAAGGAAAAGGTTAAGTCTGGAGGGTGAATTAGAAGAAGCAGAAGAAGGAGAAGGAGAAGGTGAAGTCAGGAGGGTGAATCAGAAGAAGCAGAAGAAGGAGAAGGAGCAGGTGAAGTCAGGGGGGTGAAGCAGAAGAAGTAGAAGAAGGAGAAGGAGAAGGTGAAGTCAGGAGGGTGAAGCAGAAGAAGCAGAAGAAGGAGAAGGAGAAGGTGAAGTCTGGAGGGCGCAGGAGAAGAAGCAGAAGAAGGAGAAGGAGAAGGTGAAGTCTGGAGGGTGAAGCAGAAGAAGCAGAAGAAGGAGAAGGAGAAGGTGAAGTCTGGAGGGTGAATCAGAAGAAGGAGAAGAAGGTGAAGGAGAAGGTGAAGTCAGGAGAGTGAAGCAGAAGAAGCAGAAGAAGGAGAAGGAGAAGGTGAAGTCTGGAGGGTGAATCAGAAGAAGTAGAAGAAGGTGAAGGAGAAGGTGAAGTCAGGAGAGTGAAGCAGAAGAAGCAGAAGAAGGAGAAGGAGAAGGTGAAGTCTGGAGGGTGAAGCAGAAGAAGCAGAAGAAGGAGAAGGAGAAGGTGATGTCTGGAGGGCGAAGCAGAAGAAGCAGAAGAAGGAGAAGGAGAAGGTGAAGTCTGGAGGGTGAAGCAGAAGAAGCAGAAGAAGGAGAAGGAGAAGGTGAAGTCTGGAGGGTGAATCAGAAGAAGCAGAAGAAGGAGAAGGAGAAGGTGAAGTCTGGAGGGAGAAGCAGAAGAAGTAGAAGAAGGAGAAGGAGAAGGTGAAGTCTGGAGGGTGAATCAGAAGAAGTAGAAGAAGGAGAAGGAGAAGGTGAAGTCTGGAGGGTGAATCAGAAGAAGTAGAAGAAGGAGAAGGAGAAGGTGAAGTCTGGAGGGTGAATCAGAAGAAACAGAAGAAGGAGAAGGAGAAGGTGAAGTCTGGAGGGTGAATCAGAAGAAGTAGAAGAAGGAGAAGGAGAAGGTGTAGTCTGGAGGGTGAATCAGAAGAAGTAGACGAAGGAGAAGGAGAAGGTGAAGTCTGGAGGGTGAATCAGAAGAAGCAGAAGAAGGAGAAGGAGAAGGTGAAGTCTGGAGGGTGAATCAGAAGAAGTAGAAGAAGGAGAAGGAGAAGGTGAAGTCTGGAGGGTGAATCAGAAGAAGCAGAAGAAGGAGAAGGAGAAGGTGAAGTCTGGAGGGTGAATCAGAAGAAGCAGAAGAAGGAGAAGGAGAAGGTGAAGTCTGGAGGGTGAAACAGAAGAAGCAGAATAAGGAGAAGGAGAAGGTGAAGTCAGGAGGGTGAATCAGAAGAAGCAGAAGAAGGAGAAGGAGAAGGTGAAGTCTGGAGGGTGAATCTGAAGAAGTAGTAGAAGGAGAAGGAGAAGGTGAAGTCTGGAGGGTGAATCAGAAGAAGCAGAAGAAGGAGAAGGAGAAGGTGAAGTCTGGAGGGTGAATCAGAAGAAGCAGAAGAAGGAGAAGGAGAAGGTGAAGTCTGGAGGGTGAATCAGAAGAAGTAGAAGAAGGAGAAGGAGAAGGTGAAGTCTGGAGGGTGAATCAGAAGAAGCAGAAGAAGGAGAAGGAGAAGGTGAAGTCTGGAGGGTGAATCAGAAGAAGCAGAATAAGGAGAAGGAGAAGGTGAAGTCTGGAGGGTGAATCAGAAGAAGCAGAAGAAGGAGAAGGAGAAGGTGAAGTCTGGAGGGTGAATCAGAAGGAGTAGAAGAAGGAGAAGGAGAAGGTGAAGTCTGGAGGGTGAATCAGAAGAAGCAGAAGAAGGAGAAGGAGAAGGTGAAGTCTGGAGGGTGAATCAGAAGAAGCAGAAGAAGGAGAAGGAGAAGGTGAAGTCTGGAGGGTGAATCAGAAGAAGCAGAAGAAGGAGAAGGAGAAGGTGAAGTCTGGAGGGTGAATCAGAAGAAGCAGAATAAGGAGAAGGAGAAGGTGAAGTCTGGAGGGTGAATCAGAAGAAGCAGAAGAAGGAGAAGGAGAAGGTGAAGTCTGGAGGGTGAATCAGAAGAAGTAGAAGAAGGAGAAGGAGAAGGTGAAGTATGGAGGGTGAAGCAGAAGAAGTAGAAGAAGGAGAAGGAGAAGGTGAAGTCAGGAGGGTGAATCAGAAGAAGTAGAAGAAGGAGAAGGAGAAGGTGAAGTCAGGAGGGTGAATCAGAAGAAGCAGAAGAAGGAGAAGGAGAAGGTGAAGTCTGGAGAGTGAATCAGAAAATCAGAAGAATCAGAAGAAGGAGAAGGAGAAGGTGAAGTCTGGAGGGTGAATCAGAAGAAGTAGAAGAAGGAGAAGGAGAAGGTGAAGTCTGGAGGGTGAATCAGAAGAAGCAGAAGAAGGAGAAGGAGAAGGTGAAGTCTGGAGGGTGAATCAGAAGAAGAAGAAGAAGGAGAAGGAGAAGATGAAGTCTGGAGGGTGAATCAGAAGAAGCAGAAGAAGGAGAAGGAGAAGGTGAAGTCTGGAGGGTGAATCAGAAGAAGCAGAAGAAGGAGAAGGAGAAGGTGAAGTCTGGAGGGTGAATCAGAAGAAGCAGAAGAAGGAGAAGGAGAAGGTGAAGTCAGGAGGGTGAATCAGAAGAAGCAGAAGAAGGAGAAGGAGAAGGTGTAGTTAGGAGGGTGAATCAGAAGAAGCAGAAGAAGGAGAAGGAGCAGGTGAAGTCAGGGGGGTGAAGCAGAAGAAGTAGAAGAAGGAGAAGGAGAAGGTGAAGTCAGGACGGTGAAGCAGAAGAAGCAGAAGAAGGAGAAGGAGAAGGTGAAGTCTGGAGGGCGCAGCAGAAGAAGCAGAAGAAGGAGAAGGAGAAGCTGAAGTCTGGAGGGTGAATCAGAAGAAGTAGAAGCAGGAGAAGGAGAAGGTGAAGTCAGGAGAGTGAAGCAGAAGAAGCAGAAGATGGAGAAGGAGAAGGTGAAGTCTGGAGGGCGAAGCAGAAGAAGCAGAAGAAGGAGAAGGAGAAGGTGAAGTCTGGAGGGTGAAGCAGAAGAAGCAGAAGAAGGAGAAGGAGAAGGTGAAGTCTGGAGGGTGAATCAGAAGAAGTAGAAGAAGGAGAAGGAGAAGGTGAAGTCAGGAGGTTGAAGCAGAAGAAGTAGAAGAAGGAGAAGGAGAAGGTGAAGTCTGGAGGGTGAATCAGAAGAAGCAGAAGAAGGAGAAGGAGAAGGTGAAGTCTGGAGGGTGAATCAGAAGAAGCAGAAGAAGGAGAAGGAGAAGATGAAGTCTGGAGGGTGAATCAGAAGAAGCAGAAGAAGGAGAAGGAGAAGGTGAAGTCTGGAGGGTGAATCAGAAGAAGCAGAAGAAGGAGAAGGAGAAGGTGAAGTCTGGAGGGTGAATCAGAAGAAGCAGAAGAAGGAGAAGGTGAAGTCAGGAGGGTGAATCAGAAGAAGCAGAAGAAGGAGAAGGAGAAGGTGTAGTTAGGAGGGTGAATCAGAAGAAGCAGAAGAAGGAGAAGGAGCAGGTGAAGTCAGGGGGGTGAAGCAGAAGAAGTAGAAGAAGGAGAAGGAGAAGGTGAAGTCAGGACGGTGAAGCAGAAGAAGCAGAAGAAGGAGAAGGAGAAGGTGAAGTCTGGAGGGCGCAGCAGAAGAAGCAGAAGAAGGAGAAGGAGAAGCTGAAGTCTGGAGGGTGAAGCAGAAGAAGCAGAAGAAGGAGAAGGAGAAGGTGAAGTCTGGAGGGTGAATCAGAAGAAGTAGAAGAAGGGGAAGGAGAAGGTGAAGTCAGGAGAGTGAAGCAGAAGAAGCAGAAGATGGAGAAGGAGAAGGTGAAGTCTGGAGGGCGAAGCAGAAGAAGCAGAAGAAGGAGAAGGAGAAGGTGAAGTCTGGAGGGTGAAGCAGAAGAAGCAGAAGAAGGAGAAGGAGAAGGAGAAGTCTGGAGGGTGAATCAGAAGAAGTAGAAGAAGGAGAAGGAGAAGGTGAAGTCAGGAGGGTGAAGCAGAAGAAGCAGAAGAAGGAGAAGGAGAAGGTGAAGTCTGGAGGGTGAAGCAGAAGAAGCAGAAGAAGGAGCAGGAGAAGGTGAATCTGGAGGGTGAAGCAGAAGAAGCAGAAGAAGGAGAAGGAGAAGGTGAAGTCAGGATGGTGAATCAGAAGAAGTAGAAGAAGGAGAAGGAGAAGGTGAAGTCTGGAGGATGAATCAGAAGAAGCAGAAGAAGGAGAAGGAGAAGGTGAAGTCTGGGGGGTGAATCAGAAGAAGCAGAAGAAGGAGAAGGAGAAGATGAAGTCTGGAGGGTGAATCAGAAGAAGTAGAAGAAGGAGAAGGAGAAGGTGAGGTCTGGAGGGTCAATCAGAAGAAGCAGAAGAAGGAGAAGGAGAAGGTGAAGTCTGGAGGGTGAATCAGAAGAAGCAGAAGAAGGACAAGGAGAAGGTGAAGTCTGGAGGGTGAATTAGAAGAAGCAGAAGAAGGAGAAGGAGAATGTGAAGTCAGGAGGGTGAATCAGAAGAAGCAGAAGAAGGAGAAGAAGAAGGTAAAGTTAGGAGGGTGAATCAGAAGAAGCAGAAGAAGGAGAAGGAGCAGGTGAAGTCAGGGGGGTGAAGCAGAAGAAGTAGAAGAAGGAGAAGGAGAAGGTGAAGTCAGGAGGGTGAAGCAGAAGAAGAAGAAGAAGGAGAAGGAGAAGGTGAAGTCTGGAGGGCGCAGCAGAAGAAGCAGAAGAAGGAGAAGGAGCAGGTGAAGTCAGGGGGGTGAAGCAGAAGAAGTAGAAGAAGGAGAAGGAGAAGGTGAAGTCAGGACGGTGAAGCAGAAGAAGCAGAAGAAGGAGAAGGAGAAGGTGAAGTCTGGAGGGCGCAGCAGAAGAAGCAGAAGAAGGAGAAGGAGAAGCTGAAGTCTGGAGGGTGAAGCAGAAGAAGCAGAAGAAGGAGAAGGAGAAGGTGAAGTCTGGAGGGTGAATCAGAAGAAGTAGAAGAAGGAGAAGGAGAAGGTGAAGTCAGGAGAGTGAAGCAGAAGAAGCAGAAGATGGAGAAGGAGAAGGTGAAGTCTGGAGGGCGAAGCAGAAGAAGCAGAAGAAGGAGAAGGAGAAGGTGAAGTCTGGAGGGTGAATCAGAAGAATCAGAAGAAGGAGAAGGAGAAGGTGAAGTCTGGAGGGTGAATCAGAAGAAGCAGAAGAAGGAGAAGGAGAAGGTGAAGTTTGGAGGGTGAATCAGAGAATCAGAAGAAGGAGAAGGCGAAGGTGAAGTCTGGAGGGTGAATCAGAAGAAGCAGAAGAAAGAGAAGGAGAAGGTGAAGTCTGGAGGGTGAAGCAGAAGAAACAGAAGAAGGAGAAGGAGAAGGTGAAGACTGGAGGGTGAATCTGAAGAAGTAGAAGAAGGAGAAGGAGAAGGTGAAGTCTGGAGGGTGAATCAGAAAAAGCAGAAGAAGGAGAAGGAGAAGGTGAAGTCTGGAGGGTGAATTAGAAGAAGTAGAAGAAGGAGAAGGAGAAGGTGTAGTCTGGAGGGTGAAGCAGAAGAAGTAGAAGAAGGAGAAGGAGAAGGTGAAGTCTGGAGGGTGAATCAGAAGAAGCGGAAGAAGGAGAAGGAGAAGGTGAAGTCTGGAGGGTGAATCAGAAGAAGTAGAAGAAGGAGAAGGAGAAGGTGAAGTCTGGAGGGTGAATCAGAAGAAGGAGAAGGAGAAGGTGAAGTCTGGAGGGTGAATCAGAAGAAGCAGAATAAGCAGAAGGAGAAGGTGAAGTCTGGAGGGTGAATCAGAAGAAGCAGAAGAAGGAGAAGGAGAAGGTGAAGTCTGGAGGGTGAATCAGAAGGAGTAGAAGAAGGAGAAGGAGAAGGTGAAGTCTGGAGGGTGAATCAGAAGAAGCAGAAGAAGGAGAAGGAGAAGGTGAAGTCTGGAGGGTGAATCAGAAGAAGCAGAAGAAGGAGAAGGAGAAGGTGAAGTCTGGAGGGTGAATCAGAAGAAGCAGAAGAAGGAGAAGGAGAAGGTGAAGTCTGCAGGGTGAATCAGAAGAAGCAGAATAAGGAGAAGGAGAAGGTGAAGTCTGGAGGGTGAATCAGAAGAAGCAGAAGAAGGAGAAGGAGAAGGTGAAGTCTGGAGGGTGAATCAGAAGAAGTAGAAGAAGGAGAAGGAGAAGGTGAAGTCTGGAGGGTGAAGCAGAAGAAGTAGAAGAAGGAGAAGGAGAAGGTGAAGTCAGGAGGGTGAATCAGAAGAAGTAGAAGAAGGAGAAGGAGAAGGTGAACTCAGGAGGGTGAATCAGAAGAAGCAGAAGAAGGAGAAGGAGAAGGTGAAGTCTGGAGAGTGAATCAGAAGAATCAGAAGAAGGAGAAGGAGAAGGTGAAGTCTGGAGGGTGAATCAGAAGAAAGAGAAGAAGAAGGTGAAGTCTGGAGGGTGAAGCAGAAGAAACAGAAGAAGGAGAAGGAGAAGGTGAAGACTGGAGGGTGAATCTGAAGAAGTATAAGAAGGAGAAGGAGAAGGTGAAGTCTGGAGGGTGAATCAGAAGAAGTAGAAGAAGGAGAAGGAGAAGGTGAAGTCTGGAGGGTGAATCAGAAGAAGCAGAAGAAGGAGAAGGAGAAGGTGAAGTCTGGAGGGTGAATCAGAAGAAGAAGAAGAAGGAGAAGGAGAAGATGAAGTCTGGAGGGTGAATCAGAAGAAGCAGAAGAAGGAGAAGGAGAAGGTGAAGTCTGGAGGGTGAATCAGAAGAAGCAGAAGAAGGAGAAGGAGAAGGTGAAGTCTGGAGGGTGATTCAGAAGAAGCAGAAGAAGGAGAAGGAGAAGGTGAAGTCAGGAGGGTGAATCAGAAGAAGCAGAAGAAGGAGAAGGAGAAGGTGTAGTTAGGAGGGTGAATCAGAAGAAGCAGAAGAAGGAGAAGGAGCAGGTGAAGTCAGGGGGGTGAAGCAGAAGAAGTAGAAGAAGGAGAAGGAGAAGGTGAAGTCAGGACGGTGAAGCAGAAGAAGCAGAAGAAGGAGAAGGAGAAGGTGAAGTCTGGAGGGCGCAGCAGAAGAAGCAGAAGAAGGAGAAGGAGAATCTGAAGTCTGGAGGGTGAAGCAGAAGAAGCAGAAGAAAGAGAAGGAGAAGGTGAAGTCTGGAGGGAGAATCAGAAGAAGTAGAAGAAGGAGAAGGAGAAGGTGAAGTCAGGAGAGTGAAGCAGAAGAAGCAGAAGATGGAGAAGGAGAATGTGAAGTCTGGAGGGCGAAGCAGAAGAAGCAGAAGAAGGAGAAGGAGAAGGTGAAGTCTGGAGGGTGAAGCAGAAGAAGCAGAAGAAGGAGAAGGAGAAGGTGAAGTCTGGAGGGTGAATCAGAAGAAGTAGAAGAAGGAGAAGGAGAAGGTGAAGTCAGGAGGGTGAAGCAGAAGAAGGAGAAGAAGGAGAAGGAGAAGGTGAAGTCTGGAGGGTGAATCAGAAGAAGCAGAAGAAGGAAAAGGAGAAGGTGAAGTCTGGAGGGTGAATCAGAAGAAGCAGAAGAAGGAGAAGGAGAAGATGAAGTCTGGAGGGTGAATCAGAAGAAGCAGAAGAAGGAGAAGGAGAAGGTGAAGTCTGGAGGGTGAATCAGAAGAAGCAGAAGAAGGAGAAGGAGAAGGTGAAGTCTGGAGGGTGAATCAGAAGAAGCAGAAGAAGGAGAAGGTGAAGTCAGGAGGGTGAATCAGAAGAAGCAGAAGAAGGAGAAGGAGAAGGTGTAGTTAGGAGGGTGAATCAGAAGAAGCAGAAGAAGGAGAAGGAGCAGGTGAAGTCAGGGGGTGAAGCAGAAGAAGTAGAAGAAGGAGAAGGAGAAGGTGAAGTCAGGACGGTGAAGCAGAAGAAGCAGAAGAAGGAGAAGGAGAAGGTGAAGTCTGGAGGGCGCAGCAGAAGAAGCAGAAGAAGGAGAAGGAGAAGCTGAAGTCTGGAGGGTGAAGCAGAAGAAGGAGAAGGAGAAGGTGAAGTCTGGAGGGTGAAGCAGAAGAAGCAGAAGAAGGAGAAGGAGAAGGTGAAGTCTGGAGGGTGAATCAGAAGAAGTAGAAGAAGGAGAAGGAGAAGGTGAAGTCAGGAGGGTGAAGCAGAAGAAGCAGAAGAAGGAGAAGGAGAAGGTGAAGTCTGGAGGGTGAAGCAGAAGAAGCAGAAGAAGGAGCAGGAGAAGGTGAAGTCTGGAGGGTGAAGCAGAAGAAGCAGAAGAAGGAGAAGGAGAAGGTGAAGTCAGGATGGTGAATCAGAAGAAGTAGAAGAAGGAGAAGGAGAAGGTGAAGTCTGGAGGATGAATCAGAAGAAGCAGAAGAAGGAGAAGGAGAAGGTGAAGTCTGGGGGGTGAATCAGAAGAAGCAGAAGAAGGAGAAGGAGAAGATGAAGTCTGGAGGGTGAATCAGAAGAAGTAGAAGAAGGAGAAGGAGAAGGTGAGGTCTGGAGGGTCAATCAGAAGAAGCAGAAGAAGGAGAAGGAGAAGGTGAAGTCTGGAGGGTGAATCAGAAGAAGCAGAAGAAGGACAAGGAGAAGGTGAAGTCTGGAGGGTGAATTAGAAGAAGCAGAAGAAGGAGAAGGAGAAGGTGAAGTCAGGAGGGTGAATCAGAAGAAGCAGAAGAAGGAGAAGGAGAAGGTAAAGTTAGGAGGGTGAATCAGAAGAAGCAGAAGAAGGAGAAGGAGCAGGTGAAGTCAGGGGGGTGAAGCAGAAGAAGTAGAAGAAGGAGAAGGAGAAGGTGAAGTCAGGAGGGTGAAGCAGAAGAAGCAGAAGAAGGAGAAGGAGAAGGTGAAGTCTGGAGGGCGCAGCAGAAGAAGCAGAAGAAGGAGAAGGAGCAGGTGAAGTCAGGGGGGTGAAGCAGAAGAAGTAGAAGAAGGAGAAGGAGAAGGTGAAGTCAGGACGGTGAAGCAGAAGAAGCAGAAGAAGGAGAAGGAGAAGGTGAAGTCTGGAGGGCGCAGCAGAAGAAGCAGAAGAAGGAGAAGGAGAAGCTGAAGTCTGGAGGGTGAAGCAGAAGAAGCAGAAGAAGGAGAAGGAGAAGGTGAAGTCTGGAGGGTGAATCAGAAGAAGTAGAAGAAGGAGAAGGAGAAGGTGAAGTCAGGAGAGTGAAGCAGAAGAAGCAGAAGATGGAGAAGGAGAAGGTGAAGTCTGGAGGGCGAAGCAGAAGAAGCAGAAGAACGAGAAGGAGAAGGTGAAGTCTGGAGGGGAAGCAGAAGAAGCAGAAGAAGGAGAAGGAGAAGGTGAAGTCTGGAGGGTGTATCAGAAGAAGTAGAAGAAGGAGAAGGAGAAGGTGAAGTCAGGAGGGTGAAGCAGAAGAAGTAGAAGAAGGAGAAGGAGAAGGTGAAGTCTGGAGGGTGAATCAGAAGAAGCAGAAGAAGGAGAAGGAGAAGGTGAAGTCTGGAGGGTGAATCAGAAGAAGCAGAAGAAGGAGAAGGAGAAGATGAAGTCTGGAGGGTGAATCAGAAGAAGCAGAAGAAGGAGAAGGAGAAGGTGAAGTCTGGAGGGTGAATCAGAAGAAGCAGAAGAAGGAGAAGGAGAAGGTGAAGTATGGAGGGTGAATCAGAAGAAGCAGAAGAAGGAGAAGGTGAAGTCAGGAGGGTGAATCAGAAGAAGCAGAAGAAGGAGAAGGAGAAGGTGTAGTTAGGAGGGTGAATCAGAAGAAGCAGAAGAAGGAGAAGGAGCAGGTGAAGTCAGGGGGGTGAAGCAGAAGAAGTAGAAGAAGGAGAAGGAGAAGGTGAAGTCAGGACGGTGAAGCAGAAGAAGCAGAAGAAGGAGAAGGAGAAGGTGAAGTCTGGAGGGCGCAGCAGAAGAAGCAGAAGAAGGAGAAGGAGAAGCTGAAGTCTGGAGGGTGAAGCAGAAGAAGCAGAAGAAGGAGAAGGAGAAGGTGAAGTCTGGAGGGTGAATCAGAAGAAGTAGAAGAAGGAGAAGGAGAAGGTGAAGTCAGGAGAGTGAAGCAGAAGAAGCAGAAGATGGAGAAGGAGAAGGTGAAGTCTGGAGGGCGAAGCAGAAGAAGCAGAAGAAGGAGAAGGAGAAGGTGAAGTCTGGAGGGTGAAGCAGAAGAAGCAGAAGAAGGAGAAGGAGAAGGTGAAGTCTGGAGGGTGAATCAGAAGAAGTAGAAGAAGGAGAAGGAGAAGGTGAAGTCAGGAGGGTGAAGCAGAAGAAGCAGAAGAAGGAGAAGGAGAAGGTGTAGTCTGGAGGGTGAAGCAGAAGAAGCAGAAGAAGGAGCAGGAGAAGGTGAAGTCTGGAGGGTGAAGCAGAAGAAGCAGAAGAAGGAGAAGGAGAAGGTGAAGTCAGGATGGTGAATCAGAAGAAGTAGAAGAAGGAGAAGGAGAAGGTGAAGTCTGGAGGATGAATCAGAAGAAGCAGAAGAAGGAGAAGGAGAAGGTGAAGTCTGGGGGGTGAATCAGAAGAAGCAGAAGAAGGAGAAGGAGAAGATGAAGTCTGGAGGGTGAATCAGAAGAAGTAGAAGAAGGAGAAGGAGAAGGTGAGGTCTGGAGGGTCAATCAGAAGAAGCAGAAGAAGGAGAAGGAGAAGGTGAAGTCTGGAGGGTGAATCAGAAGAAGCAGAAGAAGGACAAGGAGAAGGTGAAGTCTGGAGGGTTAATTAGAATAAGCAGAAGGAGGAGAAGGAGAAGGTGAAGTCAGGAGGGTGAATCAGA
This sequence comes from Somniosus microcephalus, assembly GCF_052327205.1. NCBI lineage: Eukaryota > Metazoa > Chordata > Chondrichthyes > Squaliformes > Somniosidae > Somniosus > Somniosus microcephalus. Next base: position 146,957 of record NW_028225434.1, on the reverse strand, counting down.
AGAAGCAGAAGAAGGAGAAGGAGAAGGTAAAGTTAGGAGGGTGAATCAGAAGAAGCAGAAGAAGGAGAAGGAGCAGGTGAAGTCAGGGGGGTGAAGCAGAAGAAGTAGAAGAAGGAGAAGGAGAAGGTGAAGTCTGGAGGGCGCAGCAGAAGAAGCAGAAGAAGGAGAAGGAGAAGGTGAAGTCTGGAGGGTGAAGCAGAAGAAGCAGAAGAAGGAGAAGGAGAAGGTGAAGTCTGGAGGGTGAATCAGAAGAAGTAGAAGAAGGTGAAGGAGAAGGTGAAGTCAGGAGAGTGAAGCAGAAGAAGCAGAAGAAGGAGATGGAGAAGGTGAAGTCTGGAGGGTGAAGCAGAAGAAGCAGAAGAAGGAGAAGGAGAAGGTGATGTCTGGAGGGCGAAGCAGAAGAAGTAGAAGAAGGAGAAGGAGAAGGTGAAGTCTGGAGGGTGAAGCAGAAGAAGCAGAAGAAGGAGAAGGAGAAGGTGAAGTCTGGAGGGTGAATCAGAAGAAGTAGAAGAAGGAGAAGGAGAAGGTGAAGTCAGCAGGGTGAAGCAGAAGAAGCAGAAGAAGGAGAAGGAGAAGGTGAAGTCAGGAGGGTGAATCGGAAGAAGTAGAAGAAGGAGAAGGAGAAGGTGAAGTCTGGAGGGTGAATCAGAAGAAGTAGAAGAAGGAGAATGAGAAGGTGAAGTCTGGAGGGTGAATCAGAAGAAGCAGAAGAAGGAGAAGGAGAAGGTGAAGTCTGGAGGGAGAAGCAGAAGAAGTAGAAGAAGGAGAAGGAGAAGGTGAAGTCTGGAGGGTGAATCAGATGAAGTAGAAGAAGGAGAAGGAGAAGGTGAAGTCTGGAGGGTGAATCAGAAGAAGTAGAAGAAGGAGAATGAGAAGGTGAAGTCTGGAGGGTGAATCAGAAGAAGCAGAAGAAGGAGAAGGAGAAGGTGAAGTCTGGAGGGAGAAGCAGAAGAAGTAGAAGAAGGAGAAGGAGAAGGTGAAGTCTGGAGGGTGAATCAGAAGAAGTAGAAGAAGGAGAAGGAGAAGGTGAAGTCTGGAGGGTGAATCAGAAGAAACAGAAGAAGGAGAAGGAGAAGGTGAAGTCTGGAGGGTGAATCAGAAGAAGTAGAAGAAGGAGAATGAGAAGGTGTAGTCTGGAGGGTGAATCAGAAGAAGTAGACGAAGGAGAAGGAGAAGGTGAAGTCTGGAGGGTGAATCAGAAGAAGCAGAAGAAGGAGAAGGAGAAGGTGAAGTCGGAGGGTGAATCAGAAGAAGTAGAAGAAGGAGAAGGAGAAGGTGAAGTCTGGAGGGTGAATCAGAAGAAGCAGAAGAAGGAGAAGGAGAAGGTGAAGTCTGGAGGGTGAATCAGAAGAAGCAGAAGAAGGAGAAGGAGAAGGTGAAGTCTGGAGGGTGAAACAGAAGAAGCAGAATAAGGAGAAGGAGAAGGTGAAGTCTGGAGGGTGAATCAGAAGAAGCAGAAGAAGGAGAAGGAGAATGTGAAGTTTGGAGGGTGAATCAGAAGAATCAGAAGAAGGAGAAGGAGAAGGTGAAGTCTGGAGGGTGAATCAGAAGAAGCAGAAGAAAGAGAAGGAGAAGGTGGAGTCTGGAGGATGAATCAGAAGAAGCAGAAGAAGGAGAAGGAGAAGGTGAAGTCTGGAGGGTGAATCAGAAGAAGCAGAAGAAGGAGAAGGAGAAGATGAAGTCTGGAGGGTGAATCAGAAGAAGCAGAAGAAGGAGAAGGAGAAGGTGAAGTCTGGAGGGTGAATCAGAAGAAGCAGAAGAAGGAGAAGGAGAAGGTGAAGTTTGGAGGGTGAATCAGAAGAATCAGAAGAAGGAGAAGGAGAAGGTGAAGTCTGGAGGGTGAATCAGAAGAAGCAGAAGAAAGAGAAGGAGAAGGTGAAGTCTGGAGGGTGAAGCAGAAGAATCAGAAGAAGGAGAAGGAGAAGGTGAAGTCTGGAGGGTGAATCAGAAGAAGCAGAAGAAAGAGAAGGAGAAGGTGAAGTCTGGAGGATGAATCAGAAGAAGCAGAAGAAGGAGAAGGAGAAGGTGAAGTCTGGAGGGTGAATCAGAAGAAGCAGAAGAAGGAGAAGGAGAAGATGAAGTCTGGAGGGTGAATCAGAAGAAGCAGAAGAAGGAGAAGGAGAAGGTGAAGTCTGGAGGGTGAATCAGAGGAAGCAGAAGAAGGAGAAGGAGAAGGTGAAGTTTGGAGGGTGAATCAGAAGAATCAGAAGAAGGAGAAGGAGAAGGTGAAGTCTGGAGGGTGAATCAGAAGAAGCAGAAGAAAGAGAAGGAGAAGGTGAAGTCTGGAGGGTGAAGCAGAAGAAACAGAAGAAGGAGAAGGAGAAGGTGAAGACTGGAGGGTGAATCTGAAGAAGTAGAAGAAGGAGAAGGAGAAGGTGAAGTCTGGAGGGTGAATCAGAAGAAGTAGAAGAAGGAGAAGGAGAAGGTGAAGTCTGGAGGGTGAATCAGAAGAAGCAGAAGAAGGAGAAGGAGAAGGTGAAGTCTGGAGGGTGAATCAGAAGAAGCAGAAGAAGGAGAAGGAGAAGATGAAGTCTGGAGGGTGAATCAGAAGAAGCAGAAGAAGGAGAAGGAGAAGGTGAAGTCTGGAGGGTGAAACAGAAGAAGCAGAAGAAGGAGAAGGAGAAGGTGAAGTCTGGAGGGTGTATCAGAAGAAGCAGAAGAAGGAGAAGGAGAAGGTGAAGTCAGGAGGGTGAATCAGAAGAAGCAGAAGAAGGAGAAGGAGAAGGTGAAGTCTGGAGGGTGAAGCAGAAGAAGCAGAAGAAGGAGAAGGAGAAGGTGAAGTCTGGAGGGTGAATCAGAAGAAGTAGAAGAAGGAGAAGGAGAAGGTGAAGTCAGGAGGGTGAAGCAGAAGAAGCAGAAGAAGGAGAAGGAGAAGGTGAAGTCTGGAGGGTGAAGCAGAAGAAGCAGAAGAAGGAGCAGGAGAAGGTGAAGTCTGGAGGGTGAAGCAGAAGAAGCAGAAGAAGGAGAAGGAGAAGGTGAAGTCAGGATGGTGAATCAGAAGAAGTAGAAGAAGGAGAAGGAGAAGGTGAAGTCTGGAGGATGAATCAGAAGAAGCAGAAGAAGGAGAAGGAGAAGGTGAAGTCTGGGGGGTGAATCAGAAGAAGCAGAAGAAGGAGAAGGAGAAGATGAAGTCTGGAGGGTGAATCAGAAGAAGTAGAAGAAGGAGAAGGAGAAGGTGAGGTCTGGAGGGTCAATCAGAAGAAGCAGAAGAAGGAGAAGGAGAAGGTGAAGTCTGGAGGGTGAATCAGAAGAAGCAGAAGAAGGACAAGGAGAAGGTGAAGTCTGGAGGGTTAATTAGAAGAAGCAGAAGGAGGAGAAGGAGAAGGTGAAGTCAGGAGGGTGAATCAGAAGAAGCAGAAGAAGGAGAAGGAGAAGGTAAAGTTAGGAGGGTGAATCAGAAGAAGCAGAAGAAGGAGAAGGAGCAGGTGAAGTCAGGGGGGTGAAGCAGAAGAAGTAGAAGAAGGAGAAGGAGAAGGTGAAGTCAGGAGGGTGAAGCAGAAGAAGCAGAAGAAGGAGAAGGAGAAGGTGAAGTCTGGAGGGCGCAGCAGAAGAAGCAGAAGAAGGAGAAGGAGAAGGTGAAGTCTGGAGGGTGAAGCAGAAGAAGCAGAAGAAGGAGAAGGAGAAGGTGAAGTCTGGAGGGTGAATCAGAAGAAGTAGAAGAAGGTGAAGGAGAAGGTGAAGTCAGGAGAGTGAAGCAGAAGAAGCAGAAGAAGGAGATGGAGAAGGTGAAGTCTGGAGGGTGAAGCAGAAGAAGCAGAAGAAGGAGAAGGAGAAGGTGATGTCTGGAGGGCGAAGCAGAAGAAGTAGAAGAAGGAGAAGGAGAAGGTGAAGTCTGGAGGGTGAAGCAGAAGAAGCAGAAGAAGGAGAAGGAGAAGGTGAAGTCTGGAGGGTGAATCAGAAGAAGTAGAAGAAGGAGAAGGAGAAGGTGAAGTCAGGAGGGTGAAGCAGAAGAAGCAGAAGAAGGAGAAGGAGAAGGTGAAGTCAGGAGGGTGAATCGGAAGAAGTAGAAGAAGGAGAAGGAGAAGGTGAAGTCTGGAGGGTGAATCAGAAGAAGTAGAAGAAGGAGAATGCGAAGGTGAAGTCTGGAGGGTGAATCAGAAGAAGCAGAAGAAGGAGAAGGAGAAGGTGAAGTCTGGAGGGAGAAGCAGAAGAAGTAGAAGAAGGAGAAGGAGAAGGTGAAGTCTGGAGGGTGAATCAGAAGAAGTAGAAGAAGGAGAAGGAGAAGGTGAAGTCTGGAGGGTGAATCAGAAGAAGTAGAAGAAGGAGAATGAGAAGGTGAAGTCTGGAGGGTGAATCAGAAGAAGCAGAAGAAGGAGAAGGAGAAGGTGAAGTCTGGAGGGAGAAGCAGAAGAAGTAGAAGAAGGAGAAGGAGAAGGTGAAGTCTGGAGGGTGAATCAGAAGAAGTAGAAGAAGGAGAAGGAGAAGGTGAAGTCTGGAGGGTGAATCAGAAGAAACAGAAGAAGGAGAAGGAGAAGGTGAAGTCTGGAGGGTGAATCAGAAGAAGTAGAAGAAGGAGAATGAGAAGGTGTAGTCTGCAGGGTGAATCAGAAGAAGTAGACGAAGGAGAAGGAGAAGGTGAAGTCTGGAGGGTGAATCAGAAGAAGCAGAAGAAGGAGAAGGAGAAGGTGAAGTCGGAGGGTGAATCAGAAGAAGTAGAAGAAGGAGAAGGAGAAGGTGAAGTCTGGAGGGTGAATCAGAAGAAGCAGAAGAAGGAGAAGGAGAAGGTGAAGTCTGGAGGGTGAATCAGAAGAAGCAGAAGAAGGAGAAGGAGAAGGTGAAGTCTGGAGGGTGAAACAGAAGAAGCAGAATAAGGAGAAGGAGAAGGTGAAGTCTGGAGGGTGAATCAGAAGAAGCAGAAGAAGGAGAAGGAGAAGGTGAAGTTTGGAGGGTGAATCAGAAGAATCAGAAGAAGGAGAAGGAGAAGGTGAAGTCTGGAGGGTGAATCAGAAGAAGCAGAAGAAAGAGAAGGAGAAGGTGAAGTCTGGAGGATGAATCAGAAGAAGCAGAAGAAGGAGAAGGAGAAGGTGAAGTCTGGAGGGTGAATCAGAAGAAGCAGAAGAAGGAGAAGGAGAAGATGAAGTCTGGAGGGTGAATCAGAAGAAGCAGAAGAAGGAGAAGGAGAAGGTGAAGTCTGGAGGGTGAATCAGAAGAAGCAGAAGAAGGAGAAGGAGAAGGTGAAGTTTGGAGGGTGAATCAGAAGAAGCAGAAGAAGGAGAAGGAGAAGGTGAAGTCTGGAGGGTGAGTCAGAAGAAGCAGAAGAAAGAGAAGGAGAAGGTGAAGTCTGGAGGGTGAAGCAGAAGAATCAGAAGAAGGAGAAGGAGAAGGTGAAGTCTGGAGGGTGAATCAGAAGAAGCAGAAGAAAGAGAAGGAGAAGGTGAAGTCTGGAGGATGAATCAGAAGAAGCAGAAGAAGGAGAAGGAGAAGGTGAAGTCTGGAGGGTGAATCAGAAGAAGCAGAAGAAGGAGAAGGAGAAGATGAAGTCTGGAGGGTGAATCAGAAGAAGCAGAAGAAGGAGAAGGAGAAGGTGAAGTCTGGAGGGTGAATCAGAAGAAGCAGAAGAAGGAGAAGGAGAAGGTGAAGTTTGGAGGGTGAATCAGAAGAATCAGAAGAAGGAGAAGGAGAAGGTGAAGTATGGAGGGTGAATCAGCAGAAGCAGAAGAAAGAGAAGGAGAAGGTGAAGTCTGGAGGGTGAAGCAGAAGAAACAGAAGAAGGAGAAGGAGAAGGTGAAGACTGGAGCGTGAATCTGAAGAAGTAGAAGAAGGAGAAGGAGAAGGTGAAGTCTGGAGGGTGAATCAGAAGAAGTAGAAGAAGGAGAAGGAGAAGGTGAAGTCTGGAGGGTGAATCAGAAGAAGCAGAAGAAGGAGAAGGAGAAGGTGAAGTCTGGAGGGTGAATCAGAAGAAGCAGAAGAAGGAGAAGGAGAAGATGAAGTCTGGAGGGTGAATCAGAAGAAGCAGAAGAAGGAGAAGGAGAAGGTGAAGTCTGGAGGGTGAAACAGAAGAAGCAGAAGAAGGAGAAGGAGAAGGTGAAGTCTGGAGGGTGAATCAGAAGAAGCAGAAGAAGGAGAAGGAGAAGGTGAAGTCAGGAGGGTGAATCAGAAGAAGCAGAAGAAGGAGAAGGAGAAGGTGAAGCTAGGAGGGTGAATCAGAAGAAGCAGAAGAAGGAGAAGGAGCAGGTGAAGTCAGGGGGGTGAAGCAGAAGAAGTAGAAGAAGGAGAAGGAGAAGGTGAAGTCAGGACGGTGAAGCAGAAGAAGCAGAAGAAGGAGAAGGAGAAGGTGAAGTCTGGAGGGCGCAGCAGAAGAAGCAGAAGAAGGAGAAGGAGAAGCTGAAGTCTGGAGGGTGAAGCAGAAGAAGCAGACGAAGGAGAAGGAGAAGGTGAAGTCTGGAGGGTGAATCAGAAGAAGTAGAAGAAGGAGAAGGAGAAGGTGAAGTCAGGAGAGTGAAGCAGAAGAAGCAGAAGATGGAGAAGGAGAAGGTGAAGTCTGGAGGGCGAAGGAGAAAAAGCAGAAGAAGGAGAAGGAGAAGGTGAAGTCTGGAGGGTGAAGCAGAAGAAGCAGAAGAAGGAGAAGGAGAAGGTGAAGTCTGGAGCGTGAATCAGAAGAAGTAGAAGAAGGAGTAGGAGAAGGTGAAGTCAGGAGGGTGAAGCAGAAGGAGCAGAAGAAGGAGAAGGAGAAGGTGAAGTCTGGAGGGTGAAGCAGAAGAAGCAGAAGAAGGAGCAGGAGAAGGTGAAGTCTGGAGGGTGAAGCAGAAGAAGCAGAAGAAGGAGAAGGAGAAGTTGAAGTCAGGAGGGTGAATCAGAAGAAGTAGAAGAAGGAGAAGGAGAAGATGAAGTCTGGAGGGTGAATCAGAAGAAGTAGAAGAAGGAGAAGGAGAAGGTGAAGTCAGGAGGGTGAAGCAGAAGAAGTAGAAGAAGGAGAAGGAGAACGTGAAGTCTGGAGGGTGAATCAGAAGAAGCAGAAGAAGGAGAAGGAGAAGGTGAAGTCTGGAGGGTGAATCAGAAGAAGCAGAAGAAGGAGAAGGAGAAGATGAAGTCTGGAGGGTGAATCAGAAGAAGCAGAAGAAGGAGAAGGAGAAGGTGAAGTCTGGAGGGTGAATCAGAAGAAGCAGAAGAAGGAGAAGGAGAAGGTGAAGTCTGGAGGGTGAATCAGAAGAAGCAGAAGAAGGAGAAGGTGAAGTCAGGAGGGTGAATCAGAAGAAGCAGAAGAAGGAGAAGGAGAAGGTGTAGTTAGGAGGGTGAATCAGAAGAAGCAGAAGAAGGAGAAGGAGCAGGTGAAGTCAGGGGGGTGAAGCAGAAGAAGTAGAAGAAGGAGAAGGAGAAGGTGAAGTCAGGACGGTGAAGCAGAAGAAGCAGAAGAAGGAGAAGGAGAAGGTGAAGTCTGGAGGGCGCAGCAGAAGAAGCAGAAGAAGGAGAAGGAGAAGCTGAAGTCTGGAGGGTGAAGCAGAAAAAGCAGAAGAAGGAGAAGGAGAAGGTGAAGTCTGGAGGGTGAATCAGAAGAAGTAGAAGAAGGAGAAGGAGAAGGTGAAGTCAGGAGAGTGAAGCAGAAGAAGCAGAAGATGGAGAAGGAGAAGGTGAAGTCTGGAGGGCGAAGCAGAAGAAGCAGAAGAAGGAGAAGGAGAAGGTGAAGTCTGGAGGGTGAAGCAGAAGAAGCAGAAGAAGGAGAAGGAGAAGGAGAAGTCTGGAGGGTGAATCAGAAGAAGTAGAAGAAGGAGAAGGAGAAGGTGAAGTCAGGAGGGTGAAGCAGAAGAAGCAGAAGAAGGAGAAGGAGAAGGTGAAGTCTGGGGGTGAAGCAGAAGAAGCAGAAGAAGGAGCAGGAGAAGGTGAAGTCTGGGGGGTGAATCAGAAGAAGCAGAAGAAGGAGAAGGAGAAGATGAAGTCTGGAGGGTGAATCAGAAGAAGTAGAAGAAGGAGAAGGAGAAGGTGAGGTCTGGAGGGTCAATCAGAAGAAGCAGAAGAAGGAGAAGGAGAAGGTGAAGTCTGGAGGGTGAATCAGAAGAAGCAGAAGAAGGACAAGGAGAAGGTGAAGTCTGGAGGGTGAATTAGAAGAAGCAGAAGAAGGAGAAGGAGAAGGTGAAGTCAGGAGGGTGAATCAGAAGAAGCAGAAGAAGGAGAAGGAGAAGGTAAAGTTAGGAGGGTGAATCAGAAGAAGCAGAAGAAGGAGAAGGAGCAGGTGAAGTCAGGGGGGTGAAGCAGAAGAAGTAGAAGAAGGAGAAGGAGAAGGTGAAGTCAGGACGGTGAAGCAGAAGAAGAAGAAGAAGGAGAAGGAGAAGGTGAAGTCTGGAGGGCGCAGCAGAAGAAGCAGAAGAAGGAGAAGGAGCAGGTGAAGTCAGGGGGGTGAAGCAGAAGAAGTAGAAGAAGGAGAAGGAGAAGGTGAAGTCAGGACGGTGAAGCAGAAGAAGCAGAAGAAGGAGAAGGAGAAGGTGAAGTCTGGAGGGCGCAGCAGAAGAAGCAGAAGAAGGAGAAGGAGAAGCTGAAGTCTGGAGGGTGAAGCAGAAGAAGCAGAAGAAGGAGAAGGAGAAGGTGAAGTCTGGAGGGTGAATCAGAAGAAGTAGAAGAAGGAGAAGGAGAAGGTGAAGTCAGGAGAGTGAAGCAGAAGAAGCAGAAGATGGAGAAGGAGAAGGTGAAGTCTGGAGGGCGAAGCAGAAGAAGCAGAAGAAGGAGAAGGAGAAGGTGAAGTCTGGAGGGTGAATCAGAAGAATCAGAAGAAGGAGAAGGAGAAGGTGAAGTCTGGAGGGTGAATCAGAAGAAGCAGAAGAAAGAGAAGGAGAAGGTGAAGTCTGGAGGGTGAAGCAGAAGAAACAGAAGAAGGAGAAGGAGAAGGTGAAGACTGGAGGGTGAATCTGAAGAAGTAGAAGAAGGAGAAGGAGAAGGTGAAGTCTGGAGGGTGAATCAGAAGAAGCAGAAGAAGGAGAAGGAGAAGGTGAAGTCTGGAGGGTGAATCAGAAGAAGTAGAAGAAGGAGAAGGAGAAGGTGTAGTCTGGAGGGTGAAGCAGAAGAAGTAGAAGAAGGAGAAGGAGAAGGTGAAGACTGGAGGGTGAATCAGAAGAAGCAGAAGAAGGAGAAGGAGAAGGTGAAGTCTGGAGGGTGAATCAGAAGAAGTAGAAGAAGGAGAAGGAGAAGGTGAAGTCTGGAGGGTGAATCAGAAGAAGCAGAAGAAGGAGAAGGAGAAGGTGAAGTCTGGAGGGTGAAGCAGAAGAAGTAGAAGAAGGAGAAGGAGAAGGTGAAGTCAGGAGGGTGAATCAGAAGAAGTAGAAGAAGGAGAAGGAGAAGGTGAAGTCAGGAGGGTGAATCAGAAGAAGCAGAAGAAGGAGAAGGAGAAGGTGAAGTCTGGAGAGTGAATCAGAAGAATCAGAAGAAGGAGAAGGAGAAGGTGAGGTCTGGAGGGTGAATCAGAAGAAGCAGAAGAAAGAGAAGAAGAAGGTGAAGCCTGGAGGGTGAAGCAGAAGAAACAGAAGAAGGAGAAGGAGAAGGTGAAGACTGGAGGATGAATCTGAAGAAGTATAAGAAGGAGAAGAAGAAGGTGAAGTCTGGAGGGTGAATCAGAAGAAGTAGAAGAAGGAGAAGGAGAAGGTGAAGTCTGGAGGGTGAATCAGAAGAAGCAGAAGAAGGAGAAGGAGAAGGTGAAGTCTGGAGGGTGAATCAGAAGAAGAAGAAGAAGGAGAAGGAGAAGATGAAGTCTGGAGGGTGAATCAGAAGAAGCAGAAGAAGGAGAAGGAGAAGGTGAAGTCTGGAGGGTGAATCAGAAGAAGCAGAAGAAGGAGAAGGAGAAGGTGAAGTCTGGAGGGTGAATCAGAAGAAGCAGAAGAAGGAGAAGGAGAAGGTGAAGTCAGGAGGGTGAATCAGAAGAAGCAGAAGAAGGAGAAGGAGAAGGTGTAGTTAGGAGGGTGAATCAGAAGAAGCAGAAGAAGGAGAAGGAGCAGGTGAAGTCAGGGGGGTGAAGCAGAAGAAGTAGAAGAAGGAGAAGGAGAAGGTGAAGTCAGGACGGTGAAGCAGAAGAAGCAGAAGAAGGAGAAGGAGAAGGTGAAGTCTGGAGGGCGCAGCAGAAGAAGCAGAAGAAGGAGAAGGAGAAGCTGAAGTCTGGAGGGTGAAGCAGAAGAAGCAGAAGAAAGAGAAGGAGAAGGTGAAGTCTGGAGGGAGAATCAGAAGAAGAAGAAGAAGGAGAAGGAGAAGGTGAAGTCAGGAGAGTGAGGCAGAAGAAGCAGAAGATGGAGAAGGAGAAGGTGAAGTCTGGAGGGCGAAGCAGAAGAAGCAGAAGAAGGAGAAGGAGAAGGTGAAGTCTGGAGGGTGAAGCAGAAGAAGCAGAAGAAGGAGAAGGAGAAGGTGAAGTCTGGAGGGTGAATCAGAAGAAGTAGAAGAAGGAGAAGGAGAAGGTGAAGTCAGGAGGGTGAAGCAGAAGAAGTAGAAGAAGGAGAAGGAGAAGGTGAAGTCTGGAGGGTGAATCAGAAGAAGCAGAAGAAGGAGAAGGAGAAGGTGAAGTCTGGAGGGTGAATCAGAAGAAGCAGAAGAAGGAGAAGGAGAAGATGAAGTCTGGAGGGTGAATCAGAAGAAGCAGAAGAAGGAGAAGGAGAAGGTGAAGTCTGGAGGGTGAATCAGAAGAAGCAGAAGAAGGAGAAGGAGAAGGTGAAGTCTGGAGGGTGAATCAGAAGAAGCAGAAGAAGGAGAAGGTGAAGTCAGGAGGGTGAATCAGAAGAAGCAGAAGAAGGAGAAGGAGAAGGTGTAGTTAGGAGGGTGAATCAGAAGAAGCAGAAGAAGGAGAAGGAGCAGGTGAAGTCAGGGGGGTGAAGCAGAAGAAGTAGAAGAAGGAGAAGGAGAAGGTGAAGTCAGGACGGTGAAGCAGAAGAAGCAGAAGAAGGAGAAGGAGAAGGTGAAGTCTGGAGGGCGCAGCAGAAGAAGCAGAAGAAGGCGAAGGAGAAGCTGAAGTCTGGAGGGTGAAGCAGAAGAAGCAGAAGAAGGAGAAGGAGAAGGTGAAGTCTGGAGGATGAATCAGAAGAAGTAGAAGAAGGAGAAGGAGAAGGTGAAGTCAGGAGGGTGAAGCAGAAGAAGCAGAAGAAGGAGAAGGAGAAGGTGAAGTTAGGAGGGTGGATCAGAAGAAGCAGAAGAAGGAGAAGGAGCAGGTGAAGTCAGGGGGGTGAAGCAGAAGAAGTAGAAGAAGGAGAAGGAGAAGGTGAAGTCAGGAGGGTGAATCAGAAGAAGCAGAAGAAGGAGAAGGAGAAGGTAAAGTTAGGAGGGTGAATCAGAAGAAGCAGAAGAAGGAGAAGGAGCAGGTGAAGTCAGGGGGGTGAAGCAGAAGAAGTAGAAGAAGGAGAAGGAGAAGGTGAAGTCAGGAGGGTGAAGCAGAAGAAGCAGAAGAAGGAGAAGGAGAAGGTGAAGTCTGGAGGGCGCAGCAGAAGAAGCAGAAGAAGGAGAAGGAGCAGGTGAAGTCAGGGGGGTGAAGCAGAAGAAGTAGAAGAAGGAGAAGGAGAAGGTGAAGTCAGGACGGTGAAGCAGAAGAAGCAGAAGAAGGAGAAGGAGAAGGTGAAGTCTGGAGGGCGCAGCAGAAGAAGCAGAAGAAGGAGAAGGAGAAGCTGAAGTCTGGAGGGTGAAGCAGAAGAAGCAGAAGAAGGAGAAGGAGAAGGTGAAGTCTGGAGGGTGAATCAGAAGAAGTAGAAGAAGGAGAAGGAGAAGGTGAAGTCAGGAGAGTGAAGCAGAAGAAGCAGAAGATGGAGAAGGAGAAGGTGAAGTCTGGAGGGCGAAGCAGAAGAAGCAGAAGAAGGAGAAGGAGAAGGTGAAGTCTGGATGGTGAAGCAGAAGAAGCAGAAGAAGGAGAAGGAGAAGGTGAAGTCTGGAGGGTGAATCAGAAGAAGTAGAAGAAGGAGAAGGAGAAGGTGAAGTCAGGAGGGTGAAGCAGAAGAAGTAGAAGAAGGAGAAGGAGAAGGTGAAGTCTGGAGGGTGAATCAGAAGAAGCAGAAGAAGGAGAAGGAGAAGGTGAAGTCTGGAGGGTGAATCAGAAGAAGCAGAAGAAGGAGAAGGAGAAGATGAAGTCTGGAGGGTGAATCAGAAGAAGCAGAAGAAGGAGAAGGAGAAGGTGAAGTCTGGAGGGTGAAACAGAAGAAGCAGAAGAAGGGGAAGGAGAAGGTGAAGTATGGAGGGTGAATCAGAAGAAGCAGAAGAAGGAGAAGGTGAAGTCAGGAGGGTGAATCAGAAGAAGTAGAAGAAGGAGAAGGAGAAGGTGAAGTCAGGAGGGTGAAGCAGAAGAAGCAGAAGAAGGAGAAGGAGAAGGTGAAGTCTGGAGGGTGAAGCAGAAGAAGCAGAAGAAGGAGCAGGAGAAGGTGAAGTCTGGAGGGTGAAGCAGAAGAAGCAGAAGAAGGAGAAGGAGAAGGTGAAGTCAGGATGGTGAATCAGAAGAAGTAGAAGAAGGAGAAGGAGAAGGTGAAGTCTGGAGGATGAATCAGAAGAAGCAGAAGAAGGAGAAGGAGAAGGTGAAGTCTGGGGGGTGAATCAGAAGAAGCAGAAGAAGGATAAGGAGAAGATGAAGTCTGGAGGGTGAATCAGAAGAAGTAGAAGAAGGAGAAGGAGAAGGTGAGGTCTGGAGGGTCAATCAGAAGAAGCAGAAGAAGGAGAAGGAGAAGGTGAAGTCTGGAGGGTGAATCAGAAGAAGCAGAAGAAGGACAAGGAGAAGGTGAAGTCTGGAGGGTGAATTAGAAGAAGCAGAAGAAGGAGAAGGAGAAGGTGAAGTCAGGAGGGTGAATCAGAAGAAGCAGAAGAAGGAGAAGGAGAAGGTAAAGTTAGGAGGGTGAATCACAAGAAGCAGAAGAAGGAGAAGGAGCAGGTGAAGTCAGGGGGGTGAAGCAGAAGAAGTAGAAGAAGGAGAAGGAGAAGGTGAAGTCAGGAGGGTGAAGCAGAAGAAGCAGAAGAAGGAGAAGGAGAAGGTGATGTCTGGAGGGCGAAGCAGAAGAAGTAGAAGAAGGAGAAGGAGAAGGTGAAGTCTGGAGGGTGAAGCAGAAGAAGCAGAAGAAGGAGAAGGAGAAGGTGAAGTCTGGAGGGTGAATCAGAAGAAGTAGAAGAAGGAGAAGGAGAAGGTGAAGTCAGGAGGGTGAAGCAGAAGAAGCAGAAGAAGGAGAAGGAGAAGGTGAAGTCAGGAGGGTGAATCGGAAGAAGTAGAAGAAGGAGAAGGAGAAGGTGAAGTCTGGAGGGTGAATCAGAAGAAGTAGAAGAAGGAGAAGGAGAAGGTGAAGTCTGGAGGGTGAATCAGAAGAAGTAGAAGAAGGAGAATGAGAAGGTGAAGTCTGGAGGGTGAATCAGAAGAAGCAGAAGAAGGAGAAGGAGAAGGTGAAGTCTGGAGGGAGAAGCAGAAGAAGTAGAAGAAGGAGAAGGAGAAGGTGAAGTCTGGAGGGTGAATCAGAAGAAGTAGAAGAAGGAGAAGGAGAAGGTGAAGTCTGGAGGGTGAATCAGAAGAAGTAGAAGAAGGAGAAGGAGAAGGTGAAGTCTGGAGGGTGAATCAGAAGAAACAGAAGAAGGAGAAGGAGAAGGTGAAGTCTGGAGGGTGAATCAGAAGAAGTAGAAGAAGGAGAATGAGAAGGTGTAGTCTGGAGGGTGAATCAGAAGAAGTAGACGAAGGAGAAGGAGAAGGTGAAGTCTGGAGGGTGAATCAGAAGAAGCAGAAGAAGGAGAAGGAGAAGGTGAAGTCTGGAGGGTGAATCAGAAGAAGAAGAAGAAGGAGAAGGAGATGGTGAAGTCTGGAGGGTGAATCAGAAGAAGCAGAAGAAGGAGAAGGAGAAGGTGAAGTCTGGAGGGTGAATCAGAAGAAGCAGAAGAAGGAGAAGGAGAAGGTGAAGTCTGGAGGGTGAAACAGAAGAAGCAGAATAAGGAGAAGGAGAAGGTGAAGTCAGGAGGGTGAATCAGAAGAAGCAGAAGAAGGAGAAGGAGAAGGTGAAGTTTGGAGGGTGAATCAGAAGAATCAGAAGAAGGAGAAGGAGAAGGTGAAGTCTGGAGGGTGAATCAGAAGAAGCAGTAGAAAGAGAAGGAGAAGGTGAAGTCTGGAGGATGAATCAGAAGAAGCAGAAGAAGGAGAAGGAGAAGGTGAAGTCTGGAGGGTGAATCAGAAGAAGCAGAAGAAGGAGAAGGAGAAGATGAAGTCTGGAGGGTGAATCAGAAGAAGCAGAAGAAGGAGAAGGAGAAGGTGAAGTCTGGAGGGTGAATCAGAAGAAGCAGAAGAAGGAGAAGGAGAAGGTGAAGTTTGGAGGGTGAATCAGAAGAATCAGAAGAAGGAGAAGGAGAAGGTGAAGTCTGGAGGGTGAATCAGAAGAAGCAGAAGAAAGAGAAGGAGAAGGTGAAGTCTGGAGGGTGAAGCAGAAGAAACAGAAGAAGGAGAAGGAGAAGGTGAAGACTGGAGGGTGAATCTGAAGAAGTAGAAGAAGGAGAAGGAGAAGGTGAAGTCTGGAGGGTGAATCAGAAGAAGTAGAAGAAGGAGAAGGAGAAGGTGAAGTCTGGAGGGTGAATCAGAAGAAGCAGAAGAAGGAGAAGGAGAATGTGAAGTCTGGAGGGTGAATCAGAAGAAGCAGAAGAAGGAGAAGGAGAAGATGAAGTCTGGAGGGTGAATCAGAAGAAGCAGAAGAAGGAGAAGGAGAAGGTGAAGTCTGGAGGGTGAAACAGAAGAAGCAGAAGAAGGAGAAGGAGAAGGTGAAGTCTGGAGGGTGAATCAGAAGAAGCAGAAGAAGGAGAAGGAGAAGGTGAAGTCAGGAGGGTGAATCAGAAGAAGCAGAAGAAGGAGAAGGAGAAGGTGAAGTTAGGAGGGTGAATCAGAAGAAGCAGAAGAAGGAGAAGGAGCAGGTGAAGTCAGGGGGGTGAAGCAGAAGAAGTAGAAGAAGGAGAAGGAGAAGGTGAAGTCAGGACGGTGAAGCAGAAGAAGCAGAAGAAGGAGAAGGAGAAGGTGAAGTCTGGAGGGCGCAGCAGAAGAAGCAGAAGAAGGAGAAGGAGAAGCTGAAGTCTGGAGGGTGAAGCAGAAGAAGCAGAAGAAGGAGAAGGAGAAGGTGAAGTCTGGAGGGTGAATCAGAAGAAGTAGAAGAAGGAGAAGGAGAAGGTGAAGTCAGGAGAGTGAAGCAGAAGAAGCAGAAGATGGAGAAGGAGAAGGTGAAGTCTGGAGGGCGAAGGAGAAGAAGCAGAAGAAGGAGAAGGAGAAGGTGAAGTCTGGAGGGTGAAGCAGAAGAAGCAGAAGAAGGAGAAGGAGAAGGTGAAGTCTGGAGGGTGAATCAGAAGAAGTAGAAGAAGGAGTAGGAGAAGGTGAAGTCAGGAGAGTGAAGCAGAAGGAGCAGAAGAAGGAGAAGGAGAAGGTGAAGTCTGGAGGGTGAAGCAGAAGAAGCAGAAGAAGGAGCAGGAGAAGGTGAAGTCTGGAGGGTGAAGCAGAAGAAGCAGAAGAAGGAGAAGGAGAAGGTGAAGTCAGGAGGGTGAATCAGAAGAAGTAGAAGAAGGAGAAGGAGAAGTTGAAGTCTGGAGGGTGAATCAGAAGAAGCAGAAGAAGGAGAAGGAGAAGGTGAAGTCTGGAGGGTGAATCAGAAGAAGCAGAAGAAGGAGAAGGAGAAGATGAAGTCTGGAGGGTGAATCAGAAGAAGTAGAAGAAGGAGAAGGAGAAGGTGAGGTCTGGAGGGTCAATCAGAAGAAGCAGAAGAAGGAGAAGGAGAAGGTGAAGTCTGGAGGGTGAATCAGAAGAAGCAGAAGAAGGAGAAGGAGAAGGTGAAGTCTGGAGGGTGAATCAGAAGAAGCAGAAGAAGGAGAAGGAGAAGGTGAAGTCAGGAGGGTGAATCAGAAGAAGCAGAAGAAGGAGAAGGAGAAGGTGAAGCTAGGAGGGTGAATCAGAAGAAGCAGAAGAAGGAGAAGGAGCAGGTGAAGTCAGGGGGGTGAAGCAGAAGAAGTAGAAGAAGGAGAAGGAGAAGGTGAAGTCAGGACGGTGAAGCAGAAGAAGCAGAAGAAGGAGAAGGAGAAGGTGAAGTCTGGAGGGCGCAGCAGAAGAAGCAGAAGAAGGAGAAGGAGAAGCTGAAGTCTGGAGGGTGAAGCAGAAGAAGCAGAAGAAGGAGAAGGAGAAGGTGAAGTCTGGAGGGTGAATCAGAAGAAGTAGAAGAAGGAGAAGGAGAAGGTGAAGTCAGGAGAGTGAAGCAGAAGAAGCAGAAGATGGAGAAGGAGAAGGTGAAGTCTGGAGGGCGAAGGAGAAAAAGCAGAAGAAGGAGAAGGAGAAGGTGAAGTCTGGAGGGTGAAGCAGAAGAAGCAGAAGAAGGAGAAGGAGAAGGTGAAGTCTGGAGCGTGAATCAGAAGAAGTAGAAGAAGGAGTAGGAGAAGGTGAAGTCAGGAGGGTGAAGCAGAAGGAGCAGAAGAAGGAGAAGGAGAAGGTGAAGTCTGGAGGGTGAAGCAGAAGAAGCAGAAGAAGGAGCAGGAGAAGGTGAAGTCTGGAGGGTGAAGCAGAAGAAGCAGAAGAAGGAGAAGGAGAAGTTGAAGTCAGGAGGGTGAATCAGAAGAAGTAGAAGAAGGAGAAGGAGAAGATGAAGTCTGGAGGGTGAATCAGAAGAAGTAGAAGAAGGAGAAGGAGAAGGTGAAGTCAGGAGGGTGAAGCAGAAGAAGTAGAAGAAGGAGAAGGAGAACGTGAAGTCTGGAGGGTGAATCAGAAGAAGCAGAAGAAGGAGAAGGAGAAGGTGAAGTCTGGAGGGTGAATCAGAAGAAGCAGAAGAAGGAGAAGGAGAAGATGAAGTCTGGAGGGTGAATCAGAAGAAGCAGAAGAAGGAGAAGGAGAAGGTGAAGTCTGGAGGGTGAATCAGAAGAAGCAGAAGAAGGAGAAGGAGAAGGTGAAGTCTGGAGGGTGAATCAGAAGAAGCAGAAGAAGGAGAAGGTGAAGTCAGGAGGGTGAATCAGAAGAAGCAGAAGAAGGAGAAGGAGAAGGTGTAGTTAGGAGGGTGAATCAGAAGAAGCAGAAGAAGGAGAAGGAGCAGGTGAAGTCAGGGGGGTGAAGCAGAAGAAGTAGAAGAAGGAGAAGGAGAAGGTGAAGTCAGGACGGTGAAGCAGAAGAAGCAGAAGAAGGAGAAGGAGAAGGTGAAGTCTGGAGGGCGCAGCAGAAGAAGCAGAAGAAGGAGAAGGAGAAGGTGAAGTCAGGAGAGTGAAGCAGAAGAAGCAGAAGATGGAGAAGGAGAAGGTGAAGTCTGGAGGGCGAAGCAGAAGAAGCAGAAGAAGGAGAAGGAGAAGGTGAAGTCTGGAGGGTGAAGCAGAAGAAGCAGAAGAAGGAGAAGGAGAAGGAGAAGTCTGGAGGGTGAATCAGAAGAAGTAGAAGAAGGAGAAGGAGAAGGTGAAGTCAGGAGGGTGAAGCAGAAGAAGCAGAAGAAGGAGAAGGAGAAGGTGAAGTCTGGGGGTGAAGCAGAAGAAGCAGAAGAAGGAGCAGGAGAAGGTGAAGTCTGGGGGGTGAATCAGAAGAAGCAGAAGAAGGAGAAGGAGAAGATGAAGTCTGGAGGGTGAATCAGAAGAAGTAGAAGAAGGAGAAGGAGAAGGTGAGGTCTGGAGGGTCAATCAGAAGAAGCAGAAGAAGGAGAAGGAGAAGGTGAAGTCTGGAGGGTGAATCAGAAGAAGCAGAAGAAGGACAAGGAGAAGGTGAAGTCTGGAGGGTGAATTAGAAGAAGCAGAAGAAGGAGAAGGAGAAGGTGAAGTCAGGAGGGTGAATCAGAAGAAGCAGAAGAAGGAGAAGGAGAAGGTAAAGTTAGGAGGGTGAATCAGAAGAAGCAGAAGAAGGAGAAGGAGCAGGTGAAGTCAGGGGGGTGAAGCAGAAGAAGTAGAAGAAGGAGAAGGAGAAGGTGAAGTCAGGAGGGTGAAGCAGAAGAAGAAGAAGAAGGAGAAGGAGAAGGTGAAGTCTGGAGGGCGCAGCAGAAGAAGCAGAAGAAGGAGAAGGAGCAGGTGAAGTCAGGGGGGTGAAGCAGAAGAAGTAGAAGAAGGAGAAGGAGAAGGTGAAGTCAGGACGGTGAAGCAGAAGAAGCAGAAGAAGGAGAAGGAGAAGGTGAAGTCTGGAGGGCGCAGCAGAAGAAGCAGAAGAAGGAGAAGGAGAAGCTGAAGTCTGGAGGGTGAAGCAGAAGAAGCAGAAGAAGGAGAAGGAGAAGGTGAAGTCTGGAGGGTGAATCAGAAGAAGTAGAAGAAGGAGAAGGAGAAGGTGAAGTCAGGAGAGTGAAGCAGAAGAAGCAGAAGATGGAGAAGGAGAAGGTGAAGTCTGGAGGGCGAAGCAGAAGAAGCAGAAGAAGGAGAAGGAGAAGGTGAAGTCTGGAGGGTGAATCAGAAGAATCAGAAGAAGGAGAAGGAGAAGGTGAAGTCTGGAGGGTGAATCAGAAGAAGCAGAAGAAAGAGAAGGAGAAGGTGAAGTCTGGAGGGTGAAGCAGAAGAAACAGAAGAAGGAGAAGGAGAAGGTGAAGACTGGAGGGTGAATCTGAAGAAGTAGAAGAAGGAGAAGGAGAAGGTGAAGTCTGGAGGGTGAATCAGAAGAAGCAGAAGAAGGAGAAGGAGAAGGTGAAGTCTGGAGGGTGAATCAGAAGAAGTAGAAGAAGGAGAAGGAGAAGGTGTAGTCTGGAGGGTGAAGCAGAAGAAGTAGAAGAAGGAGAAGGAGAAGGTGAAGACTGGAGGGTGAATCAGAAGAAGCAGAAGAAGGAGAAGGAGAAGGTGAAGTCTGGAGGGTGAATCAGAAGAAGTAGAAGAAGGAGAAGGAGAAGGTGAAGTCTGGAGGGTGAATCAGAAGAAGCAGAAGAAGGAGAAGGAGAAGGTGAAGTCTGGAGGGTGAAGCAGAAGAAGTAGAAGAAGGAGAAGGAGAAGGTGAAGTCAGGAGGGTGAATCAGAAGAAGTAGAAGAAGGAGAAGGAGAAGGTGAAGTCAGGAGGGTGAATCAGAAGAAGCAGAAGAAGGAGAAGGAGAAGGTGAAGTCTGGAGAGTGAATCAGAAGAATCAGAAGAAGGAGAAGGAGAAGGTGAAGTCTGGAGGGTGAATCAGAAGAAGCAGAAGAAAGAGAAGAAGAAGGTGAAGCCTGGAGGGTGAAGCAGAAGAAACAGAAGAAGGAGAAGGAGAAGGTGAAGACTGGAGGATGAATCTGAAGAAGTATAAGAAGGAGAAGGAGAAGGTGAAGTCTGGAGGGTGAATCAGAAGAAGTAGAAGAAGGAGAAGGAGAAGGTGAAGTCTGGAGGGTGAATCAGAAGAAGCAGAAGAAGGAGAAGGAGAAGGTGAAGTCTGGAGGGTGAATCAGAAGAAGCAGAAGAAGGAGAAGGAGAAGGTGAAGTCTGGAGGGTGAATCAGAAGAAGCAGAAGAAGGAGAAGGAGAAGGTGAAGTCAGGAGGGTGAATCAGAAGAAGCAGAAGAAGGAGAAGGAGAAGGTGTAGTTAGGAGGGTGAATCAGAAGAAGCAGAAGAAGGAGAAGGAGCAGGTGAAGTCAGGGGGGTGAAGCAGAAGAAGTAGAAGAAGGAGAAGGAGAAGGTGAAGTCAGGACGGTGAAGCAGAAGAAGCAGAAGAAGGAGAAGGAGAAGGTGAAGTCTGGAGGGCGCAGCAGAAGAAGCAGAAGAAGGAGAAGGAGAAGCTGAAGTCTGGAGGGTGAAGCAGAAGAAGCAGAAGAAAGAGAAGGAGAAGGTGAAGTCTGGAGGGAGAATCAGAAGAAGTAGAAGAAGGAGAAGGAGAAGGTGAAGTCAGGAGAGTGAGGCAGAAGAAGCAGAAGATGGAGAAGGAGAAGGTGAAGTCTGGAGGGCGAAGCAGAAGAAGCAGAAGAAGGAGAAGGAGAAGGTGAAGTCTGGAGGGTGAAGCAGAAGAAGCAGAAGAAGGAGAAGGAGAAGGTGAAGTCTGGAGGGTGAATCAGAAGAAGTAGAAGAAGGAGAAGGAGAAGGTGAAGTCAGGAGGGTGAAGCAGAAGAAGTAGAAGAAGGAGAAGGAGAAGGTGAAGTCTGGAGGGTGAATCAGAAGAAGCAGAAGAAGGAGAAGGAGAAGGTGAAGTCTGGAGGGTGAATCAGAAGAAGCAGAAGAAGGAGAAGGAGAAGATGAAGTCTGGAGGGTGAATCAGAAGAAGCAGAAGAAGGAGAAGGAGAAGGTGAAGTCTGGAGGGTGAATCAGAAGAAGTAGAAGAAGGAGAAGGAGAAGGTGTAGTCTGGAGGGTGAAGCAGAAGAAGTAGAAGAAGGAGAAGGAGAAGGTGAAGACTGGAGGGTGAATCAGAAGAAGCAGAAGAAGGAGAAGGAGAAGGTGAAGTCTGGAGGGTGAATCAGAAGAAGTAGAAGAAGGAGAAGGAGAAGGTGAAGTCTGGAGGGTGAATCAGAAGAAGCAGAAGAAGGAGAAGGAGAAGGTGAAGTCTGGAGGGTGAAGCAGAAGAAGTAGAAGAAGGAGAAGGAGAAGGTGAAGTCAGGAGGGTGAATCAGAAGAAGTAGAAGAAGGAGAAGGAGAAGGTGAAGTCAGGAGGGTGAATCAGAAGAAGCAGAAGAAGGAGAAGGAGAAGGTGAAGTCTGGAGAGTGAATCAGAAGAATCAGAAGAAGGAGAAGGAGAAGGTGAAGTCTGGAGGGTGAATCAGAAGAAGCAGAAGAAAGAGAAGAAGAAGGTGAAGCCTGGAGGGTGAAGCAGAAGAAACAGAAGAAGGAGAAGGAGAAGGTGAAGACTGGAGGATGAATCTGAAGAAGTATAAGAAGGAGAAGGAGAAGGTGAAGTCTGGAGGGTGAATCAGAAGAAGTAGAAGAAGGAGAAGGAGAAGGTGAAGTCTGGAGGGTGAATCAGAAGAAGCAGAAGAAGGAGAAGGAGAAGGTGAAGTCTGGAGGGTGAATCAGAAGAAGAAGAAGAAGGAGAAGGAGAAGATGAAGTCTGGAGGGTGAATCAGAAGAAGCAGAAGAAGGAGAAGGAGAAGGTGAAGTCTGGAGGGTGAATCAGAAGAAGCAGAAGAAGGAGAAGGAGAAGGTGAAGTCTGGAGGGTGAATCAGAAGAAGCAGAAGAAGGAGAAGGAGAAGGTGAAGTCAGGAGGGTGAATCAGAAGAAGCAGAAGAAGGAGAAGGAGAAGGTGTAGTTAGGAGGGTGAATCAGAAGAAGCAGAAGAAGGAGAAGGAGCAGGTGAAGTCAGGGGGGTGAAGCAGAAGAAGTAGAAGAAGGAGAAGGAGAAGGTGAAGTCAGGACGGTGAAGCAGAAGAAGCAGAAGAAGGAGAAGGAGAAGGTGAAGTCTGGAGGGCGCAGCAGAAGAAGCAGAAGAAGGAGAAGGAGAAGCTGAAGTCTGGAGGGTGAAGCAGAAGAAGCAGAAGAAAGAGAAGGAGAAGGTGAAGTCTGGAGGGAGAATCAGAAGAAGTAGAAGAAGGAGAAGGAGAAGGTGAAGTCAGGAGAGTGAGGCAGAAGAAGCAGAAGATGGAGAAGGAGAAGGTGAAGTCTGGAGGGCGAAGCAGAAGAAGCAGAAGAAGGAGAAGGAGAAGGTGAAGTCTGGAGGGTGAAGCAGAAGAAGCAGAAGAAGGAGAAGGAGAAGGTGAAGTCTGGAGGGTGAATCAGAAGAAGTAGAAGAAGGAGAAGGAGAAGGTGAAGTCAGGAGGGTGAAGCAGAAGAAGTAGAAGAAGGAGAAGGAGAAGGTGAAGTCTGGAGGGTGAATCAGAAGAAGCAGAAGAAGGAGAAGGAGAAGGTGAAGTCTGGAGGGTGAATCAGAAGAAGCAGAAGAAGGAGAAGGAGAAGATGAAGTCTGGAGGGTGAATCAGAAGAAGCAGAAGAAGGAGAAGGAGAAGGTGAAGTCTGGAGGGTGAATCAGAAGAAGCAGAAGAAGGAGAAGGAGAAGGTGAAGTCTGGAGGGTGAATCAGAAGAAGCAGAAGAAGGAGAAGGTGAAGTCAGGAGGGTGAATCAGAAGAAGCAGAAGAAGGAGAAGGAGAAGGTGTAGTTAGGAGGGTGAATCAGAAGAAGCAGAAGAAGGAGAAGGAGCAGGTGAAGTCAGGGGGGTGAAGCAGAAGAAGTAGAAGAAGGAGAAGGAGAAGGTGAAGTCAGGACGGTGAAGCAGAAGAAGCAGAAGAAGGAGAAGGAGAAGGTGAAGTCTGGAGGGCGCAGCAGAAGAAGCAGAAGAAGGAGAAGGAGAAGCTGAAGTCTGGAGGGTGAAGCAGAAGAAGCAGAAGAAGGAGAAGGAGAAGGTGAAGTCTGGAGGGTGAAGCAGAAGAAGCAGAAGAAGGAGAAGGAGAAGGTGAAGTCTGGAGGGTGAATCAGAAGAAGTAGAAGAAGGAGAAGGAGAAGGTGAAGTCAGGAGGGTGAAGCAGAAGAAGCAGAAGAAGGAGAAGGAGAAGGTGAAGTTAGGAGGGTGGATCAGAAGAAGCAGAAGAAGGAGAAGGAGCAGGTGAAGTCAGGGGGGTGAAGCAGAAGAAGTAGAAGAAGGAGAAGGAGAAGGTGAAGTCAGGAGGGTGAGTCAGAAGAAGCAGAAGAAGGAGAAGGAGAAGGTAAAGTTAGGAGGGTGAATCAGAAGAAGCAGAAGAAGGAGAAGGAGCAGGTGAAGTCAGGGGGGTGAAGCAGAAGAAGTAGAAGAAGGAGAAGGAGAAGGTGAAGTCAGGAGGGTGAAGCAGAAGAAGCAGAAGAAGGAGAAGGAGAAGATGAAGTCTGGAGGGCGCAGCAGAAGAAGCAGAAGAAGGAGAAGGAGCAGGTGAAGTCAGGGGGGTGAAGCAGAAGAAGTAGAAGAAGGAGAAGGAGAAGGTGAAGTCAGGACGGTGAAGCAGAAGAAGCAGAAGAAGGAGAAGGAGAAGGTGAAGTCTGGAGGGCGCAGCAGAAGAAGCAGAAGAAGGAGAAGGAGAAGCTGAAGTCTGGAGGGTGAAGCAGAAGAAGCAGAAGAAGGAGAAGGAGAAGGTGAAGTCTGGAGGGTGAATCAGAAGAAGTAGAAGAAGGAGAAGGAGAAGGTGAAGTCAGGAGAGTGAAGCAGAAGAAGCAGAAGATGGAGAAGGAGAAGGTGAAGTCTGGAGGGCGAAGCAGAAGAAGCAGAAGAAGGAGAAGGAGAAGGTGAAGTCTGGATGGTGAAGCAGAAGAAGCAGAAGAAGGAGAAGGAGAAGGTGAAGTCTGGAGGGTGAATCAGAAGAAGTAGAAGAAGGAGAAGGAGAAGGTGAAGTCAGGAGGGTGAAGCAGAAGAAGTAGAAGAAGGAGAAGGAGAAGGTGAAGTCTGGAGGGTGAATCAGAAGAAGCAGAAGAAGGAGAAGGAGAAGGTGAAGTCTGGAGGGTGAATCAGAAGAAGCAGAAGAAGGAGAAGGAGAAGATGAAGTCTGGAGGGTGAATCAGAAGAAGCAGAAGAAGGAGAAGGAGAAGGTGAAGTCTGGAGGGTGAAACAGAAGAAGCAGAAGAAGGGGAAGGAGAAGGTGAAGTATGGAGGGTGAATCAGAAGAAGCAGAAGAAGGAGAAGGTGAAGTCAGGAGGGTGAATCAGAAGAAGTAGAAGAAGGAGAAGGAGAAGGTGAAGTCAGGAGGGTGAAGCAGAAGAAGCAGAAGAAGGAGAAGGAGAAGGTGAAGTCTGGAGGGTGAAGCAGAAGAAGCAGAAGAAGGAGCAGGAGAAGGTGAAGTCTGGAGGGTGAAGCAGAAGAAGCAGAAGAAGGAGAAGGAGAAGGTGAAGTCAGGATGGTGAATCAGAAGAAGTAGAAGAAGGAGAAGGAGAAGGTGAAGTCTGGAGGATGAATCAGAAGAAGCAGAAGAAGGAGAAGGAGAAGGTGAAGTCTGGGGGGTGAATCAGAAGAAGCAGAAGAAGGATAAGGAGAAGATGAAGTCTGGAGGGTGAATCAGAAGAAGTAGAAGAAGGAGAAGGAGAAGGTGAGGTCTGGAGGGTCAATCAGAAGAAGCAGAAGAAGGAGAAGGAGAAGGTGAAGTCTGGAGGGTGAATCAGAAGAAGCAGAAGAAGGACAAGGAGAAGGTGAAGTCTGGAGGGTGAATTAGAAGAAGCAGAAGAAGGAGAAGGAGAAGGTGAAGTCAGGAGGGTGAATCAGAAGAAGCAGAAGAAGGAGAAGGAGAAGGTAAAGTTAGGAGGGTGAATCACAAGAAGCAGAAGAAGGAGAAGGAGCAGGTGAAGTCAGGGGGGTGAAGCAGAAGAAGTAGAAGAAGGAGAAGGAGAAGGTGAAGTCAGGAGGGTGAAGCAGAAGAAGCAGAAGAAGGAGAAGGAGAAGGTGATGTCTGGAGGGCGAAGCAGAAGAAGTAGAAGAAGGAGAAGGAGAAGGTGAAGTCTGGAGGGTGAAGCAGAAGAAGCAGAAGAAGGAGAAGGAGAAGGTGAAGTCTGGAGGGTGAATCAGAAGAAGTAGAAGAAGGAGAAGGAGAAGGTGAAGTCAGGAGGGTGAAGCAGAAGAAGCAGAAGAAGGAGAAGGAGAAGGTGAAGTCAGGAGGGTGAATCGGAAGAAGTAGAAGAAGGAGAAGGAGAAGGTGAAGTCTGGAGGGTGAATCAGAAGAAGTAGAAGAAGGAGAAGGAGAAGGTGAAGTCTGGAGGGTGAATCAGAAGAAGTAGAAGAAGGAGAATGAGAAGGTGAAGTCTGGAGGGTGAATCAGAAGAAGCAGAAGAAGGAGAAGGAGAAGGTGAAGTCTGGAGGGAGAAGCAGAAGAAGTAGAAGAAGGAGAAGGAGAAGGTGAAGTCTGGAGGGTGAATCAGAAGAAGTAGAAGAAGGAGAAGGAGAAGGTGAAGTCTGGAGGGTGAATCAGAAGAAGTAGAAGAAGGAGAAGGAGAAGGTGAAGTCTGGAGGGTGAATCAGAAGAAACAGAAGAAGGAGAAGGAGAAGGTGAAGTCTGGAGGGTGAATCAGAAGAAGTAGAAGAAGGAGAATGAGAAGGTGTAGTCTGGAGGGTGAATCAGAAGAAGTAGACGAAGGAGAAGGAGAAGGTGAAGTCTGGAGGGTGAATCAGAAGAAGCAGAAGAAGGAGAAGGAGAAGGTGAAGTCTGGAGGGTGAATCAGAAGAAGTAGAAGAAGGAGAAGGAGATGGTGAAGTCTGGAGGGTGAATCAGAAGAAGCAGAAGAAGGAGAAGGAGAAGGTGAAGTCTGGAGGGTGAATCAGAAGAAGCAGAAGAAGGAGAAGGAGAAGGTGAAGTCTGGAGGGTGAAACAGAAGAAGCAGAATAAGGAGAAGGAGAAGGTGAAGTCAGGAGGGTGAATCAGAAGAAGCAGAAGAAGGAGAAGGAGAAGGTGAAGTTTGGAGGGTGAATCAGAAGAATCAGAAGAAGGAGAAGGAGAAGGTGAAGTCTGGAGGGTGAATCAGAAGAAGCAGTAGAAAGAGAAGGAGAAGGTGAAGTCTGGAGGATGAATCAGAAGAAGCAGAAGAAGGAGAAGGAGAAGGTGAAGTCTGGAGGGTGAATCAGAAGAAGCAGAAGAAGGAGAAGGAGAAGATGAAGTCTGGAGGGTGAATCAGAAGAAGCAGAAGAAGGAGAAGGAGAAGGTGAAGTCTGGAGGGTGAATCAGAAGAAGCAGAAGAAGGAGAAGGAGAAGGTGAAGTTTGGAGGGTGAATCAGAAGAATCAGAAGAAGGAGAAGGAGAAGGTGAAGTCTGGAGGGTGAATCAGAAGAAGCAGAAGAAAGAGAAGGAGAAGGTGAAGTCTGGAGGGTGAAGCAGAAGAAACAGAAGAAGGAGAAGGAGAAGGTGAAGACTGGAGGGTGAATCTGAAGAAGTAGAAGAAGGAGAAGGAGAAGGTGAAGTCTGGAGGGTGAATCAGAAGAAGTAGAAGAAGGAGAAGGAGAAGGTGAAGTCTGGAGGGTGAATCAGAAGAAGCAGAAGAAGGAGAAGGAGAATGTGAAGTCTGGAGGGTGAATCAGAAGAAGCAGAAGAAGGAGAAGGAGAAGATGAAGTCTGGAGGGTGAATCAGAAGAAGCAGAAGAAGGAGAAGGAGAAGGTGAAGTCTGGAGGGTGAAACAGAAGAAGCAGAAGAAGGAGAAGGAGAAGGTGAAGTCTGGAGGGTGAATCAGAAGAAGCAGAAGAAGGAGAAGGAGAAGGTGAAGTCAGGAGGGTGAATCAGAAGAAGCAGAAGAAGGAGAAGGAGAAGGTGAAGTTAGGAGGGTGAATCAGAAGAAGCAGAAGAAGGAGAAGGAGCAGGTGAAGTCAGGGGGGTGAAGCAGAAGAAGTAGAAGAAGGAGAAGGAGAAGGTGAAGTCAGGACGGTGAAGCAGAAGAAGCAGAAGAAGGAGAAGGAGAAGGTGAAGTCTGGAGGGCGCAGCAGAAGAAGCAGAAGAAGGAGAAGGAGAAGCTGAAGTCTGGAGGGTGAAGCAGAAGATGCAGAAGAAGGAGAAGGAGAAGGTGAAGTCTGGAGGGTGAATCAGAAGAAGTAGAAGAAGGAGAAGGAGAAGGTGAAGTCAGGAGAGTGAAGCAGAAGAAGCAGAAGATGGAGAAGGAGAAGGTGAAGTCTGGAGGGCGAAGGAGAAGAAGCAGAAGAAGGAGAAGGAGAAGGTGAAGTCTGGAGGGTGAAGCAGAAGAAGCAGAAGAAGGAGAAGGAGAAGGTGAAGTCTGGAGGGTGAATCAGAAGAAGTAGAAGAAGGAGTAGGAGAAGGTGAAGTCAGGAGAGTGAAGCAGAAGGAGCAGAAGAAGGAGAAGGAGAAGGTGAAGTCTGGAGGGTGAAGCAGAAGAAGCAGAAGAAGGAGCAGGAGAAGGTGAAGTCTGGAGGGTGAAGCAGAAGAAGCAGAAGAAGGAGAAGGAGAAGGTGAAGTCAGGAGGGTGAATCAGAAGAAGTAGAAGAAGGAGAAGGAGAAGGTGAAGTCTGGAGGGTGAATCAGAAGAAGCAGAAGAAGGAGAAGGAGAAGGTGAAGTCTGGAGGGTGAATCAGAAGAAGCAGAAGAAGGAGAAGGAGAAGATGAAGTCTGGAGGGTGAATCAGAAGAAGTAGAAGAAGGAGAAGGAGAAGGTGAGGTCTGGAGGGTCAATCAGAAGAAGCAGAAGAAGGAGAAGGAGAAGGTGAAGTCTGGAGGGTGAATCAGAAGAAGCAGAAGAAGGAGAAGGAGAAGGTGAAGTCTGGAGGGTGAATTAGAAGAAGCAGAAGAAGGAGAAGGAGAAGGTGAAGTCAGGAGGGTGAATCAGAAGAAGCAGAAGAAGGAGAAGGAGAAGGTAAAGTTAGGAGGGTGAATCAGAAGAAGCAGAAGAAGGAGAAGGAGCAGGTGAAGTCAGGGGGGTGAAACAGAAGAAGTAGAAGAAGGAGAAGGAGAAGGTGAAGTCAGGAGGGTGAAGCAGAAGAAGCAGAAGAAGGAGAAGGAGAAGGTGAAGTCTGGAGGGCGCAGCAGAAGAAGCAGAAGAAGGAGAAGGAGAAGGTGAAGTCTGGAGGGTGAAGCAGAAGAAGCAGAAGAAGGAGAAGGAGAAGGTGAAGTCTGGAGGGTGAATCAGAAGAAGTAGAAGAAGGAGAAGGAGAAGGTGAAGTCAGGAGAGTGAAGCAGAAGAAGCAGAAGAAGGAGAAGGAGAAGGTGAAGTCTGGAGGGTGAAGCAGAAGAAGCAGAAGAAGGAGAAGGAGAAGGTGATGTCTGGAGGGCGAATCAGAAAAAGCAGAAGAAGGAGAAGGAGAAGGTGAAGTCTGGAGGGTGAAGCAGAAGAAGCAGAAGAAGGAGAAGGAGAAGGTGAAGTCTGGAGGGTGAAACAGAAGAAGCAGAAGAAGGAGAAGGAGAAGGTGAAGTCTGGAGGGTGAATCAGAAGAAGCAGAAGAAGGAGAAGGAGAAGGTGAAGTCAGGAGGGTGAATCAGAAGAAGCAGAAGAAGGAGAAGGAGAAGGTGAAGTTAGGAGGGTGATTCAGAAGAAGCAGAAGAAGGAGAAGGAGCAGGTGAAGTCAGGGGGGTGAAGCAGAAGAAGTAGAAGAAGGAGAAGGAGAAGGTGAAGTCAGGACGGTGAAGCAGAAGAAGCAGAAGAAGGAGAAGGAGAAGGTGAAGTCTGGAGGGCGCAGCAGAAGAAGCAGAAGAAGGAGAAGGAGAAGCTGAAGTCTGGAGGGTGAAGCAGAAGAAGCAGAAGAAGGAGAAGGAGAAGGTGAAGTCTGGAGGGTGAATCAGAAGAAGTAGAAGAAGGAGAAGGAGAAGGTGAAGTCAGGAGAGTGAAGCAGAAGAAGCAGAAGATGGAGAAGGAGAAGGTGAAGTCTGGAGGGCGAAGGAGAAGAAGCAGAAGAAGGAGAAGGAGAAGGTGAAGTCTGGAGGGTGAAGCAGAAGAAGCAGAAGAAGGAGAAGGAGAAGGTGAAGTCTGGAGGGTGAATCAGAAGAAGTACAAGAAGGAGTAGGAGAAGGTGAAGTCAGGAGAGTGAAGCAGAAGGAGCAGAAGAAGGAGAAGGAGAAGGTGAAGTCTGGAGGGTGAAGCAGAAGAAGCAGAAGAAGGAGCAGGAGAAGGTGAAGTCTGGAGGGTGAAGCAGAAGAAGCAGAAGAAGGAGAAGGAGAAGGTGAAGTCAGGAGGGTGAATCAGAAGAAGTAGAAGAAGGAGAAGGAGAAGGTGAAGTCTGGAGGTTGAATCAGAAGAAGCAGAAGAAGGAGAAGGAGAAGGTGAAGTCTGGAGGGTGAATCAGAAGAAGCAGAAGAAGGAGAAGGAGAAGATGAAGTCTGGAGGGTGAATCAGAAGAAGTAGAAGAAGGAGAAGGAGAAGGTGAGGTCTGGAGGGTCAATCAGAAGAAGCAGAAGAAGGAGAAGGAGAAGGTGAAGTCTGGAGGGTGAATCAGAAGAAGCAGAAGAAGGAGAAGGAGAAGGTGAAGTCTGGAGGGTGAATTAGAAGAAGCAGAAGAAGGAGAAGGAGAAGGTGAAGTCAGGAGGGTGAATCAGAAGAAGCAGAAGAAGGAGAAGGAGAAGGTAAAGTTAGGAGGGTGAATCAGAAGAAGCAGAAGAAGGAGAAGGAGCAGGTGAAGTCAGGGGGGTGAAACAGAAGAAGTAGAAGAAGGAGAAGGAGAAGGTGAAGTCAGGAGGGTGAAGCAGAAGAAGCAGAAGAAGGAGAAGGAGAAGGTGAAGTCTGGAGGGCGCAGCAGAAGAAGCAGAAGAAGGAGAAGGAGAAGGTGAAGTCTGGAGGGTGAAGCAGAAGAAGCAGAAGAAGGAGAAGGAGAAGGTGAAGTCTGGAGGGTGAATCAGAAGAAGTAGAAGAAGGAGAAGGAGAAGGTGAAGTCAGGAGAGTGAAGCAGAAGAAGCAGAAGAAGGAGAAGGAGAAGGTGAAGTCTGGAGGGTGAAGCAGAAGAAGCAGAAGAAGGAGAAGGAGAAGGTGATGTCTGGAGGGCGAATCAGAAGAAGCAGAAGAAGGAGAAGGAGAAGGTGAAGTCTGGAGGGTGAAGCAGAAGAAGCAGAAGAAGGAGAAGGAGAAGGTGAAGTCTGGAGGGTGAAACAGAAGAAGCAGAAGAAGGAGAAGGAGAAGGTGAAGTCTGGAGGGTGAATCAGAAGAAGCAGAAGAAGGAGAAGGAGAAGGTGAAGTCAGGAGGGTGAATCAGAAGAAGCAGAAGAAGGAGAAGGAGAAGGTGAAGTTAGGAGGGTGAATCAGAAGAAGCAGAAGAAGGAGAAGGAGCAGGTGAAGTCAGGGGGGTGAAGCAGAAGAAGTAGAAGAAGGAGAAGGAGAAGGTGAAGTCAGGACGGTGAAGCAGAAGAAGCAGAAGAAGGAGAAGGAGAAGGTGAAGTCTGGAGGGCGCAGCAGAAGAAGCAGAAGAAGGAGAAGGAGAAGCTGAAGTCTGGAGGGTGAAGCAGAAGAAGCAGAAGAAGGAGAAGGAGAAGGTGAAGTCTGGAGGGTGAATCAGAAGAAGTAGAAGAAGGAGAAGGAGAAGGTGAAGTCAGGAGAGTGAAGCAGAAGAAGCAGAAGATGGAGAAGGAGAAGGTGAAGTCTGGAGGGCGAAGGAGAAGAAGCAGAAGAAGGAGAAGGAGAAGGTGAAGTCTGGAGGGTGAAGCAGAAGAAGCAGAAGAAGGAGAAGGAGAAGGTGAAGTCTGGAGGGTGAATCAGAAGAAGTACAAGAAGGAGTAGGAGAAGGTGAAGTCAGGAGAGTGAAGCAGAAGGAGCAGAAGAAGGAGAAGGAGAAGGTGAAGTCTGGAGGGTGAAGCAGAAGAAGCAGAAGAAGGAGCAGGAGAAGGTGAAGTCTGGAGGGTGAAGCAGAAGAAGCAGAAGAAGGAGAAGGAGAAGGTGAAGTCAGGAGGGTGAATCAGAAGAAGTAGAAGAAGGAGAAGGAGAAGGTGAAGTCTGGAGGGTGAATCAGAAGAAGCAGAAGAAGGAGAAGGAGAAGGTGAAGTCTGGAGGGTGAATCAGAAGAAGCAGAAGAAGGAGAAGGAGAAGATGAAGTCTGGAGGGTGAATCAGAAGAAGTAGAAGAAGGAGAAGGAGAAGGTGAGGTCTGGAGGGTCAATCAGAAGAAGCAGAAGAAGGAGAAGGAGAAGGTGAAGTCTGGAGGGTGAATCAGAAGAAGCAGAAGAAGGAGAAGGAGAAGGTGAAGTCTGGAGGGTGAATTAGAAGAAGCAGAAGAAGGAGAAGGAGAAGATGAAGTCAGGAGGGTGAATCAGAAGAAGCAGAAGAAGGAGAAGGAGAAGGTAAAGTTAGGAGGGTGAATCAGAAGAAGCAGAAGAAGGAGAAGGAGCAGGTGAAGTCAGGGGGGTGAAACAGAAGAAGTAGAAGAAGGAGAAGGAGAAGGTGAAGTCAGGAGGGTGAAGCAGAAGAAGCAGAAGAAGGAGAAGGAGAAGGTGAAGTCTGGAGGGCGCAGCAGAAGAAGCAGAAGAAGGAGAAGGAGAAGGTGAAGTCTGGAGGGTGAAGCAGAAGAAGCAGAAGAAGGAGAAGGAGAAGGTGAAGTCTGGAGGGTGAATCAGAAGAAGTAGAAGAAGGAGAAGGAGAAGGTGAAGTCAGGAGAGTGAAGCAGAAGAAGCAGAAGAAGGAGAAGGAGAAGGTGAAGTCTGGAGGGTGAAGCAGAAGAAGCAGAAGAAGGAGAAGGAGAAGGTGATGTCTGGAGGGCGAATCAGAAGAAGCAGAAGAAGGAGAAGGAGAAGGTGAAGTCTGGAGGGTGAAGCAGAAGAAGCAGAAGAAGGAGAAGGAGAAGGTGATGTCTGGAGGGTGAATCGGAAGAAGTAGAAGAAGGAGAAGGAGAAGGTGAAGTCAGGAGGGTGAAGCAGAGGAAGCAGAAGAAGGAGAAGGAGAAGGTGAAGTCAGGAGGGTGAATCGGAAGAAGTAGAAGAAGGAGAAGGAGAAGGTGAAGTCTGGAGGGTGAATCAGAAGAAGTAGAAGAAGGAGAAGGAGAAGGTGAAGTCTTGAGGGTGAATCAGAAGAAGTAGAAGAAGGAGAAGGAGAAGGTGAAGTCAGGAGAGTGAAGCAGAAGAAGCAGAAGATGGAGAAGGAGAAGGTGAAGTCTGGAGGGCGAAGGAGAAGAAGCAGAAGAAGGAGAAGGAGAAGGTGAAGTCTGAAGGGTGAAGCAGAAGAAGCAGAAGAAGGAGAAGGAGAAGGTGAAGTCTGGAGGGTGAATCAGAAGAAGTACAAGAAGGAGTAGGAGAAGGTGAAGTCAGGAGGGTGAAGCAGAAGGAGCAGAAGAAGGAGAAGGAGAAGGTGAAGTCTGGAGGGTGAAGCAGAAGAAGCAGAAGAAGGAGCAGGAGAAGGTGAAGTCTGGAGGGTGAAGCAGAAGAAGCAGAAGAAGGAGAAGGAGAAGGTGAAGTCAGGAGGGTGAATCAGAAGAAGTAGAAGAAGGAGAAGGAGAAGGTGAAGTCTGGAGGGTGAATCAGAAGAAGCAGAAGAAGGAGAAGGAGAAGGTGAAGTCTGGAGGGAGAATCAGAAGAAGCAGAAGAAGGAGAAGGAGAAGATGAAGTCTGGAGGGTGAATCAGAAGAAGTAGAAGAAGGAGAAGGAGAAGGTGAGGTCTGGAGGGTCAATCAGAAGAAGCAGAAGAAGGAGAAGGAGAAGGTGAAGTCTGGAGGGTGAATCAGAAGAAGCAGAAGAAGGAGAAGGAGAAGGTGAAGTCTGGAGGGTGAATTAGAAGAAGCAGAAGAAGGAGAAGGAGAAGGTGAAGTCAGGAGGGTGAATCAGAAGAAGCAGAAGAAGGAGAAGGAGAAGGTAAAGTTAGGAGGGTGAATCAGAAGAAGCAGAAGAAGGAGAAGGAGCAGGTGAAGTCAGGGGGGTGAAACAGAAGAAGTAGAAGAAGGAGAAGGAGAAGGTGAAGTCAGGAGGGTGAAGCAGAAGAAGCAGAAGAAGGAGAAGGAGAAGGTGAAGTCTGGAGGGCGCAGCAGAAGAAGCAGAAGAAGGAGAAGGAGAAGGTGAAGTCTGGAGAGTGAAGCAGAAGAAGCAGAATAAGGAGAAGGAGAAGGTGAAGTCTGGAGGGTGAATCAGAAGAAGTAGAAGAAGGAGAAGGAGAAGGTGAAGTCAGGAGAGTGAAGCAGAAGAAGCAGAAGAAGGAGAAGGAGAAGGTGAAGTCTGGAGGGTGAAGCAGAAGAAGCAGAAGAAGGAGAAGGAGAAGGTGATGTCTGGAGGGCGAATCAGAAGAAGCAGAAGAAGGAGAAGGAGAAGGTGAAGTCTGGAGGGTGAAGCAGAAGAAGCAGAAGAAGGAGAAGGAGAAGGTGAAGTCTGGAGGGTGAATCAGAAGAAGTAGAAGAAGGAGAAGGAGAAGGTGAAGTCAGGAGGGTGAAGCAGAAGAAGCAGAAGAAGGAGAAGGAGAAGGTGAAGTCAGGAGGGTGAATCGGAAGAAGTAGAAGAAGGAGAAGGAGAAGGTGAAGTCTGGAGGGTGAATCAGAAGAAGTAGAAGAAGGAGAAGGAGAAGGTGAAGTCTGGAGGGTGAATCAGAAGAAGTAGAAGAAGGAGAAGGGGAAGGTGAAGTCTGGAGGGTGAATCAGAAGAAGCAGAAGAAGGAGAAGGAGAAGGTGAAGTCTGGAGGGAGAAGCAGAAGAAGTAGAAGAAGGAGAAGGAGAAGGTGAAGTCTGGAGGGTGAATCAGAAGAACTAGAAGAAGGAGAAGGAGAAGGTGAAGTCTGGAGGGTGAATCAGAAGAAGTAGAAGGAGGAGAAGGAGAAGGTGAAGTCTGGAGGGTGAATCAGAAGAAACAGAAGAAGGAGAAGGAGAAGGTGAAGTCTGGAGGGTGAATCAGAAGAAGTAGAAGAAGGAGAAGGAGAAGGTGTAGTCTGGAGGGTGAATCAGAAGAAGTAGACGAAGGAGAAGGAGAAGGTGAAGTCTGGAGGGTGAATCAGAAGAAGCAGAAGAAGGAGAAGGAGAAGGTGAAGTCTGGAGGGTGAATCAGAAGAAGTAGAAGAAGGAGAAGAAGAAGGTGAAGTCTGGAGGGTGAATCAGAAGAAGCAGAAGAAGGAGAAGGAGAAGGTGAAGTCTGGAGGGTGAATCAGAAGAAGCAGAAGAAGGAGAAGGAGAAGGTGAAGTCTGGAGGGTGAAACAGAAGAAGCAGAATAAGGAGAAGGAGAAGGTGAAGTCAGGAGGGTGAATCAGAAGAAGCAGAAGAAGGAGAAGGAGAAGGTGAAGTAAGGAGGGTGAATCAGAAGGAGCAGAAGAAGGAGAAGGAGAAGGTGAAGTCTGGAGTGTGAAGCAGAAGAAGCAAAAGAAGGAGAAGGAGAAGGTGAAGTCTGGAGGGTGAATCAGAAGAAGTAGAAGAAGGAGAAGGAGAAGGTGAAGTCTGGAGGGTGAAGCAGAAGAAGTAGAAGAAGGAGAAGGAGAAGGTGAAGTCAGGAGGGTGAATCAGAAGAAGTAGAAGAAGGAGAAGGAGAAGGTGAAGTCAGGAGGGTGAATCAGAAGAAGCAGAAGAAGGAGAAGGAGAAGGTGAAGTCTGGAGGGTGAATCAGAAGAATCAGAAGAAGGAGAAGGAGAAGTTGAAGTCTGGAGGGTGAATCAGAAGAAGCAGAAGAAAGAGAAGGAGAAGGTGAAGTCTGGAGGGTGAAGCAGAAGAAACAGAAGAAGGAGAAGGAGAAGGTGAAGACTGGAGGGTGAATCTGAAGAAGTAGAAGAAGGAGAAGGAGAAGGTGAAGTCTGGAGGGTGAATCAGAAGAAGTAGAAGAAGGAGAAGGAGAAGGTGAAGTCTGGAGGGTGAATCAGAAGAAGCAGAAGAAGGAGAAGGAGAAGGTGAAGTCTGGAGGGTGAATCAGAAGAAGCAGAAGAAGGAGAAGGAGAAGATGAAGTCTGGAGGGTGAATCAGAAGAAGCAGAAGAAGGAGAAGGAGAAGGTGAAGTCTGGAGGGTGAATCAGAAGAAGCAGAAGAAGGAGAAGGAGAAGGTGAAGTCTGGAGGGTGAATCAGAAGAATCAGAAGAAGGAGAAGGAGAGGGTGAAGTCTGGAGGGTGAATCAGAAGAAGCAGAAGAAAGAGAAGGAGAAGATGAAGTCTGGAGGGTGAAGCAGAAGAAACAGAAGAAGGAGAAGGAGAAGGTGAAGACTGGAGGGTGAATCTGAAGAAGGAGAAGAAGGAGAAGGAGAAGGTGAAGTCTGCAGGGTGAATCAGAAGAAGTAGAAGAAGGAGAAGGTGAAGTCTGGAGGGTGAATCAGAAGAAGCAGAAGAAGGAGAAGGAGAAGGTGAAGTCTGGAGGGTGAATCAGAAGAAGCAGAAGAAGGAGAAGGAGAAGATGAAGTCTGGAGGGTGAATCAGAAGAAGCAGAAGAAGGAGAAGGAGAAGGTGAAGTCTGGAGGGTGAAACAGAAGAAGCAGAAGAAGGAGAAGGAGAAGGTGAAGTCTGGAGGGTGAATCAGAAGAAGCAGAAGAAGGAGAAGGAGAAGGTGAAGTCAGGAGGGTGAATCAGAAGAAGCAGAAGAAGGAGAAGGAGAAGGTGAAGTTAGGAGGGTGAATCAGAAGAAGTAGAAGAAGGAGAAGGAGCAGGTGAAGTCAGGGGGTGAAGCAGAAGAAGTAGAAAAAGGAGAAGGAGAAGGTGAAGTCAGGACGGTGAAGCAGAAGAAGCAGAAGAAGGAGAAGGAGAAGGTGAAGTCTGGAGGGCGCAGCAGAAGAAGCAGAAGAAGGAGAAGGAGAAGGTGATGTCTGGAGGGTGAAGCAGAAGAAGCAGAAGAAGGAGAAGGAGAAGGTGAAGTCTGGAGGGTGAAT
Source organism: Somniosus microcephalus (assembly GCF_052327205.1). Taxonomy (NCBI): domain Eukaryota; kingdom Metazoa; phylum Chordata; class Chondrichthyes; order Squaliformes; family Somniosidae; genus Somniosus; species Somniosus microcephalus. Next base: position 112,108 of record NW_028225434.1, on the reverse strand, counting down.
CAGAAGAAGTAGAAGAAGGAGAAGGAGAAGGTGAAGTCAGGAGAGTGAAGGAGAAGAAGCAGAAGAAGGAGAAGGAGAAGGTGAAGTCTGGAGGGTGAAGCAGAAGAAGCAGAAGAAGGAGAAGGAGAAGGTGATGTCTGGAGGGCGAAGCAGAAGAAGCAGAAGAAGGAGAAGGAGAAGGTGAAGTCTGGAGGGTGAATCAGAAGAATCAGAAGAAGGAGAAGGAGAGGGTGAAGTCTGGAGGGTGAATCAGAAGAAGCAGAAGAAAGAGAAGGAGAAGGTGAAGTCTGGAGGGTGAAGCAGAAGAAACAGAAGAAGGAGAAGGAGAAGGTGAAGACTGGAGGGTGAATCTGAAGAAACAGAAGAAGGAGAAGGAGAAGGTGAAGTCTGGAGGGTGAATCAGAAGAAGTAGAAGAAGGAGAAGGAGAAGGTGTAGTCTGGAGGGTGAATCAGAAGAAGTAGACGAAGGAGAAGGAGAAGGTGAAGTCTGGAGGGTGAATCAGAAGAAGCAGAAGAAGGAGAAGGAGAAGGTGAAGTCTGGAGGGTGAATCAGAAGAAGTAGAAGAAGGAGAAGGAGAAGGTGAAGTCTGGAGGGTGAATCAGAAGAAGCAGAAGAAGGAGAAGGAGATTGTGAAGTCTGGAGGGTGAATCAGAAGAAGCAGAAGAAGGAGAAGGAGAAGGTGAAGTCTGGAGGGTGAAACAGAAGAAGCAGAATAAGGAGAAGGAGAAGGTGAAGTCAGGAGGGTGAATCAGAAGAAGCAGAAGAAGGAGAAGGAGAAGGTGAAGTAAGGAGGGTGAATCAGAAGAAGCAGAAGAAGGAGAAGGAGAAGGTGAAGTCTGGAGTGTGAAGCAGAAGAAGCAAAAGAAGGAGAAGGAGAAGGTGAAGTCTGGAGGGTGAATCAGAAGAAGTAGAAGAAGGAGAAGGAGAAGGTGAAGTCTGGAGGGTGAAGCAGAAGAAGTAGAAGAAGGAGAAGGAGAAGGTGAAGTCAGGAGGGTGAATCAGAAGAAGTAGAAGAAGGAGAAGGAGAAGGTGAAGTCAGGAGGGTGAATCAGAAGAAGCAGAAGAAGGAGAAGGAGAAGGTGAGGTCTGGAGGGTGAATCAGAAGAATCAGAAGAAGGAGAAGGAGAAGTTGAAGTCTGGAGGGTGAATCAGAAGAAGCAGAAGAAAGAGAAGGAGAAGGTGAAGTCTGGAGGGTGAAGCAGAAGAAACAGAAGAAGGAGAAGGAGAAGGTGAAGACTGGAGGGTGAATCTGAAGAAGTAGAAGAAGGAGAAGGAGAAGGTGAAGTCTGGAGGGTGAATCAGAAGAAGTAGAAGAAGGAGAAGGAGAAGGTGAAGTCTGGAGGGTGAATCAGAAGAAGCAGAAGAAGGAGAAGGAGAAGGTGAAGTCTGGAGGGTGAATCAGAAGAGGCAGAAGAAGGAGAAGGAGAAGATGAAGTCTGGAGGGTGAATCAGAAGAAGCAGAAGAAGGAGAAGGAGAAGGTGAAGTCTGGAGGGTGAATCAGAAGAATCAGAAGAAGGAGAAGGAGAGGGTGAAGTCTGGAGGGTGAATCAGAAGAAGCAGAAGAAAGAGAAGGAGAAGGTGAAGTCTGGATGGTGAAGCAGAAGAAACAGAAGAAGGAGAAGGAGAAGGTGAAGACTGGAGGGTGAATCTGAAGAAGGAGAAGAAGGAGAAGGAGAAGGTGAAGTCTGGAGGGTGAATCAGAAGAAGTAGAAGAAGGAGAAGGTGAAGTCTGGAGGGTGAATCAGAAGAAGCAGAAGAAGGAGAAGGAGAAGGTGAAGTCTGGAGGGTGAATCAGAAGAAGCAGAAGAAGGAGAAGGAGAAGATGAAGTCTGGAGGGTGAATCAGAAGAAGCAGAAGAAGGAGAAGGAGAAGGTGAAGTCTGGAGGGTGAAACAGAAGAAGCAGAAGAAGGAGAAGGAGAAGGTGAAGTCTGGAGGGTGAATCAGAAGAAGCAGAAGAAGGAGAAGGAGAAGGTGAAGTCAGGAGGGTGAATCAGAAGAAGCAGAAGAAGGAGAAGGAGAAGGTGAAGTTAGGAGGGTGAATCAGAAGAAGTAGAAGAAGGAGAAGGAGCAGGTGAAGTCAGGGGGTGAAGCAGAAGAAGTAGAAGAAGGAGAAGGAGAAGGTGAAGTCAGGACGGTGAAGCAGAAGAAGCAGAAGAAGGAGAAGGAGAAGGTGAAGTCTGGAGGGCGCAGCAGAAGAAGCAGAAGAAGGAGAAGGAGAAGGTGAAGTCTGGAGGGTGAAGCAGAAGAAGCAGAAGAAGGAGAAGGAGAAGGTGAAGTCTGGAGGGTGAATCAGAAGAAGTAGAAGAAGGAGAAGGAGAAGGTAAAGTCAGGAGAGTGAAGCAGAAGAAGCAGAAGAAGGAGAAGGAGAAGGTGAAGTCTGGAGGGTGAAGCAGAAGAAGCAGAAGAAGGAGAAGGAGAAGGTGATGTCTGGAGGGCGAAGCAGAAGAAGCAGAAGAAGGAGAAGGAGAAGGTGAAGTCTGGAGGGTGAATCAGAAGAATCAGAAGAAGGAGAAGGAGAGGGTGAAGTCTGGAGGGTGAATCAGAAGAAGCAGAAGAAAGAGAAGGAGAAGGTGAAGTCTGGAGGGTGAAGCAGAAGAAACAGAAGAAGGAGAAGGAGAAGGTGAAGACTGGAGGGTGAATCTGAAGAAGGAGAAGAAGGAGAAGGAGAAGGTGAAGTCTGGAGGGTGAATCAGAAGAAGTAGAAGAAGGAGAAGGTGAAGTCTGGAGGGTGAATCAGAAGAAGCAGAAGAAGGAGAAGGAGAAGGTGAAGTCTGGAGGGTGAATCAGAAGAAGCAGAAGAAGGAGAAGGAGAAGATGAAGTCTGGAGGGTGAATCAGAAGAAGCAGAAGAAGGAGAAGGAGAAGGTGAAGTCTGGAGGGTGAAACAGAAGAAGCAGAAGAAAGAGAAGGAGAAGGTGAAGTCTGGAGGGTGAAGCAGAAGAAACAGAAGAAGGAGAAGGAGAAGGTGAAGTCAGGAGGGTGAATCAGAAGAAGCAGAAGAAGGAGAAGGAGAAGGTGAAGTCTGGAGGGTGAATCAGAAGAATCAGAAGAAGGAGAAGGAGAAGTTGAAGTCTGGAGGGTGAATCAGAAGAAGCAGAAGAAAGAGAAGGAGAAGGTGAAGTCTGGAGGGTGAAGCAGAAGAAACAGAAGAAGGAGAAGGAGAAGGTGAAGACTGGAGGGTGAATCTGAAGAAGTAGAAGAAGGAGAAGGAGAAGGTGAAGTCTGGAGGGTGAATCAGAAGAAGTAGAAGAAGGAGAAGGAGAAGGTGAAGTCTGGAGGGTGAATCAGAAGAAGCAGAAGAAGGAGAAGGAAAAGGTGAAGTCTGGAGGGTGAATCAGAAGAGGCAGAAGAAGGAGAAGGAGAAGATGAAGTCTGGAGGGTGAATCAGAAGAAGCAGAAGAAGGAGAAGGAGAAGGTGAAGTCTGGAGGGTGAATCAGAAGAAGCAGAAGAAGGAGAAGGAGAAGGTGAAGTCTGGAGGGTGAATCAGAAGAATCAGAAGAAGGAGAAGGAGAGGGTGAAGTCTGGAGGGTGAATCAGAAGAAGCAGAAGAAAGAGAAGGAGAAGGTGAAGTCTGGAGGGTGAAGCAGAAGAAACAGAAGAAGGAGAAGGAGAAGGTGAAGACTGGAGGGTTAATCTGAAGAAGGAGAAGAAGGAGAAGGAGAAGGTGAAGTCTGGAGGGTGAATCAGAAGAAGTAGAAGAAGGAGAAGGTGAAGTCTGGAGGGTGAATCAGAAGAAGCAGAAGAAGGAGAAGGAGAAGGTGAAGTCTGGAGGGTGAATCAGAAGAAGCAGAAGAAGGAGAAGGAGAAGATGAAGTCTGGAGGGTGAATTAGAAGAAGCAGAAGAAGGTGAAGGAGAAGGTGAAGTCTGGAGGGTGAAACAGAAGAAGCAGAAGAAGGAGAAGGAGAAGGTGAAGTCTGGAGGGTGAATCAGAAGAAGCAGAAGAAGGAGAAGGAGAAGGTGAAGTCAGGAGGGTGAATCAGAAGAAGCAGAAGAAGGAGAAGGAGAAGGTGAAGTTAGGAGGGTGAATCAGAAGAAGTAGAAGAAGGAGAAGGAGCAGGTGAAGTCAGGGGGTGAAGCAGAAGAAGTAGAAGAAGGAGAAGGAGAAGGTGAAGTCAGGACGGTGAAGCAGAAGAAGCAGAAGAAGGAGAAGGAGAAGGTGAAGTCTGGAGGGCGCAGCAGAAGAAGCAGAAGAAGGAGAAGGAGAAGGTGAAGTCTGGAGGGTGAAGCAGAAGAAGCAGAAGAAGGAGAAGGAGAAGGTGAAGTCTGGAGGGTGAATCAGAAGAAGTAGAAGAAGGAGAAGGAGAAGGTGAAGTCAGGAGAGTGAAGCAGAAGAAGCAGAAGAAGGAGAAGGAGAACGTGAAGTCTGGAGGGTGAAGCAGAAGAAGCAGAAGAAGGAGAAGGAGAAGGTGATGTCTGGAGGGCGAAGCAGAAGAAGCAGAAGAAGGAGAAGGAGAAGGTGAAGTCTGGAGGGTGAATCAGAAGAATCAGAAGAAGGAGAAGGAGAGGGTGAAGTCTGGAGGGTGAATCAGAAGAAGCAGAAGAAAGAGAAGGAGAAGGTGAAGTCTGGAGGGTGAAGCAGAAGAAACAGAAGAAGGAGAAGGAGAAGGTGAAGACTGGAGGGTGAATCTGAAGAAGGAGAAGAAGGAGAAGGAGAAGGTGAAGTCTGGAGGGTGAATCAGAAGAAGTAGAAGAAGGAGAAGGTGAAGTCTGGAGGGTGAATCAGAAGAAGCAGAAGAAGGAGAAGGAGAAGGTGAAGTCTGGAGGGTGAATCAGAAGAAGCAGAAGAAGGAGAAGGAGAAGATGAAGTCTGGAGGGTGAATCAGAAGAAGCAGAAGAAGGAGAAGGAGAAGGTGAAGTCTGGAGGGTGAAACAGAAGAAGCAGAAGAAGGAGAAGGAGAAGGTGAAGTCTGGAGGGTGAATCAGAAGAAGCAGAAGAAGGAGAAGGAGAAGGTGAAGTCAGGAGGGTGAATCAGAAGAAGCAGAAGAAGGAGAAGGAGAAGGTGAAGTTAGGAGGGTGAATCAGAAGAAGCAGAAGAAGGAGAAGGAGCAGGTGAAGTCAGGGGGTGAAGCAGAAGAAGTAGAAGAAGGAGAAGGAGAAGGTGAAGTCAGGACGGTGAAGCAGAAGAAGCAGAAGAAGGAGAAGGAGAAGGTGAAGTCTGGAGGGCGCAGCAGAAGAAGCAGAAGAAGGAGAAGGAGAAGGTGAAGTCTGGAGGGTGAAGCAGAAGAAGCAGAAGAAGGAGAAGGAGAAGGTGAAGTCTGGAGGGTGAATCAGAAGAAGTAGAAGAAGGAGAAGGAGAAGGTGAAGTCAGGAGAGTGAAGCAGAAGAAGCAGAAGAAGGAGAAGGAGAAGGTGAAGTCTGGAGGGTGAAGCAGAAGAAGCAGAAGAAGGAGAAGGAGAAGGTGATGTCTGGAGGGCGAAGCAGAAGAAGCAGAAGAAGGAGAAGGAGAAGGTGAAGTCTGGAGGGTGAAGCAGAGGAAGCAGAAGAAGGAGAAGGAGAAGGTGAAGTCTGGAGGGTGATTCAGAAGAAGTAGAAGAAGGAGAAGGAGAAGGTGAAGTCAGGAGGGTGAAGCAGAAGAAGCAGAAGAAGGAGAAGGAGAAGGTGAAGTCAGGAGGGTGAATCGGAAGAAGTAGAAGAAGGAGAAGGAGAAGGTGAAGTCTGGAAGGTGAATCAGAAGAAGTAGAAGAAGGAGAAGTAGAAGGTGAAGTCTGGAGGGTGAATCAGAAGAAGTAGAAGAAGGAGAAGGAGAAGGTGAAGTCTGGAGGGTGAATCAGAAGAAGCAGAAGAAGGAGAAGGAGAAGGTGATGTCTGGAGGGCGAATCAGAAGAAGCAGAAGAAGGAGAAGGAGAAGGTGAAGTCTGGAGGGTGAAGCAGAAGAAGCAGAAGAAGGAGAAGGAGAAGGTGAAGTCTGGAGGGTGAATCAGAAGAAGTAGAAAAAGGAGAAGGAGAAGGTGAAGTCAGGAGGGTGAAGCAGAAGAAGCAGAAGAAGGAGAAGGAGAAGGTGAAGTCAGGAGGGTGAATCGGAAGAAGTAGAAGAAGGAGAAGGAGAAGGTGAAGTCTGGAGGGTGAATCAGAAGAAGTAGAAGAAGGAGAAGGAGAAGGTGAAGTCTGGAGGGTGAATCAGAAGAAGTAGAAGAAGGAGAAGGGGAAGGTGAAGTCTGGAGGGTGAATCAGAAGAAGCAGAAGAAGGAGAAGGAGAAGGTGAAGTCTGGAGGGAGAAGCAGAAGAAGTAGAAGAAGGAGAAGGAGAAGGTGAAGTCTGGAGGTTGAATCAGAAGAAGTAGAAGAAGGAGAAGGAGAAGGTGAAGTCTGGAGGGTGAATCAGAAGAAGTAGAAGAAGGAGAAGGAGAAGGTGAAGTCTGGAGGGTGAATCAGAAGAAACAGAAGAAGGAGAAGGAGAAGGTGAAGTCTGGAGGGTGAATCAGAAGAAGTAGAAGAAGGAGAAGGAGAAGGTGTAGTCTGGAGGGTGAATCAGAAGAAGTGGACGAAGGAGAAGGAGAAGGTGAAGTCTGGAGGGTGAATCAGAAGAAGCAGAAGAAGGAGAAGGAGAAGGTGAAGTCTGGAGGGTGAATCAGAAGAAGTAGAAGAAGGAGAAGGAGAAGGTGAAGTCTGGAGGGTGAATCAGAAGAAGCAGAAGAAGGAGAAGGAGAAGGTGAAGTCTGGAGGGTGAATCAGAAGAAGCAGAAGAAGGAGAAGGAGAAGGTGAAGTCTGGAGGGTGAAACAGAAGAAGCAGAATAAGGAGAAGGAGAAGGTGAAGTCAGGAGGGTGAATCAGAAGAAGCAGAAGAAGGAGAAGGAGAAGGTGAAGGAAGGAGGGTGAATCAGAAGAAGCAGAAGAAGGAGAAGGAGAAGGTGAAGTCTGGAGTGTGAAGCAGAAGAAGCAAGAGAAGGAGAAGGTGAAGTCTGGAGGGTGAATCAGAAGAAGTAGAAGAAGGAGAAGGAGAAGGTGAAGTCTGGAGGGTGAAGCAGAAGAAGTAGAAGAAGGAGAAGGAGAAGGTGAAGTCAGGAGGGTGAATCAGAAGAAGTAGAAGAAGGAGAAGGAGAAGGTGAAGTCAGGAGGGTGAATCAGAAGAAGCAGAAGAAGGAGAAGGAGAAGGTGAAGTCTGGAGGGTGAATCAGAAGAATCAGAAGAAGGAGAAGGAGAAGTTGAAGTCTAGAGGGTGAATCAGAAGAAGCAGAAGAAAGAGAAGGAGAAGGTGAAGTTTGGAGGGTGAAGCAGAAGAAACAGAAGAAGGAGAAGGAGAAGGTGAAGACTGGAGGGTGAATCTGAAGAAGTAGAAGAAGGAGAAGGAGAAGGTGAAGTCTGGAGGGTGAATCAGAGAAGTAGAAGAAGGAGAAGGAGAAGGTGAAGTCTGGAGGGTGAATCAGAAGAAGCAGAAGAAGGAGAAGGAGAAGATGAAGTCTGGAGGGTGAATCAGAAGAAGCAGAAGAAGGAGAAGGAGAAGGTGAAGTCTGGAGGGTGAATCAGAAGAAGCAGAAGAAGGAGAAGGAGAAGGTGAAGTCTGGAGGGTGAATCAGAAGAATCAGAAGAAGGAGAAGGAGAGGGTGAAGTCTGGAGGGTGAATCAGAAAAAGCAGAAGAAAGAGAAGGAGAAGGTGAAGTCTGGAGGGTGAAGCAGAAGAAACAGAAGAAGGAGAAGGAGAAGGTGAAGACTGGAGGGTGAATCTGAAGAAGTAGAAGAAGGAGAAGGAGAAGGTGAAGTCTGGAGGGTGAATCAGAAGAAGTAGAAGAAGGAGAAGGAGAAGGTGAAGTCTGGAGGGTGAATCAGAAGAAGCAGAAGAAGGAGAAGGAGAAGGTGAAGTCTGGAGGGTGAATCAGAAGAAGCAGAAGAAGGAGAAGGAGAAGATGAAGTCTGGAGGGTGAATCAGAAGAAGCAGAAGAAGGAGAAGGAGAAGGTGAAGTCTGGAGGGTGAAACAGAAGAAGCAGAAGAAGGAGAAGGAGAAGGTGAAGTCTGGAGGGTGAATCAGAAGAAGCAGAAGAAGGAGAAGGAGAAGGTGAAGTCAGGAGGGTGAATCAGAAGAAGCAGAAGAAGGAGAAGGAGAAGGTGAAGTTAGGAGGGTGAATCAGAAGAAGCAGAAGAAGGAGAAGGAGCAGGTGAAGTCAGGGGCGTGAAGCAGAAGAAGTAGAAGAAGGAGAAGGAGAAGGTGAAGTCAGGACGGTGAAGCAGAAGAAGCAGAAGAAGGAGAAGGAGAAGGTGAAGTCTGGAGGGCGCAGCAGAAGAAGCAGAAGAAGGAGAAGGAGAAGGTGAAGTCTGGAGGGTGAAGCAGAAGAAGCAGAAGAAGGAGAAGGAGAAGGTGAAGTCTGGAGGGTGAATCAGAAGAAGTAGAAGAAGGAGAAGGAGAAGGTGAAGTCAGGAGAGTGAAGCAGAAGATGCAGAAGAAGGAGAAGGAGAAGGTGAAGTCTGGAGGGTGAAGCAGAAGAAGCAGAAGAAGGAGAAGGAGCAGGTGATGTCTGGAGGTCGAAGCAGAAGAAGCAGAAGAAGGAGAAGGAGAAGGTGAAGTCTGGAGGGTGAAGCAGAGGAAGCAGAAGAAGGAGAAGGAGAAGGTGAAGTCTGGAGGGTGAATCAGAAGAAGTAGAAGAAGGAGAAGGAGAAGGTGAAGTCAGGAGGGTGAAGCAGAAGCAGCAGAAGAAGGAGAAGGAGAAGGTGAAGTCAGGAGGGTGAGTCGGAAGAAGTAGAAGAAGGAGAAGGAGAAGGTGAAGTCTGGAGGGTGAATCAGAAGAAGTAGAAGAAGGAGAAGTAGAAGGTGAAGTCTGGATGGTGAATCAGAAGAAGTAGAAGAAGGAGAAGGAGAAGGTGAAGTCTGGAGGGTGAATCAGAAGAAGCAGAAGAAGGAGAAGGAGAAGGTGAAGTCTGGAGGGAGAAGCAGAAGAAGTAGAAGAAGGAGAAGGAGAAGGTGAAGTCTGGAGGGTGAATCAGAAGAAGTAGAAGAAGGAGAAGGAGAAGGTGAAGTCTGGAGGGTGAATCAGAAGAAGCAGAAGAAGGAGAAGGAGAAGGTGAAGTCTGGAGGGTGAATCAGAAGAAGCAGAAGAAGGAGAAGGAGAAGGTGAAGTCTGGAGGGTGAAACAGAAGAAGCAGAATAAGGAGAAGGAGAAGGTGAAGTCAGGAGGGTGAATCAGAAGAAGCAGAAGAAGGAGAAGGAGAAGGTGAAGTAAGGAGGGTGAATCAGAAGAAGCAGAAGAAGGAGAAGGAGAAGGAGAAGTCTGGAGTGTGAAGCAGAAGAAGCAAAAGAAGGAGAAGGAGAAGGTGAAGTCTGGAGGGTGATTCAGAAGAAGTAGAAGAAGGAGAAGGAGAAGGTGAAGTCTGGAGGGTGAAGCAGAAGAAGTAGAAGAAGGAGAAGGAGAAGGTGAAGTCAGGAGGGTGAATCAGAAGAAGTAGAAGAAGGAGAAGGAGAAGGTGAAGTCAGGAGGGTGAATCAGAAGAAGCAGAAGAAGGAGAAGGAGAAGGTGAAGTCTGGAGGGTGAATCAGAAGAATCAGAAGAAGGAGAAGGAGAAGGTGAAGTCTGGAGGGTGAATCAGAAGAAGCAGAAGAAAGAGAAGGAGAAGGTGAAGTCTGGAGGGTGAATCAGAAGAAGCAGAAGAAGGAGAAGGAGAAGGTGAAGTCTGGAGGGAGAAGCAGAAGAAGTAGAAGAAGGAGAAGGAGAAGGTGAAGTCTGGAGGGTGAATCAGAAGAAGTAGAAGAAGGAGAAGGAGAAGGTGAAGTCTGGAGGGTGAATCAGAAGAAGTAGAAGAAGGAGAAGGAGAAGGTGAAGTCTGGAGGGTGAATCAGAAGAAACAGAAGAAGGAGAAGGAGAAGGTGAAGTCTGGAGGGTGAATCAGAAGAAGTAGAAGAAGGAGAAGGAGAAGGTGTAGTCTGGAGGGTGAATCAGAAGAAGTAGACGAAGGAGAAGGAGAAGGTGAAGTCTGGAGGGTGAACCAGAAGAAGCAGAAGAAGGAGAAGGAGAAGGTGAAGTCTGGAGGGTGAATCAGAAGAAGTAGAAGAAGGAGAAGGAGAAGGTGAAGTCTGGAGGGTGAATCAGAAGAAGCAAAAGAAGGAGAAGGAGAAGGTGAAGTCTGGAGGGTGAAACAGAAGAAGCAGAATAAGGAGAAGGAGAAGGTGAAGTCAGGAGGGTGAATCAGAAGAAGCAGAAGAAGGAGAAGGAGAAGGTGAAGTAAGGAGGGTGAATCAGAAGAAGCAGAAGAAGGAGAAGGAGAAGGTGAAGTCTGGAGTGTGAAGCATAAGAAGCAAAAGAAGGAGAAGGAGAAGTTGAAGTCTGGAGGGTGAATCAGAAGAAGCAGAAGAAAGAGAAGGAGAAGGTGAAGTCTGGAGGGTGAAGCAGAAGAAACAGAAGAAGGAGAAGGAGAAGGTGAAGACTGGAGGGTGAATCTGAAGAAGTAGAAGAAGGAGAAGGAGAAGGTGAAGTCTGGAGGGTGAATCAGAAGAAGTAGAAGAAGGAGAAGGAGAAGGTGAAGTCTGGAGGGTGAATCAGAAGAAGCAGAAGAAGGAGAAGGAGAAGGTGAAGTCTGGAGGGTGAATCAGAAGAAGCAGAAGAAGGAGAAGGAGAAGATGAAGTCTGGAGGGTGAATCAGAAGAAGCAGAAGAAGGAGAAGGAGAAGGTGAAGTCTGGAGGGTGAATCAGAAGAAGCAGAAGAAGGAGAAGGAGAAGGTGAAGTCTGGAGGGTGAATCAGAAGAATCAGAAGAAGGAGAAGGAGAGGGTGAAGTCTGGAGGGTGAATCAGAAGAAGCAGAAGAAAGAGAAGGAGAAGGTGAAGTCTGGAGGGTGAAGCAGAAGAAACAGAAGAAGGAGAAGGAGAAGGTGAAGACTGGAGGGTGAATCTGAAGAAGGAGAAGAAGGAGAAGGAGAAGGTGAAGTCTGGAGGGTGAATCAGAAGAAGTAGAAGAAGGAGAAGGTGAAGTCTGGAGGGTGAATCAGAAGAAGCAGAAGAAGGAGAAGGAGAAGGTGAAGTCTGGAGGGTGAATCAGAAGAAGCAGAAGAAGGAGAAGGAGAAGATGAAGTCTGGAGGGTGAATCAGAAGAAGCAGAAGAAGGAGAAGGAGAAGGTGAAGTCTGGAGGGTGAAACAGAAGAAGCAGAAGAAGGAGAAGGAGAAGGTGAAGTCTGGAGGGTGAATCAGAAGAAGCAGAAGAAGGAGAAGGAGAAGGTGAAGTCAGGAGGGTGAATCAGAAGAAGCAGAAGAAGGAGAAGGAGAAGGTGAAGTTAGGAGGGTGAATCAGAAGAAGTAGAAGAAGGAGAAGGAGCAGGTGAAGTCAGGGTGTGAAGCAGAAGAAGTAGAAAAAGGAAAAGGAGAAGGTGAAGTCAGGACGGTGAAGCAGAAGAAGCAGAAGAAGGAGAAGGAGAAGGTGAAGTCTGGAGGGCGCAGCAGAAGAAGCAGAAGAAGGAGAAGGAGAAGGTGATGTCTGGAGGGTGAAGCAGAAGAAGCAGAAGAAGGAGAAGGAGAAGGTGAAGTCTGGAGGGTGAATCAGAAGAAGTAGAAGAAGGAGAAGGAGAAGGTGAAGTCAGGAGAGTGAAGGAGAAGAAGCAGAAGAAGGAGAAGGAGAAGGTGAAGTCTGGAGGGTGAAGCAGAAGAAGCAGAAGAAGGAGAAGGAGAAGGTGATGTCTGGAGGGCGAAGCAGAAGAAGCAGAAGAAGGAGAAGGAGAAGGTGAAGTCTGGAGGGTGAATCAGAAGAATCAGAAGAAGGAGAAGGAGAGGGTGAAGTCTGGAGGGTGAATCAGAAGAAGCAGAAGAAAGAGAAGGAGAAGGTGAAGTCTGGAGGGTGAAGCAGAAGAAACAGAAGAAGGAGAAGGAGAAGGTGAAGACTGGAGGGTGAATCTGAAGAAACAGAAGAAGGAGAAGGAGAAGGTGAAGTCTGGAGGGTGAATCAGAAGAAGTAGAAGAAGGAGAAGGAGAAGGTGTAGTCTGGAGGGTGAATCAGAAGAAGTAGACGAAGGAGAAGGAGAAGGTGAAGTCTGGAGGGTGAATCAGAAGAAGCAGAAGAAGGAGAAGGAGAAGGTGAAGTCTGGAGGGTGAATCAGAAGAAGTAGAAGAAGGAGAAGGAGAAGGTGAAGTCTGGAGGGTGAATCAGAAGAAGCAGAAGAAGGAGAAGGAGATTGTGAAGTCTGGAGGGTGAATCAGAAGAAGCAGAAGAAGGAGAAGGAGAAGGTGAAGTCTGGAGGGTGAAACAGAAGAAGCAGAATAAGGAGAAGGAGAAGGTGAAGTCAGTAGGGTGAATCAGAAGAAGCAGAAGAAGGAGAAGGAGAAGGTGAAGTAAGGAGGGTGAATCAGAAGAAGCAGAAGAAGGAGAAGGAGAAGGTGAAGTCTGGAGTGTGAAGCAGAAGAAGCAAAAGAAGGAGAAGGAGAAGGTGAAGTCTGGAGGGTGAATCAGAAGAAGTAGAAGAAGGAGAAGGAGAAGGTGAAGTCTGGAGGGTGAAGCAGAAGAAGTAGAAGAAGGAGAAGGAGAAGGTGAAGTCAGGAGGGTGAATCAGAAGAAGTAGAAGAAGGAGAAGGAGAAGGTGAAGTCAGGAGGGTGAATCAGAAGAAGCAGAAGAAGGAGAAGGAGAAGGTGAAGTCTGGAGGGTGAATCAGAAGAATCAGAAGAAGGAGAAGGAGAAGTTGAAGTCTGGAGGGTGAATCAGAAGAAGCAGAAGAAAGAGAAGGAGAAGGTGAAGTCTGGAGGGTGAAGCAGAAGAAACAGAAGAAGGAGAAGGAGAAGGTGAAGACTGGAGGGTGAATCTGAAGAAGTAGAAGAAGGAGAAGGAGAAGGTGAAGTCTGGAGGGTGAATCAGAAGAAGTAGAAGAAGGAGAAGGAGAAGGTGAAGTCTGGAGGGTGAATCAGAAGAAGCAGAAGAAGGAGAAGGAGAAGGTGAAGTCTGGAGGGTGAATCAGAAGAGGCAGAAGAAGGAGAAGGAGAAGATGAAGTCTGGAGGGTGAATCAGAAGAAGCAGAAGAAGGAGAAGGAGAAGGTGAAGTCTGGAGGGTGAATCAGAAGAAGCAGAAGAAGGAGAAGGAGAAGGTGAAGTCTGGAGGGTGAATCAGAAGAATCAGAAGAAGGAGAAGGAGAGGGTGAAGTCTGGAGGGTGAATCAGAAGAAGCAGAAGAAAGAGAAGGAGAAGGTGAAGTCTGGAGGGTGAAGCAGAAGAAACAGAAGAAGGAGAAGGAGAAGGTGAAGACTGGAGGGTGAATCTGAAGAAGGAGAAGAAGGAGAAGGAGAAGGTGAAGTCTGGAGGGTGAATCAGAAGAAGCAGAAGAAGGAGAAGGAGAAGGTGAAGTCTGGAGGGTGAATCAGAAGAAGCAGAAGAAGGAGAAGGAGAAGATGAAGTCTGGAGGGTGAATCAGAAGAAGCAGAAGAAGGAGAAGGAGAAGGTGAAGTCTGGAGGGTGAAACAGAAGAAGCAGAAGAAGGAGAAGGAGAAGGTGAAGTCAGGAGGGTGAATCAGAAGAAGTAGAAGAAGGAGAAGGAGAAGGTGAAGTCAGGATGGTGAATCAGAAGAAGCAGAAGAAGGAGAAGGAGAAGGTGAAGTCTGGAGGGTGAATCAGAAGAATCAGAAGAAGGAGAAGGAGAAGGTGAAGTCTGGAGGGTGAATCAGAAGAAGCAGAAGAAAGAGAAGGAGAAGGTGAAGTCTGGAGGGTGAATCAGAAGAAGCAGAAGAAGGAGAAGGAGAAGGTGAAGTCTGGAGGGAGAAGCAGAAGAAGTAGAAGAAGGAGAAGGAGAAGGTGAAGTCTGGAGGGTGAATCAGAAGAAGTAGAAGAAGGAGAAGGAGAAGGTGAAGTCTGGAGGGTGAATCAGAAGAAGTAGAAGAAGGAGAAGGAGAAGGTGAAGTCTGGAGGGTGAATCAGAAGAAACAGAAGAAGGAGAAGGAGAAGGTGAAGTCTGGAGGGTGAATCAGAAGAAGTAGAAGAAGGAGAAGGAGAAGGTGTAGTCTGGAGGGTGAATCAGAAGAAGTAGACGAAGGAGAAGGAGAAGGTGAAGTCTGGAGGGTGAACCAGAAGAAGCAGAAGAAGGAGAAGGAGAAGGTGAAGTCTGGAGGGTGAATCAGAAGAAGTAGAAGAAGGAGAAGGAGAAGGTGAAGTCTGGAGGGTGAATCAGAAGAAGCAAAAGAAGGAGAAGGAGAAGGTGAAGTCTGGAGGGTGAAACAGAAGAAGCAGAATAAGGAGAAGGAGAAGGTGAAGTCAGGAGGGTGAATCAGAAGAAGCAGAAGAAGGAGAAGGAGAAGGTGAAGTAAGGAGGGTGAATCAGAAGAAGCAGAAGAAGGAGAAGGAGAAGGTGAAGTCTGGAGTGTGAAGCATAAGAAGCAAAAGAAGGAGAAGGAGAAGTTGAAGTCTGGAGGGTGAATCAGAAGAAGCAGAAGAAAGAGAAGGAGAAGGTGAAGTCTGGAGGGTGAAGCAGAAGAAACAGAAGAAGGAGAAGGAGAAGGTGAAGACTGGAGGGTGAATCTGAAGAAGTAGAAGAAGGAGAAGGAGAAGGTGAAGTCTGGAGGGTGAATCAGAAGAAGTAGAAGAAGGAGAAGGAGAAGGTGAAGTCTGGAGGGTGAATCAGAAGAAGCAGAAGAAGGAGAAGGAGAAGGTGAAGTCTGGAGGGTGAATCAGAAGAAGCAGAAGAAGGAGAAGGAGAAGATGAAGTCTGGAGGGTGAATCAGAAGAAGCAGAAGAAGGAGAAGGAGAAGGTGAAGTCTGGAGGGTGAATCAGAAGAAGCAGAAGAAGGAGAAGGAGAAGGTGAAGTCTGGAGGGTGAATCAGAAGAATCAGAAGAAGGAGAAGGAGAGGGTGAAGTCTGGAGGGTGAATCAGAAGAAGCAGAAGAAAGAGAAGGAGAAGGTGAAGTCTGGAGGGTGAAGCAGAAGAAACAGAAGAAGGAGAAGGAGAAGGTAAAGACTGGAGGGTGAATCTGAAGAAGGAGAAGAAGGAGAAGGAGAAGGTGAAGTCTGGAGGGTGAATCAGAAGAAGTAGAAGAAGGAGAAGGTGAAGTCTGGAGGGTGAATCAGAAGAAGCAGAAGAAGGAGAAGGAGAAGGTGAAGTCTGGAGGGTGAATCAGAAGAAGCAGAAGAAGGAGAAGGAGAAGATGAAGTCTGGAGGGTGAATCAGAAGAAGCAGAAGAAGGAGAAGGAGAAGGTGAAGTCTGGAGGGTGAAACAGAAGAAGCAGAAGAAGGAGAAGGAGAAGGTGAAGTCTGGAGGGTGAATCAGAAGAAGCAGAAGAAGGAGAAGGAGAAGGTGAAGTCAGGAGGGTGAATCAGAAGAAGCAGAAGAAGGAGAAGGAGAAGGTGAAGTTAGGAGGGTGAATCAGAAGAAGTAGAAGAAGGAGAAGGAGCAGGTGAAGTCAGGGTGTGAAGCAGAAGAAGTAGAAAAAGGAGAAGGAGAAGGTGAAGTCAGGACGGTGAAGCAGAAGAAGCAGAAGAAGGAGAAGGAGAAGGTGAAGTCTGGAGGGCGCAGCAGAAGAAGCAGAAGAAGGAGAAGGAGAAGGTGATGTCTGGAGGGTGAAGCAGAAGAAGCAGAAGAAGGAGAAGGAGAAGGTGAAGTCTGGAGGGTGAATCAGAAGAAGTAGAAGAAGGAGAAGGAGAAGGTGAAGTCAGGAGAGTGAAGGAGAAGAAGCAGAAGAAGGAGAAGGAGAAGGTGAAGTCTGGAGGGTGAAGCAGAAGAAGCAGAAGAAGGAGAAGGAGAAGGTGATGTCTGGATGGCGAAGCAGAAGAAGCAGAAGAAGGAGAAGGAGAAGGTGAAGTCTGGAGGGTGAATCAGAAGAATCAGAAGAAGGAGAAGGAGAGGGTGAAGTCTGGAGGGTGAATCAGAAGAAGCAGAAGAAAGAGAAGGAGAAGGTGAAGTCTGGAGGGTGAAGCAGAAGAAACAGAAGAAGGAGAAGGAGAAGGTGAAGACTGGAGGGTGAATCTGAAGAAACAGAAGAAGGAGAAGGAGAAGGTGAAGTCTGGAGGGTGAATCAGAAGAAGTAGAAGAAGGAGAAGGAGAAGGTGTAGTCTGGAGGGTGAATCAGAAGAAGTAGACGAAGGAGAAGGAGAAGGTGAAGTCTGGAGGGTGAATCAGAAGAAGCAGAAGAAGGAGAAGGAGAAGGTGAAGTCTGGAGGGTGAATCAGAAGAAGTAGAAGAAGGAGAAGGAGAAGGTGAAGTCTGGAGGGTGAATCAGAAGAAGCAGAAGAAGGAGAAGGAGATTGTGAAGTCTGGAGGGTGAATCAGAAGAAGCAGAAGAAGGAGAAGGAGAAGGTGAAGTCTGGAGGGTGAAACAGAAGAAGCAGAATAAGGAGAAGGAGAAGGTGAAGTCAGTAGGGTGAATCAGAAGAAGCAGAAGAAGGAGAAGGAGAAGGTGAAGTAAGGAGGGTGAATCAGAAGAAGCAGAAGAAGGAGAAGGAGAAGGTGAAGTCTGGAGTGTGAAGCAGAAGAAGCAAAAGAAGGAGAAGGAGAAGGTGAAGTCTGGAGGGTGAATCAGAAGAAGTAGAAGAAGGAGAAGGAGAAGGTGAAGTCTGGAGGGTGAAGCAGAAGAAGTAGAAGAAGGAGAAGGAGAAGGTGAAGTCAGGAGGGTGAATCAGAAGAAGTAGAAGAAGGAGAAGGAGAAGGTGAAGTCAGGAGGGTGAATCAGAAGAAGCAGAAGAAGAAGAAGGAGAAGGTGAAGTCTGGAGGGTGAATCAGAAGAATCAGAAGAAGGAGAAGGAGAAGTTGAAGTCTGGAGGGTGAATCAGAAGAAGCAGAAGAAGGAGAAGGAGAAGGTGAAGACTGGAGGGTGAATCTGAAGAAGTAGAAGAAGGAGAAGGAGAAGGTGAAGTCTGGAGGGTGAATCAGAAGAAGTAGAAGAAGGAGAAGGAGAAGGTGAAGTCTGGAGGGTGAATCAGAAGAAGCAGAAGAAGGAGAAGGAGAAGGTGAAGTCTGGAGGGTGAATCAGAAGAGGCAGAAGAAGGAGAAGGAGAAGATGAAGTCTGGAGGGTGAATCAGAAGAAGCAGAAGAAGGAGAAGGAGAAGGTGAAGTCTGGAGGGTGAATCAGAAGAAGCAGAAGAAGGAGAAGGAGAAGGTGAAGTCTGGAGGGTGAATCAGAAGAATCAGAAGAAGGAGAAGGAGAGGGTGAAGTCTGGAGGGTGAATCAGAAGAAGCAGAAGAAAGAGAAGGAGAAGGTGAAGTCTGGAGGGTGAAGCAGAAGAAACAGAAGAAGGAGAAGGAGAAGGTGAAGACTGGAGGGTGAATCTGAAGAAGGAGAAGAAGGAGAAGGAGAAGGTGAAGTCTGGAGGGTGAATCAGAAGAAGTAGAAGAAGGAGAAGGTGAAGTCTGGAGGGTGAATCAGAAGAAGCAGAAGAAGGAGAAGGAGAAGGTGAAGTCTGGAGGGTGAATCAGAAGAAGCAGAAGAAGGAGAAGGAGAAGATGAAGTCTGGAGGGTGAATCAGAAGAAGCAGAAGAAGGAGAAGGAGAAGGTGAAGTCTGGAGGGTGAAACAGAAGAAGCAGAAGAAGGAGAAGGAGAAGGTGAAGTCTGGAGGGTGAATCAGAAGAAGCAGAAGAAGGAGAAGGAGAAGGTGAAGTCAGGAGGGTGAATCAGAAGAAGCAGAAGAAGGAGAAGGAGAAGGTGAAGTTAGGAGGGTGAATCAGAAGAAGTAGAAGAAGGAGAAGGAGCAGGTGAAGTCAGGGGGTGAAGCAGAAGAAGTAGAAGAAGGAGAAGGAGAAGGTGAAGTCAGGACGGTGAAGCAGAAGAAGCAGAAGAAGGAGAAGGAGAAGGTGAAGTCTGGAGGGCGCAGCAGAAGAAGCAGAAGAAGGAGAAGGAGAAGGTGAAGTCTGGAGGGTGAAGCAGAAGAAGCAGAAGAAGGAGAAGGAGAAGGTGAAGTCTGGAGGGTGAATCAGAAGAAGTAGAAGAAGGAGAAGGAGAAGGTGAAGTCAGGAGAGTGAAGCAGAAGAAGCAGAAGAAGGAGAAGGAGAAGGTGAAGTCTGGAGGGTGAAGCAGAAGAAGCAGAAGAAGGAGAAGGAGAAGGTGATGTCTGGAGGGCGAAGCAGAAGAAGCAGAAGAAGGAGAAGGAGAAGGTGAAGTCTGGAGGGTGAATCAGAAGAATCAGAAGAAGGAGAAGGAGAGGGAGAAGTCTGGAGGGTGAATCAGAAGAAGCAGAAGAAAGAGAAGGAGAAGGTGAAGTCTGGAGGGTGAAGCAGAAGAAACAGAAGAAGGAGAAGGAGAAGGTGAAGACTGGAGGGTGAATCTGAAGAAGGAGAAGAAGGAGAAGGAGAAGGTGAAGTCTGGAGGGTGAATCAGAAGAAGTAGAAGAAGGAGAAGGTGAAGTCTGGAGGGTGAATCAGAAGAAGCAGAAGAAGGAGAAGGAGAAGGTGAAGTCTGGAGGGTGAATCGGAAGAAGCAGAAGAAGGAGAAGGAGAAGATGAAGTCTGGAGGGTGAATCAGAAGAAGCAGAAGAAGGAGAAGGAGAAGGTGAAGTCTGGAGGGTGAAACAGAAGAAGCAGAGTAAAGAGAAGGAGAAGGTGAAGTCTGGAGGGTGAAGCAGAAGAAACAGAAGAAGGAGAAGGAGAAGGTGAAGTCAGGAGGGTGAATCAGAAGAAGCAGAAGAAGGAGAAGGAGAAGGTGAAGTCTGGAGGGTGAATCAGAAGAATCAGAAGAAGGAGAAGGAGAAGTTGAAGTCTGGAGGGTGAATCAGAAGAAGCAGAAGAAAGAGAAGGAGAAGGTGAAGTCTGGAGGGTGAAGCAGAAGAAACAGAAGAAGGAGAAGGAGAAGGTGAAGACTGGAGGGTGAATCTGAAGAAGTAGAAGAAGGAGAAGGAGAAGGTGAAGTCTGGAGGGTGAATCAGAAGAAGTAGAAGAAGGAGAAGGAGAAGGTGAAGTCTGGAGGGTGAATCAGAAGAAGCAGAAGAAGGAGAAGGAGAAGGTGAAGTCTGGAGGGTGAATCAGAAGAGGCAGAAGAAGGAGAAGGAGAAGATGAAGTCTGGAGGGTGAATCAGAAGAAGCAGAAGAAGGAGAAGGAGAAGGTGAAGTCTGGAGGGTGAATCAGAAGAAGCAGAAGAAGGAGAAGGAGAAGGTGAAGTCTGGAGGGTGAATCAGAAGAATCAGAAGAAGGAGAAGGAGAGGGTGAAGTCTGGAGGGTGAATCAGAAGAAGCAGAAGAAAGAGAAGGAGAAGGTGAAGTCTGGAGGGTGAAGCAGAAGAAACAGAAGAAGGAGAAGGAGAAGGTGAAGACTGGAGGGTGAATCTGAAGAAGGAGAAGAAGGAGAAGGAGAAGGTGAAGTCTGGAGTGTGAATCAGAAGAAGTAGAAGAAGGAGAAGGTGAAGTCTGGAGGGTGAATCAGAAGAAGCAGAAGAAGGAGAAGGAGAAGGTGAAGTCTGGAGGGTGAATCAGAAGAAGCAGAAGAAGGAGAAGGAGAAGATGAAGTCTGGAGGGTGAATTAGAAGAAGCAGAAGAAGGTGAAGGAGAAGGTGAAGTCTGGAGGGTGAAACAGAAGAAGCAGAAGAAGGAGAAGAAGAAGGTGAAGTCTGGAGGGTGAATCAGAAGAAGCAGAAGAAGGAGAAGGAGAAGGTGAAGTCAGGAGGGTGAATCAGAAGAAGCAGAAGAAGGAGAAGGAGAAGGTGAAGTTAGGAGGGTGAATCAGAAGAAGTAGAAGAAGGAGAAGGAGCAGGTGAAGTCAGGGGGTGAAGCAGAAGAAGTAGAAGAAGGAGAAGGAGAAGGTGAAGTCAGGACGGTGAAGCAGAAGAAGCAGAAGAAGGAGAAGGAGAAGGTGAAGTCTGGAGGGCGCAGCAGAAGAAGCAGAAGAAGGAGAAGGAGAAGGTGAAGTCTGGAGGGTGAAGCAGAAGAAGCAGAAGAAGGAGAAGGAGAAGGTGAAGTCTGGAGGGTGAATCAGAAGAAGTAGAAGAAGGAGAAGGAGAAGGTGAAGTCAGGAGAGTGAAGCAGAAGAAGCAGAAGAAGGAGAAGGAGAAGGTGAAGTCTGGAGGGTGAAGCAGAAGAAGCAGAAGAAGGAGAAGGAGAAGGTGATGTCTGGAGGGCGAAGCAGAAGAAGCAGAAGAAGGAGAAGGAGAAGGTGAAGTCTGGAGGGTGAATCAGAAGAATCAGAAGAAGGAGAAGGAGAGGGTGAAGTCTGGAGGGTGAATCAGAAGAAGCAGAAGAAAGAGAAGGAGAAGGTGAAGTCTGGAGGGTGAAGCAGAAGAAACAGAAGAAGGAGAAGGAGAAGGTGAAGACTGGAGGGTGAATCTGAAGAAGGAGAAGAAGAAGAAGGAGAAGGTGAAGTCTGGAGGGTGAATCAGAAGAAGTAGAAGAAGGAGAAGGAGAAGGTGAAGTCTGGAGGGTGAATCAGAAGAAGCAGAAGAAGGAGAAGGAGAAGGTGAAGTCTGGAGGGTGAATCAGAAGAGGCAGAAGAAGGAGAAGGAGAAGATGAAGTCTGGAGGGTGAATCAGAAGAAGCAGAAGAAGGAGAAGGAGAAGGTGAAGTCTGGAGGGTGAATCAGAAGAAGCAGAAGAAGGAGAAGGAGAAGGTGAAGTCTGGAGGGTGAATCAGAAGAATCAGAAGAAGGAGAAGGAGTGGGTGAAGTCTGGAGGGTGAATCAGAAGAAGCAGAAGAAAGAGAAGGAGAAGGTGAAGTCTGGAGGGTGAAGCAGAAGAAACAGAAGAAGGAGAAGGAGAAGGTGAAGACTGGAGGGTGAATCTGAAGAAGGAGAAGAAGGAGAAGGAGAAGGTGAAGTCTGGAGGGTGAATCAGAAGAAGTAGAAGAAGGAGAAGGTGAAGTCTGGAGGGTGAATCAGAAGAAGCAGAAGAAGGAGAAGGAGAAGGTGAAGTCTGGAGGGTGAATCAGAAGAAGCAGAAGAAGGAGAAGGAGAAGATGAAGTCTGGAGGGTGAATCAGAAGAAGCAGAAGAAGGAGAAGGAGAAGGTGAAGTCTGGAGGGTGAAACAGAAGAAGCAGAAGAAGGAGAAGGAGAAGGTGAAGTCAGGAGGGTGAATCAGAAGAAGTAGAAGAAGGAGAAGGAGAAGGTGAAGTCAGGAGGGTGAATCAGAAGAAGCAGAAGAAGGAGAAGGAGAAGGTGAAGTCTGGAGGGTGAATCAGAAGAATCAGAAGAAGGAGAAGGAGAAGGTGAAGTCTGGAGGGTGAATCAGAAGAAGCAGAAGAAAGAGAAGGAGAAGGTGAAGTCTGGAGGGTGAATCAGAAGAAGCAGAAGAAGGAGAAGGAGAAGGTGAAGTCTGGAGGGAGAAGCAGAAGAAGTAGAAGAAGGAGAAGGAGAAGGTGAAGTCTGGAGGGTGAATCAGAAGAAGTAGAAGAAGGAGAAGGAGAAGGTGAAGTCTGGAGGGTGAATCAGAAGAAGTAGAAGAAGGAGAAGGAGAAGGTGAAGTCTGGAGGGTGAATCAGAAGAAACAGAAGAAGGAGAAGGAGAAGGTGAAGTCTGGAGGGTGAATCAGAAGAAGTAGAAGAAGGAGAAGGAGAAGGTGTAGTCTGGAGGGTGAATCAGAAGAAGTAGACGAAGGAGAAGGAGAAGGTGAAGTCTGGAGGGTGAACCAGAAGAAGCAGAAGAAGGAGAAGGAGAAGGTGAAGTCTGGAGGGTGAATCAGAAGAAGTAGAAGAAGGAGAAGGAGAAGGTGAAGTCTGGAGGGTGAATCAGAAGAAGCAAAAGAAGGAGAAGGAGAAGGTGAAGTCTGGAGGGTGAAACAGAAGAAGCAGAATAAGGAGAAGGAGAAGGTGAAGTCAGGAGGGTGAATCAGAAGAAGCAGAAGAAGGAGAAGGAGAAGGTGAAGTAAGGAGGGTGAATCAGAAGAAGCAGAAGAAGGAGAAGGAGAAGGTGAAGTCTGGAGTGTGAAGCATAAGAAGCAAAAGAAGGAGAAGGAGAAGTTGAAGTCTGGAGGGTGAATCAGAAGAAGCAGAAGAAAGAGAAGGAGAAGGTGAAGTCTGGAGGGTGAAGCAGAAGAAACAGAAGAAGGAGAAGGAGAAGGTGAAGACTGGAGGGTGAATCTGAAGAAGTAGAAGAAGGAGAAGGAGAAGGTGAAGTCTGGAGGGTGAATCAGAAGAAGTAGAAGAAGGAGAAGGAGAAGGTGAAGTCTGGAGGGTGAATCAGAAGAAGCAGAAGAAGGAGAAGGAGAAGGTGAAGTCTGGAGGGTGAATCAGAAGAAGCAGAAGAAGGAGAAGGAGAAGATGAAGTCTGGAGGGTGAATCAGAAGAAGCAGAAGAAGGAGAAGGAGAAGGTGAAGTCTGGAGGGTGAATCAGAAGAAGCAGAAGAAGGAGAAGGAGAAGGTGAAGTCTGGAGGGTGAATCAGAAGAATCAGAAGAAGGAGAAGGAGAGGGTGAAGTCTGGAGGGTGAATCAGAAGAAGCAGAAGAAAGAGAAGGAGAAGGTGAAGTCTGGAGGGTGAAGCAGAAGAAACAGAAGAAGGAGAAGGAGAAGGTGAAGACTGGAGGGTGAATCTGAAGAAGGAGAAGAAGGAGAAGGAGAAGGTGAAGTCTGGAGGGTGAATCAGAAGAAGTAGAAGAAGGAGAAGGTGAAGTCTGGAGGGTGAATCAGAAGAAGCAGAAGAAGGAGAAGGAGAAGGTGAAGTCTGGAGGGTGAATCAGAAGAAGCAGAAGAAGGAGAAGGAGAAGATGAAGTCTGGAGGGTGAATCAGAAGAAGCAGAAGAAGGAGAAGGAGAAGGTGAAGTCTGGAGGGTGAAACAGAAGAAGCAGAAGAAGGAGAAGGAGAAGGTGAAGTCTGGAGGGTGAATCAGAAGAAGCAGAAGAAGGAGAAGGAGAAGGTGAAGTCAGGAGGGTGAATCAGAAGAAGCAGAAGAAGGAGAAGGAGAAGGTGAAGTTAGGAGGGTGAATCAGAAGAAGTAGAAGAAGGAGAAGGAGCAGGTGAAGTCAGGGTGTGAAGCAGAAGAAGTAGAAAAAGGAGAAGGAGAAGGTGAAGTCAGGACGGTGAAGCAGAAGAAGCAGAAGAAGGAGAAGGAGAAGGTGAAGTCTGGAGGGCGCAGCAGAAGAAGCAGAAGAAGGAGAAGGAGAAGGTGATGTCTGGAGGGTGAAGCAGAAGAAGCAGAAGAAGGAGAAGGAGAAGGTGAAGTCTGGAGGGTGAATCAGAAGAAGTAGAAGAAGGAGAAGGAGAAGGTGAAGTCAGGAGAGTGAAGGAGAAGAAGCAGAAGAAGGAGAAGGAGAAGGTGAAGTCTGGAGGGTGAAGCAGAAGAAGCAGAAGAAGGAGAAGGAGAAGGTGATGTCTGGAGGGCGAAGCAGAAGAAGCAGAAGAAGGAGAAGGAGAAGGTGAAGTCTGGAGGGTGAATCAGAAGAATCAGAAGAAGGAGAAGGAGAGGGTGAAGTCTGGAGGGTGAATCAGAAGAAGCAGAAGAAAGAGAAGGAGAAGGTGAAGTCTGGAGGGTGAAGCAGAAGAAACAGAAGAAGGAGAAGGAGAAGGTGAAGACTGGAGGGTGAATCTGAAGAAACAGAAGAAGGAGAAGGAGAAGGTGAAGTCTGGAGGGTGAATCAGAAGAAGTAGAAGAAGGAGAAGGAGAAGGTGTAGTCTGGAGGGTGAATCAGAAGAAGTAGACGAAGGAGAAGGAGAAGGTGAAGTCTGGAGGGTGAATCAGAAGAAGCAGAAGAAGGAGAAGGAGAAGGTGAAGTCTGGAGGGTGAATCAGAAGAAGTAGAAGAAGGAGAAGGAGAAGGTGAAGTCTGGAGGGTGAATCAGAAGAAGCAGAAGAAGGAGAAGGAGATTGTGAAGTCTGGAGGGTGAATCAGAAGAAGCAGAAGAAGGAGAAGGAGAAGGTGAAGTCTGGAGGGTGAAACAGAAGAAGCAGAATAAGGAGAAGGAGAAGGTGAAGTCAGTAGGGTGAATCAGAAGAAGCAGAAGAAGGAGAAGGAGAAGGTGAAGTAAGGAGGGTGAATCAGAAGAAGCAGAAGAAGGAGAAGGAGAAGGTGAAGTCTGGAGTGTGAAGCAGAAGAAGCAAAAGAAGGAGAAGGAGAAGGTGAAGTCTGGAGGGTGAATCAGAAGAAGTAGAAGAAGGAGAAGGAGAAGGTGAAGTCTGGAGGGTGAAGCAGAAGAAGTAGAAGAAGGAGAAGGAGAAGGTGAAGTCAGGAGGGTGAATCAGAAGAAGTAGAAGAAGGAGAAGGAGAAGGTGAAGTCAGGAGGGTGAATCAGAAGAAGCAGAAGAAGGAGAAGGAGAAGGTGAAGTCTGGAGGGTGAATCAGAAGAATCAGAAGAAGGAGAAGGAGAAGTTGAAGTCTGGAGGGTGAATCAGAAGAAGCAGAAGAAGGAGAAGGAGAAGGTGAAGACTGGAGGGTGAATCTGAAGAAGTAGAAGAAGGAGAAGGAGAAGGTGAAGTCTGGAGGGTGAATCAGAAGAAGTAGAAGAAGGAGAAGGTGAAGGTGAAGTCTGGAGGGTGAATCAGAAGAAGCAGAAGAAGGAGAAGGAGAAGGTGAAGTCTGGAGGGTGAATCAGAAGAGGCAGAAGAAGGAGAAGGAGAAGATGAAGTCTGGAGGGTGAATCAGAAGAAGCAGAAGAAGGAGAAGGAGAAGGTGAAGTCTGGAGGGTGAATCAGAAGAAGCAGAAGAAGGAGAAGGAGAAGGTGAAGTCTGGAGGGTGAATCAGAAGAATCAGAAGAAGGAGAAGGAGAGGGTGAAGTCTGGAGGGTGAATCAGAAGAAGCAGAAGAAAGAGAAGGAGAAGGTGAAGTCTGGAGGGTGAAGCAGAAGAAACAGAAGAAGGAGAAGGAGAAGGTGAAGACTGGAGGGTGAATCTGAAGAAGGAGAAGAAGGAGAAGGAGAAGGTGAAGTCTGGAGGGTGAATCAGAAGAAGTAGAAGAAGGAGAAGGTGAAGTCTGGAGGGTGAATCAGAAGAAGCAGAAGAAGGAGAAGGAGAAGGTGAAGTCTGGAGGGTGAATCAGAAGAAGCAGAAGAAGGAGAAGGAGAAGATGAAGTCTGGAGGGTGAATCAGAAGAAGCAGAAGAAGGAGAAGGAGAAGGTGAAGTCTGGAGGGTGAAACAGAAGAAGCAGAAGAAGGAGAAGGAGAAGGTGAAGTCTGGAGGGTGAATCAGAAGAAGCAGAAGAAGGAGAAGGAGAAGGTGAAGTCAGGAGGGTGAATCAGAAGAAGCAGAAGAAGGAGAAGGAGAAGGTGAAGTTAGGAGGGTGAATCAGAAGAAGTAGAAGAAGGAGAAGGAGCAGGTGAAGTCAGGGGGTGAAGCAGAAGAAGTAGAAGAAGGAGAAGGAGAAGGTGAAGTCAGGACGGTGAAGCAGAAGAAGCAGAAGAAGGAGAAGGAGAAGGTGAAGTCTGGAGGGCGCAGCAGAAGAAGCAGAAGAAGGAGAAGGAGAAGGTGAAGTCTGGAGGGTGAAGCAGAAGAAGCAGAAGAAGGAGAAGGAGAAGGTGAAGTCTGGAGGGTGAATCAGAAGAAGTAGAAGAAGGAGAAGAAGAAGGTGAAGTCAGGAGAGTGAAGCAGAAGAAGCAGAAGAAGGAGAAGGAGAAGGTGAAGTCTGGAGGGTGAAGCAGAAGAAGCAGAAGAAGGAGAAGGAGAAGGTGATGTCTGGAGGGCGAAGCAGAAGAAGCAGAAGAAGGAGAAGGAGAAGGTGAAGTCTGGAGGGTGAATCAGAAGAATCAGAAGAAGGAGAAGGAGAGGGAGAAGTCTGGAGGGTGTATCAGAAGAAGCAGAAGAAAGAGAAGGAGAAGGTGAAGTCTGGAGGGTGAAGCAGAAGAAACAGAAGAAGGAGAAGGAGAAGGTGAAGACTGGAGGGTGAATCTGAAGAAGGAGAAGAAGGAGAAGGAGAAGGTGAAGTCTGGAGGGTGAATCAGAAGAAGTAGAAGAAGGAGAAGGTGAAGTCTGGAGGGTGAATCAGAAGAAGCAGAAGAAGGAGAAGGAGAAGGTGAAGTCTGGAGGGTGAATCGGAAGAAGCAGAAGAAGGAGAAGGAGAAGATGAAGTCTGGAGGGTGAATCAGAAGAAGCAGAAGAAGGAGAAGGAGAAGGTGAAGTCTGGAGGGTGAAACAGAAGAAGCAGAGTAAAGAGAAGGAGAAGGTGAAGTCTGGAGGGTGAAGCAGAAGAAACAGAAGAAGGAGAAGGAGAAGGTGAAGTCAGGAGGGTGAATCAGAAGAAGCAGAAGAAGGAGAAGGAGAAGGTGAAGTCTGGAGGGTGAATCAGAAGAATCAGAAGAAGGAGAAGGAGAAGTTGAAGTCTGGAGGGTGAATCAGAAGAAGCAGAAGAAAGAGAAGGAGAAGGTGAAGTCTGGAGGGTGAAGCAGAAGAAACAGAAGAAGGAGAAGGAGAAGGTGAAGACTGGAGGGTGAATCTGAAGAAGTAGAAGAAGGAGAAGGAGAAGGTGAAGTCTGGAGGGTGAATCAGAAGAAGTAGAAGAAGGAGAAGGAGAAGGTGAAGTCTGGAGGGTGAATCAGAAGAGGCAGAAGAAGGAGAAGGAGAAGGTGAAGTCTGGAGGGTGAATCAGAAGAGGCAGAAGAAGGAGAAGGAGAAGATGAAGTCTGGAGGGTGAATCAGAAGAAGCAGAAGAAGGAGAAGGAGAAGGTGAAGTCTGGAGGGTGAATCAGAAGAAGCAGAAGAAGGAGAAGGAGAAGGTGAAGTCTGGAGGGTGAATCAGAAGAATCAGAAGAAGGAGAAGGAGAGGGTGAAGTCTGGAGGGTGAATCAGAAGAAGCAGAAGAAAGAGAAGGAGAAGGTGAAGTCTGGAGGGTGAAGCAGAAGAAACAGAAGAAGGAGAAGGAGAATGTGAAGACTGGAGGGTGAATCTGAAGAAGGAGAAGAAGGAGAAGGAGAAGGTGAAGTCTGGAGGGTGAATCAGAAGAAGTAGAAGAAGGAGAAGGTGAAGTCTGGAGGGTGAATCAGAAGAAGCAGAAGAAGGAGAAGGAGAAGGTGAAGTCTGGAGGGTGAATCAGAAGAAGCAGAAGAAGGAGAAGGAGAAGATGAAGTCTGGAGGGTGAATTAGAAGAAGCAGAAGAAGGTGAAGGAGAAGGTGAAGTCTGGAGGGTGAAACAGAAGAAGCAGAAGAAGGAGAAGAAGAAGGTGAAGTCTGGAGGGTGAATCAGAAGAAGCAGAAGAAGGAGAAGGAGAAGGTGAAGTCAGGAGGGTGAATCAGAAGAAGCAGAAGAAGGAGAAGGAGAAGGTGAAGTTAGGAGGGTGAATCAGAAGAAGTAGAAGAAGGAGAAGGAGCAGGTGAAGTCAGGGGGTGAAGCAGAAGAAGTAGAAGAAGGAGAAGGAGAAGGTGAAGTCAGGACGGTGAAGCAGAAGAAGCAGAAGAAGGAGAAGGAGAAGGTGAAGTCTGGAGGGCGCAGCAGAAGAAGCAGAAGAAGGAGAAGGAGAAGGTGAAGTCTGGAGGGTGAAGCAGAAGAAGCAGAAGAAGGAGAAGGAGAAGGTGAAGTCTGGAGGGTGAATCAGAAGAAGTAGAAGAAGGAGAAGGAGAAGGTGAAGTCAGGAGAGTGAAGCAGAAGAAGCAGAAGAAGGAGAAGGAGAAGGTGAAGTCTGGAGGGTGAAGCAGAAGAAGCAGAAGAAGGAGAAGGAGAAGGTGATGTCTGGAGGGCGAAGCAGAAGAAGCAGAAGAAGGAGAAGGAGAAGGTGAAGTCTGGAGGGTGAATCAGAAGAATCAGAAGAAGGAGAAGGAGAGGGTGAAGTCTGGAGGGTGAATCAGAAGAAGCAGAAGAAAGAGAAGGAGAAGGTGAAGTCTGGAGGGTGAAGCAGAAGAAACAGAAGAAGGAGAAGGAGAAGGTGAAGACTGGAGGGTGAATCTGAAGAAGGAGAAGAAGAAGAAGGAGAAGGTGAAGTCTGGAGGGTGAATCAGAAGAAGTAGAAGAAGGAGAAGGTGAAGTCTGGAGGGTGAATCAGAAGAAGCAGAAGAAGGAGAAGGAGAAGGTGAAGTCTGGAGGGTGAATCAGAAGAAGCAGAAGAAGGAGAAGGAGAAGATGAAGTCTGGAGGGTGAATCAGAAGAAGCAGAAGAAGGAGAAGGAGAAGGTGAAGTCTGGAGGGTGAAACAGAAGAAGCAGAAGAAGGAGAAGGAGAAGGTGAAGTCTGGAGGGTGAATCAGAAGAAGCAGTAGAAGGAGAAGGAGAAGGTGAAGTCAGGAGGGTGAATCAGAAGAAGCAGAAGAAGGAGAAGGAGAAGGTGAAGTTAGGAGGGTGAATCAGAAGAAGCAGAAGAAGGAGAAGGAGCAGGTGAAGTCAGGGGGTGAAGCAGAAGAAGTAGAAGAAGGAGAAGGAGAAGGTGAAGTCAGGACGGTGAAGCAGAAGAAGCAGAAGAAGGAGAAGGAGAAGGTGAAGTCTGGAGGGCGCAGCAGAAGAAGCAGAAGAAGGAGAAGGAGAAGGTGAAGTCTGGAGGGTGAAGCAGAAGAAGCAGAAGAAGGAGAAGGAGAAGGTGAAGTCTGGAGGGTGAATCAGAAGAAGTAGAAGAAGGAGAAGGAGAAGGTGAAGTCAGGAGAGTGAAGCAGAAGAAGCAGAAGAAGGAGAAGGAGAAGGTGAAGTCTGGAGGGTGAAGCAGAAGAAGCAGAAGAAGGAGAAGGAGAAGGTGATGTCTGGAGGGCGAAGCAGAAGAAGCAGAAGAAGGAGAAGGAGAAGGTGAAGTCTGGAGGGTGAAGCAGAGGAAGCAGAAGAAGGAGAAGGAGAAGGTGAAGTCTGGAGGGTGAATCAGAAGAAGTAGAAGAAGGAGAAGGAGAAGGTGAAGTCAGGAGGGTGAAGCAGAAGAAGCAGAAGAAGGAGAAGGAGAAGGTGAAGTCAGGAGGGTGAATCGGAAGAAGTAGAAGAAGGAGAAGGAGAAGGTGAAGTCTGGAGGGTGAATCAGAAGAAGTAGAAGAAGGAGAAGTAGAAGGTGAAGTCTGGAGGGTGAATCAGAAGAAGTAGAAGAAGGAGAAGGAGAAGGTGAAGTCTGGAGGGTGAATCAGAAGAAGCAGAAGAAGGAGAAGGAGAAGGTGATGTCTGGAGGGCGAATCAGAAGAAGCAGAAGAAGGAGAAGGAGAAGGTGAAGTCTGGAGGGTGAAGCAGAAGAAGCAGAAGAAGGAGAAGGAGAAGGTGAAGTCTGGAGGGTGAATCAGAAGAAGTAGAAGAAGGAGAAGGAGAAGGTGAAGTCAGGAGGGTGAAACAGAAGAAGCAGAAGAAGGAGAAGGAGAAGGTGAAGTCTGGAGGGTGAATCAGAAGAAGTAGAAGAAGGAGAAGGAGAAGGTGAAGTCTGGAGGGTGAATCAGAAGAAGCAGAAGAAGGAGAAGGAGAAGGTGAAGTCTGGAGGGTGAATCAGAAGAAGCAGAAGAAGGAGAAGGAGAAGGTGAAGTCTGGAGGGTGAAACAGAAGAAGCAGAATAAGGAGAAGGAGAAGGTGAAGTCAGGAGGGTGAATCAGAAGAAGCAGAAGAAGGAGAAGGAGAAGGTGAAGGAAGGAGGGTGAATCAGAAGAAGCAGAAGAAGGAGAAGGAGAAGGTGAAGTCTGGAGTGTGAAGCAGAAGAAGCAAGAGAAGGAGAAGGTGAAGTCTGGAGGGTGAATCAGAAGAAGTAGAAGAAGGAGAAGGAGAAGGTGAAGTCTGGAGGGTGAAGCAGAAGAAGTAGAAGAAGGAGAAGGAGAAGGTGAAGTCAGGAGGGTGAATCAGAAGAAGTAGAAGAAGGAGAAGGAGAAGGTGAAGTCAGGAGGGTGAATCAGAAGAAGCAGAAGAAGGAGAAGGAGAAGGTGAAGTCTGGAGGGTGAATCAGAAGAATCAGAAGAAGGAGAAGGAGAAGTTGAAGTCTAGAGGGTGAATCAGAAGAAGCAGAAGAAAGAGAAGGAGAAGGTGAAGTTTGGAGGGTGAAGCAGAAGAAACAGAAGAAGGAGAAGGAGAAGGTGAAGACTGGAGGGTGAATCTGAAGAAGTAGAAGAAGGAGAAGGAGAAGGTGAAGTCTGGAGGGTGAATCAGAGAAGTAGAAGAAGGATAAGGAGAAGGTGAAGTCTGGAGGGTGAATCAGAAGAAGCAGAAGAAGGAGAAGGAGAAGGTGAAGTCTGGAGGGTGAATCAGAAGGAGCAGAAGAAGGAGAAGGAGAAGATGAAGTCTGGAGGGTGAATCAGAAGAAGCAGAAGAAGGAGAAGGAGAAGGTGAAGTCTGGAGGGTGAATCAGAAGAAGCAGAAGAAGGAGAAGGAGAAGGTGAAGTCTGGAGGGTGAATCAGAAGAATCAGAAGAAGGAGAAGGAGAGGGTGAAGTCTGGAGGGTGAATCAGAAAAAGCAGAAGAAGGAGAAGGAGAAGGTGAAGTCTGGAGGGTGAAGCAGAAGAAACAGAAGAAGGAGAAGGAGAAGGTGAAGACTGGAGGGTGAATCTGAAGAAGTAGAAGAAGGAGAAGGAGAAGGTGAAGTCTGGAGGGTGAATCAGAAGAAGTAGAAGAAGGAGAAGGAGAAGGTGAAGTCTGGAGGGTGAATCAGAAGAAGCAGAAGAAGGAGAAGGAGAAGGTGAAGTCTGGAGGGTGAATCAGAAGAAGCAGAAGAAGGAGAAGGAGAAGATGAAGTCTGGAGGGTGAATCAGAAGAAGCAGAAGAAGGAGAAGGAGAAGGTGAAGTCTGGAGGGTGAAACAGAAGAAGCAGAAGAAGGAGAAGGAGAAGGTGAAGTCTGGAGGGTGAATCAGAAGAAGCAGAAGAAGGAGAAGGAGAAGGTGAAGTCAGGAGGGTGAATCAGAAGAAGCAGAAGAAGGAGAAGGAGAAGTTGAAGTTAGGAGGGTGAATCAGAAGAAGCAGAAGAAGGAGAAGGAGCAGGTGAAGTCAGGGGCGTGAAGCAGAAGAAGTAGAAGAAGGAGAAGGAGAAGGTGAAGTCAGGACGGTGAAGCAGAAGAAGCAGAAGAAGGAGAAGGAGAAGGTGAAGTCTGGAGGGCGCAGCAGAAGAAGCAGAAGAAGGAGAAGGAGAAGGTGAAGTCTGGAGGGTGAAGCAGAAGAAGCAGAAGAAGGAGAAGGAGAAGGTGAAGTCTGGAGGGTGAATCAGAAGAAGTAGAAGAAGGAGAAGGAGAAGGTGAAGTCAGGAGAGTGAAGCAGAAGATGCAGAAGAAGGAGAAGGAGAAGGTGAAGTCTGGAGGGTGAAGCAGAAGAAGCAGAAGAAGGAGAAGGAGAAGGTGATGTCTGGAGGTCGAAGCAGAAGAAGCAGAAGAAGGAGAAGGAGAAGGTGAAGTCTGGAGGGTGAAGCAGAGGAAGCAGAAGAAGGAGAAGGAGAAGGTGAAGTCTGGAGGGTGAATCAGAAGAAGTAGAAGAAGGAGAAGGAGAAGGTGAAGTCAGGAGGGTGAAGCAGAAGCAGCAGAAGAAGGAGAAGGAGAAGGTGAAGTCAGGAGGGTGAATCGGAAGAAGTAGAAGAAGGAGAAGGAGAAGGTGAAGTCTGGAGGGTGAATCAGAAGAAGTAGAAGAAGGAGAAGTAGAAGGTGAAGTCTGGAGGGTGAATCAGAAGAAGTAGAAGAAGGAGAAGGAGAAGGTGAAGTCTGGAGGGTGAATCAGAAGAAGCAGAAGAAGGAGAAGGAGAAGGTGAAGTCTGGAGGGAGAAGCAGAAGAAGTAGAAGAAGGAGAAGGAGAAGGTGAAGTCTGGAGGGTGAATCAGAAGAAGTAGAAGAAGGAGAAGGAGAAGGTGAAGTCTGGAGGGTGAATCAGAAGAAGCAGAAGAAGGAGAAGGAGAAGGTGAAGTCTGGAGGGTGAATCAGAAGAAGCAGAAGAAGGAGAAGGAGAAGGTGAAGTCTGGAGGGTGAAACAGAAGAAGCAGAATAAGGAGAAGGAGAAGGTGAAGTCAGGAGGGTGAATCAGAAGAAGCAGAAGAAGGAGAAGGAGAAGGTGAAGTAAGGAGGGTGAATCAGAAGAAGCAGAAGAAGGAGAAGGAGAAGGTGAAGTCTGGAGTGTGAAGCAGAAGAAGCAAAAGAAGGAGAAGGAGAAGGTGAAGTCTGGAGGGTGATTCAGAAGAAGTAGAAGAAGGAGAAGGAGAAGGTGAAGTCTGGAGGGTGAAGCAGAAGAAGGAGAAGAAGGAGAAGGAGAAGGTGAAGTCAGGAGGGTGAATCAGAAGAAGTAGAAGAAGGAGAAGGAGAAGGTGAAGTCAGGAGGGTGAATCAGAAGAAGCAGAAGAAGGAGAAGGAGAAGGTGAAGTCTGGAGGGTGAATCAGAAGAATCAGAAGAAGGAGAAGGAGAAGGTGAAGTCTGGAGGGTGAATCAGAAGAAGCAGAAGAAAGAGAAGGAGAAGGTGAAGTCTGGAGGGTGAATCAGAAGAAGCAGAAGAAGGAGAAGGAGAAGGTGAAGTCTGGAGGGAGAAGCAGAAGAAGTAGAAGAAGGAGAAGGAGAAGGTGAAGTCTGGAGGGTGAATCAGAAGAAGTAGAAGAAGGAGAAGGAGAAGGTGAAGTCTGGAGGGTGAATCAGAAGAAGTAGAAGAAGGAGAAGGAGAAGGTGAAGTCTGGAGGGTGAATCAGAAGAAACAGAAGAAGGAGAAGGAGAAGGTGAAGTCTGGAGGGTGAATCAGAAGAAGTAGAAGAAGGAGAAGGAGAAGGTGTAGTCTGGAGGGTGAATCAGAAGAAGTAGACGAAGGAGAAGGAGAAGGTGAAGTCTGGAGGGTGAACCAGAAGAAGCAGAAGAAGGAGAAGGAGAAGGTGAAGTCTGGAGGGTGAATCAGAAGAAGTAGAAGAAGGAGAAGGAGAAGGTGAAGTCTGGAGGGTGAATCAGAAGAAGCAAAAGAAGGAGAAGGAGAAGGTGAAGTCTGGAGGGTGAAACAGAAGAAGCAGAATAAGGAGAAGGAGAAGGTGAAGTCAGGAGGGTGAATCAGAAGAAGCAGAAGAAGGAGAAGGAGAAGGTGAAGTAAGGAGGGTGAATCAGAAGAAGCAGAAGAAGGAGAAGGAGAAGGTGAAGTCTGGAGTGTGAAGCAGAAGAAGCAAAAGAAGGAGAAGGAGAAGGTGAAGTCTGGAGGGTGAATCAGAAGAAGCAGAAGAAGGAGAAGGAGAAGGTGAAGTCTGGAGGGTGAATCAGAAAAAGCAGAAGAAGGAGAAGGAGAAGGTGAAGTCTGGAGGGTGAATCAGAAGAAGCAGAAGAAGGAAAAGGAGAAGGTGAAGTCTGGAGGGTGAATCAGAAGAAGCAGAAGAAGGAGAAGGAGAAGGTGAAGTCTGGAGGGTGAATCAGAAGAAGAAGAATAAGGAGAAGGAGAAGGAGAAGTCTGGTGGGTGAATCAGAAGAAGCAGAAAAAGGAGAAGGAGAAGGTGAAGTCTGAAGGGTGAATCAGAAGAAGTAGAAGAAGGAGAAGGAGAAGGTGAAGTCTGGAGGGTGAAGCAGAAGAAGTAGAAGAAGGAGAAGGAGAAGGTGAAGTCAGGAGGGTGAATCAGAAGAAGTAGAAGAAGGAGAAGGAGAAGGTGAAGTCTGGAGGGTGAATCAGAAGAAGTAGAAAAAGGAGAAGGAGAAGGTGAAGTCTGGAGGGTGAAGCAGAAGAAGTAGTAGAAGGAGAAGGAGAAGGTGAAGTCAGGAGGGTGAATCAGAAGAAGTAGAAGAAGGAGAAGGAGAAGGTGAAGTCAGGAGGGTGAATCAGAAGAAGCAGAAGAAGGAGAAAGAGAAGGTGAAGTCTGGAGGGTGAATCAGAAGAATCAGAAGAAGGAGAAGGAGAAGGTGAAGTCTGGAGGGTGAATCAGAAGAAGCAGAAGAAAGAGAAGGAGAAGGTGAAGTCTGGAGGGTGAATCAGAAGAAGTAGAAGAAGGAGAAGGAGAAGGTGAAGTCTGGAGGGTGAATCAGAAAAAGCAGAAGAAGGAGAAGGAGAAGGTGAAGTCTGGAGGGTGAATCAGAAGAAGCAGAAGAAGGAGAAGGAGAAGGTGAAGTCTGGAGGGTGAATCAGAAGAAGCAGAAGAAGGAGAAGGAGAAGGTGAAGTCTGGAGGGTGAATCAGAAGAAGCAGAATAAGGAGAAGGAGAAGGTGAAGTCTGGAGGGTGAATCAGAAGAAGCACAAAAAGGAGAAGGAGAAGGTGAAGTCTGAAGGGTGAATCAGAAGAAGTAGAAGAAGGAGAAGGAGAAGGTGAAGTCTGGAGGGTGAAGCAGAAGAAGTAGAAGAAGGAGAAGGAGAAGGTGAAGTCAGGAGGGTGAATCAGAAGAAGTAGAAGAAGGAGAAGGAGAAGGTGAAGTCAGGAGGGTGAATCAGAAGAAGCAGAAGAAGGAGAAGGAGAAGGTGAAGTCTGGAGGGTGAATCAGAAGAATCAGAAGAAGGAGAAGGAGAAGGTGAAGTCTGGAGGGTGAATCAGAAGAAGCAGAAGAAGGAGAAGGAGAAGGTGAAGTCTGGAGGGTGAATCAGAAGAATCAGAAGAAGGAGAAGGAGAGGGTGAAGTCTGGAGGGTGAATCAGAAAAAGCAGAAGAAGGAGAAGGAGAAGGTGAAGTCTGGAGGGTGAAGCAGAAGAAACAGAAGAAGGAGAAGGAGAAGGTGAAGACTGGAGGGTGAATCTGAAGAAGTAGAAGAAGGAGAAGGAGAAGGTGAAGTCTGGAGGGTGAATCAGAAGAAGTAGAAGAAGGAGAAGGAGAAGGTGAAGTCTGGAGGGTGAATCAGAAGAAGCAGAAGAAGGAGAAGGAGAAGGTGAAGTCTGGAGGGTGAATCAGAAGAAGCAGAAGAAGGAGAAGGAGAAGATGAAGACTGGAGGGTGAATCAGAAGAAGCAGAAGAAGGAGAAGGAGAAGGTGAAGTCTGGAGGGTGAAACAGAAGAAGCAGAAGAAGGAGAAGGAGAAGGTGAAGTCTGGAGGGTGAATCAGAAGAAGCAGAAGAAGGAGAAGGAGAAGGTGAAGTCAGGAGGGTGAATCAGAAGAAGCAGAAGAAGGAGAAGGAGAAGTTGAAGTTAGGAGGGTGAATCAGAAGAAGCAGAAGAAGGAGAAGGAGCAGGTGAAGTCAGGGGCGTGAAGCAGAAGAAGTAGAAGAAGGAGAAGGAGAAGGTGAAGTCAGGACGGTGAAGCAGAAGAAGCAGAAGAAGGAGAAGGAGAAGGTGAAGTCTGGAGGGCGCAGCAGAAGAAGCAGAAGAAGGAGAAGGAGAAGGTGAAGTCTGGAGGGTGAAGCAGAAGAAGCAGAAGAAGGAGAAGGAGAAGGTGAAGTCTGGAGGGTGAATCAGAAGAAGTAGAAGAAGGAGAAGGAGAAGGTGAAGTCAGGAGAGTGAAGCAGAAGATGCAGAAGAAGGAGAAGGAGAAGGTGAAGTCTGGAGGGTGAAGCAGAAGAAGCAGAAGAAGGAGAAGGAGAAGGTGATGTCTGGAGGTCGAAGCAGAAGAAGCAGAAGAAGGAGAAGGAGAAGGTGAAGTCTGGAGGGTGAAGCAGAGGAAGCAGAAGAAGGAGAAGGAGAAGGTGAAGTCTGGAGGGTGAATCAGAAGAAGTAGAAGAAGGAGAAGGAGAAGGTGAAGTCAGGAGGGTGAAGCAGAAGCAGCAGAAGAAGGAGAAGGAGAAGGTGAAGTCAGGAGGGTGAATCGGAAGAAGTAGAAGAAGGAGAAGGAGAAGGTGAAGTCTGGAGGGTGAATCAGAAGAAGTAGAAGAAGGAGAAGTAGAAGGTGAAGTCTGGAGGGTGAATCAGAAGAAGTAGAAGAAGGAGAAGGAGAAGGTGAAGTCTGGAGGGTGAATCAGAAGAAGCAGAAGAAGGAGAAGGAGAAGGTGAAGTCTGGAGGGAGAAGCAGAAGAAGTAGAAGAAGGAGAAGGAGAAGGTGAAGTCTGGAGGGTGAATCAGAAGAAGTAGAAGAAGGAGAAGGAGAAGGTGAAGTCTGGAGGGTGAATCAGAAGAAGCAGAAGAAGGAGAAGGAGAAGGTGAAGTCTGGAGGGTGAATCAGAAGAAGCAGAAGAAGGAGAAGGAGAAGGTGAAGTCTGGAGGGTGAAACAGAAGAAGCAGAATAAGGAGAAGGAGAAGGTGAAGTCAGGAGGGTGAATCAGAAGAAGCAGAAGAAGGAGAAGGAGAAGGTGAAGTAAGGAGGGTGAATCAGAAGAAGCAGAAGAAGGAGAAGGAGAAGGTGAAGTCTGGAGTGTGAAGCAGAAGAAGCAAAAGAAGGAGAAGGAGAAGGTGAAGTCTGGAGGGTGATTCAGAAGAAGTAGAAGAAGGAGAAGGAGAAGGTGAAGTCTGGAGGGTGAAGCAGAAGAAGTAGAAGAAGGAGAAGGAGAAGGTGAAGTCAGGAGGGTGAATCAGAAGAAGTAGAAGAAGGAGAAGGAGAAGGTGAAGTCAGGAGGGTGAATCAGAAGAAGCAGAAGAAGGAGAAGGAGAAGGTGAAGTCTGGAGGGTGAATCAGAAGAATCAGAAGAAGGAGAAGGAGAAGGTGAAGTCTGGAGGGTGAATCAGAAGAAGCAGAAGAAAGAGAAGGAGAAGGTGAAGTCTGGAGGGTGAATCAGAAGAAGCAGAAGAAGGAGAAGGAGAAGGTGAAGTCTGGAGGGAGAAGCAGAAGAAGTAGAAGAAGGAGAAGGAGAAGGTGAAGTCTGGAGGGTGAATCAGAAGAAGTAGAAGAAGGAGAAGGAGAAGGTGAAGTCTGGAGGGTGAATCAGAAGAAGTAGAAGAAGGAGAAGGAGAAGGTGAAGTCTGGAGGGTGAATCAGAAGAAACAGAAGAAGGAGAAGGAGAAGGTGAAGTCTGGAGGGTGAATCAGAAGAAGTAGAAGAAGGAGAAGGAGAAGGTGTAGTCTGGAGGGTGAATCAGAAGAAGTAGACGAAGGAGAAGGAGAAGGTGAAGTCTGGAGGGTGAACCAGAAGAAGCAGAAGAAGGAGAAGGAGAAGGTGAAGTCTGGAGGGTGAATCAGAAGAAGTAGAAGAAGGAGAAGGAGAAGGTGAAGTCTGGAGGGTGAATCAGAAGAAGCAAAAGAAGGAGAAGGAGAAGGTGAAGTCTGGAGGGTGAAACAGAAGAAGCAGAATAAGGAGAAGGAGAAGGTGAAGTCAGGAGGGTGAATCAGAAGAAGCAGAAGAAGGAGAAGGAGAAGGTGAAGTAAGGAGGGTGAATCAGAAGAAGCAGAAGAAGGAGAAGGAGAAGGTGAAGTCTGGAGTGTGAAGCAGAAGAAGCAAAAGAAGGAGAAGGAGAAGGTGAAGTCTGGAGGGTGAATCAGAAGAAGCAGAAGAAGGAGAAGGAGAAGGTGAAGTCTGGAGGGTGAATCAGAAAAAGCAGAAGAAGGAGAAGGAGAAGGTGAAGTCTGGAGGGTGAATCAGAAGAAGCAGAAGAAGGAAAAGGAGAAGGTGAAGTCTGGAGGGTGAATCAGAAGAAGCAGAAGAAGGAGAAGGAGAAGGTGAAGTCTGGAGGGTGAATCAGAAGAAGAAGAATAAGGAGAAGGAGAAGGAGAAGTCTGGTGGGTGAATCAGAAGAAGCAGAAAAAGGAGAAGGAGAAGGTGAAGTCTGAAGGGTGAATCAGAAGAAGTAGAAGAAGGAGAAGGAGAAGGTGAAGTCTGGAGGGTGAAGCAGAAGAAGTAGAAGAAGGAGAAGGAGAAGGTGAAGTCAGGAGGGTGAATCAGAAGAAGTAGAAGAAGGAGAAGGAGAAGGTGAAGTCTGGAGGGTGAATCAGAAGAAGTAGAAAAAGGAGAAGGAGAAGGTGAAGTCTGGAGGGTGAAGCAGAAGAAGTAGTAGAAGGAGAAGGAGAAGGTGAAGTCAGGAGGGTGAATCAGAAGAAGTAGAAGAAGGAGAAGGAGAAGGTGAAGTCAGGAGGGTGAATCAGAAGAAGCAGAAGAAGGAGAAAGAGAAGGTGAAGTCTGGAGGGTGAATCAGAAGAATCAGAAGAAGGAGAAGGAGAAGGTGAAGTCTGGAGGGTGAATCAGAAGAAGCAGAAGAAAGAGAAGGAGAAGGTGAAGTCTGGAGGGTGAATCAGAAGAAGTAGAAGAAGGAGAAGGAGAAGGTGAAGTCTGGAGGGTGAATCAGAAAAAGCAGAAGAAGGAGAAGGAGAAGGTGAAGTCTGGAGGGTGAATCAGAAGAAGCAGAAGAAGGAGAAGGAGAAGGTGAAGTCTGGAGGGTGAATCAGAAGAAGCAGAAGAAGGAGAAGGAGAAGGTGAAGTCTGGAGGGTGAATCAGAAGAAGCAGAATAAGGAGAAGGAGAAGGTGAAGTCTGGAGGGTGAATCAGAAGAAGCACAAAAAGGAGAAGGAGAAGGTGAAGTCTGAAGGGTGAATCAGAAGAAGTAGAAGAAGGAGAAGGAGAAGGTGAAGTCTGGAGGGTGAAGCAGAAGAAGTAGAAGAAGGAGAAGGAGAAGGTGAAGTCAGGAGGGTGAATCAGAAGAAGTAGAAGAAGGAGAAGGAGAAGGTGAAGTCAGGAGGGTGAATCAGAAGAAGCAGAAGAAGGAGAAGGAGAAGGTGAAGTCTGGAGGTTGAATCAGAAGAATCAGAAGAAGGAGAAGGAGAAGGTGAAGTCTGGAGGGTGAATCAGAAGAAGCAGAAGAAAGAGAAGGAGAAGGTGAAGTCTGGAGGGTGAAGCAGAAGAAACAGAAGAAGGAGAAGGAGAAGGTGAAGACTGGAGGGTGAATCAGAAGAAGTAGAAGAAGGAGAAGGAGAAGGTGAAGTCTGGAGGGTGAATCAGAAGAGGTAGAAGAAGGAGAAGGAGAAGGTGAAGTCTGGAGGGTGAATCAGAAGAAGCAGAAGAAGGAGAAGGAGAAGGTGAAGTCTGGAGGGTGAATCAGAAGAAGCAGAAGAAGGAGAAGGAGAAGATGAAGTCTGGAGGGTGAATCAGAAGAAGTAGAAGAAGGAGAAGGAGAAGGTGAGGTCTGGAGGGTGAATCAGAAGAAGCAGAAGAAGGAGAAGGAGAAGGTGAAGTCTGGAGGGTGAATCAGAAGAAGCAGAAGAAGGAGAAGGAGAAGGTGAAGTCGGGAGGGTGAATCAGAAGAAGCAGAAGAAGGAGAAGGAGAAGGTGAAGTCAGGAGGGTGAATCAGAAGAAGCAGAAGAAGGAGAAGGAGAAGGTGAAGTTAGGAGGGTGAATCAGAAGAAGCAGAAGAAGGAGAAGGAGCAGGTGATGTCAGGGGGATGAAGCAGAAGAAGTAGAAGAAGGAGAAGGAGAAGGTGAAGTCAGGACGGTGAAGCAGAAGAAGCAGAAGAAGGAGAAGGAGAAGGTGAAGTCTGGAGGGTGAATCAGAAGAAGTAGAAGAAGGAGAAGGAGAAGGTCAAGTCTGGAGGGTGAATCAGAAGAAGTAGAATAAGGAGAAGGAGAAGGTGAAGTCTGGAGGGTGAAGCAGAAGAAGTAGAAGAAGGAGAAGGAGAAGATGAAGTCAGGAGGGTGAATCAGAAGAAGTAGAAGAAGGAGAAGGAGAAGGTGAAGTCAGGAGGGTGAATCAGAAGAAGCAGAAGAAGGAGAAGGAGAAGGTGAAGTCTGGAGGGTGAATCAGAAGAATCAGAAGAAGGAGAAGGAGAAGGTGAAGTCTGGAGGGTGAATCAGAAGAAGCAGAAGAAAGAGAAGGAGAAGGTGAAGTCTGGAGGGTGAATCAGAAGAAGTAGAAGAAGGAGAAGGAGAAGGTGAAGTCTGGAGTGTGAATCAGAAGAAGCAGAAGAAGGAGAAGGAGAAGGTGAAGTCTAGAGGGTGAATCAGAAGAAGCAGAATAAGGAGAAGGAGAAGGTGAAGTCTGGAGGGTGAATCAGAAGAAGCAGAAGAAGGAGAAGGAGAAGGTGAAGTCTGGAGGGTGAATCAGAAGAAGTAGAAGAAGGAGAAGGAGAAGGTGAAGTCTGGAGGGTGAAGCAGAAGAAGTAGAAGAAGGAGAAGGAGAAGGTGAAGTCAGGAGGGTGAATCAGAAGAGGTAGAAGAAGGAGAAGGAGAAGGTGAAGTCAGGAGGGTGAATCAGAAGAAGCAGAAGAAGGAGAAGGAGAAGGTGAAGTCTGGAGGGTGAATCAGAAGAATCAGAAGAAGGAGAAGGAGAAGGTGAAGTCTGGAGGGTGAATCAGAAGAAGCAGAGGAAGGAGAAGGAGAAGGTGAAGTCTGGAGGGTGAATCAGAAGAAGCAGAATAAGGAGAAGGAGAAGGTGAAGTCTGGAGGGTGAATCAGAAGAAGCAGAAGAAAGAGAAGGAGAAGGTGAAGTCTGGAGGGTGAATCAGAAGAAGTAGAAGAAGGAGAAGGAGAAGGTGAAGTCTGGAGGGTGAATCAGAAAAAGCAGAAGAAGGAGAAGGAGAAGGTGAAGTCTGGAGGGTGAATCAGAAGAAGCAGAAGAAGGAGAAGGAGAAGGTGAAGTCTGGAGGGTGAATCAGAAGAAGCAGAAGAAGGAGAAGGAGAAGGTGAAGTCTGGAGGGTGAATCAGAAGAAGCAGAATAAGGAGAAGGAGAAGGTGAAGTCTGGAGGGTGAATCAGAAGAAGCAGAAAAAGGAGAAGGAGAAGGTGAAGTCTGAAGGGTGAATCAGAAGAAGTAGAAGAAGGAGAAGGAGAAGGTGAAGTCTGGAGGGTGAAGCAGAAGAAGTAGAAGAAGGAGAAGGAGAAGGTGAAGTCAGGAGGGTGAATCAGAAGAAGTAGAAGAAGGAGAAGGAGAAGGTGAAGTCAGGAGGGTGAATCAGAAGAAGCAGAAGAAGGAGAAGGAGAAGGTGAAGTCTGGAGGGTGAATCAGAAGAATCAGAAGAAGGAGAAGGAGAAGGTGAAGTCTGGAGGGTGAATCAGAAGAAGCAGAAGAAAGAGAAGGACAAGGTGAAGTCTGGAGGGTGAAGCAGAAGAAATAGAAGAAGGAGAAGGAGAAGGTGAGGACTGGAGGGTGAATCAGAAGAAGTAGAAGAAGGAGAAGGAGAAGGTGAAGTCTGGAGGGTGAATCAGAAGAAGTAGAAGAAGGAGAAGGAGAAGGTGAAGTCTGGAGGGTGAATCAGAAGAAGCAGAAGAAGGAGAAGGAGAAGGTGAAGTCTGGAGGGTGAATCAGAAGAAGCAGAAGAAGGAGAAGGAGAAGATGAAGTCTGGAGGGTGAATCAGAAGAAGTAGAAGAAGGAGAAGGAGAAGGTGAGGTCTGGAGGGTGAATCAGAAGAAGCAGAAGAAGGAGAAGGAGAAGGTGAAGTCTGGAGGGTGAATCAGAAGAAGCAGAAGAAGGAGAAGGAGTAGGTGAAGTCTGGAGGGTGAATCAGAAGAAGCAGAAGAAGGAGAAGGAGAAGGTGAAGTCAGGAGGGTGAATCAGAAGAAGCAGAAGAAGGAGAAGGAGAAGGTGAAGTTAGGAGGGTGAATCAGAAGAAGCAGAAGAAGGAGAAGGAGCAGGTGATGTCAGGGGGATGAAGCAGAAGAAGTAGAAGAAGGAGAAGGAGAAGGTGAAGTCAGGACGGTGAAGCAGAAGAAGCAGAAGAAGGAGAAGGAGAAGGTGAAGTCTGGAGGGTGAATCAGAAGAAGT
This sequence comes from Somniosus microcephalus, assembly GCF_052327205.1. Classification (NCBI taxonomy): domain Eukaryota; kingdom Metazoa; phylum Chordata; class Chondrichthyes; order Squaliformes; family Somniosidae; genus Somniosus; species Somniosus microcephalus. The sequence continues at coordinate 71,063 of NW_028225434.1, read as the reverse complement.
AGAATAAGGAGAAGGAGAAGGTGAAGTCTGGAGGGTGAATCAGAAGAAGCAGAATAAGGAGAAGGAGAAGGTGAAGTCAGGAGGGTGAATCAGAAGAAGCAGAAGAAGGAGAAGGAGAAGGTGAAGTCTGGAGGGTGAATCAGAAGAAGTAGAAGAAGGAGAAGGAGAAGGTCAAGTCTGGAGGGTGAATCAGAAGAAGTAGAATAAGGAGAAGGAGAAGGTGAAGTCAGGGGGATGAAGCAGAAGAAGTAGAAGAAGGAGAAGGAGAAGGTGAAGTCAGGACGGTGAAGCAGAAGAAGCAGAAGAAGGAGATGGAGAAGGTGAAGTCTGGAGGGTGAATCAGAAGAAGCAGAAGAAGGAGAAGGAGAAGGTGAAGTTAGGAGGGTGAATCAGAAGAAGCAGAAGAAAGAGAAGGAGCAGGTGATGTCAGGGGGATGAAGCAGAAGAAGTAGAAGAAGGAGAAGGAGAAGGTGAAGTCAGGACGGTGAAGCAGAAGAAGCAGAAGAAGGAGAAGGAGAAGGTGAAGTCTGGAGGGTGAATCAGAAGAAGTAGAATAAGGAGAAGGAGAAGGTGAAGTCTGGAGGGTGAATCAGAAGAAGTAGAAGAAGGAGAAGGAGAAGGTGAAGTCTGGAGTGTGAATCAGAAGAAGCAGAAGAAGGAGAAGGAGAAGGTGAAGTCTAGAGGGTGAATCAGAAGAAGCAGAATAAGGAGAAGGAGAAGGTGAAGTCTGGAGGGTGAATCAGAAGAAGCAGAAGAAGGAGAAGGAGAAGGTGAAGTCTGGAGGGTGAATCAGAAGAAGTAGAAGAAGGAGAAGGAGAAGGTGAAGTCTGGAGGGTGAAGCAGAAGAAGTAGAAGAAGGAGAAGGAGAAGGTGAAGTCAGGAGGGTGAATCAGAAGAAGTAGAAGAAGGAGAAGGAGAAGGTGAAGTCAGGAGGGTGAATCAGAAGAAGCAGAAGAAGGAGAAGGAGAAGGTGAAGTCTGGAGGGTGAATCAGAAGAATCAGAAGAAGGAGAAGGAGAAGGTGAAGTCTGGAGGGTGAATCAGAAGAAGCAGAGGAAGGAGAAGGAGAAGGTGAAGTCTGGAGGGTGAATCAGAAGAAGCAGAATAAGGAGAAGGAGAAGGTGAAGTCTGGAGGGTGAATCAGAAGAAGCAGAAGAAAGAGAAGGAGAAGGTGAAGTCTGGAGGGTGAATCAGAAGAAGTAGAAGAAGGAGAAGGAGAAGGTGAAGTCTGGAGGGTGAATCAGAAAAAGCAGAAGAAGGAGAAGGAGAAGGTGAAGTCTGGAGGGTGAATCAGAAGAAGCAGAAGAAGGAGAAGGAGAAGGTGAAGTCTGGAGGGTGAATCAGAAGAAGCAGAAGAAGGAGAAGGAGAAGGTGAAGTCTGGAGGGTGAATCAGAAGAAGCAGAATAAGGAGAAGGAGAAGGTGAAGTCTGGAGGGTGAATCAGAAGAAGCAGAAAAAGGAGAAGGAGAAGGTGAAGTCTGAAGGGTGAATCAGAAGAAGTAGAAGAAGGAGAAGGAGAAGGTGAAGTCTGGAGGGTGAAGCAGAAGAAGTAGAAGAAGGAGAAGGAGAAGGTGAAGTCAGGAGGGTGAATCAGAAGAAGTAGAAGAAGGAGAAGGAGAAGGTGAAGTCAGGAGGGTGAATCAGAAGAAGCAGAAGAAGGAGAAGGAGAAGGTGAAGTCTGGAGGGTGAATCAGAAGAATCAGAAGAAGGAGAAGGAGAAGGTGAAGTCTGGAGGGTGAATCAGAAGAAGCAGAAGAAAGAGAAGGACAAGGTGAAGTCTGGAGGGTGAAGCAGAAGAAATAGAAGAAGGAGAAGGAGAAGGTGAGGACTGGAGGGTGAATCAGAAGAAGTAGAAGAAGGAGAAGGAGAAGGTGAAGTCTGGAGGGTGAATCAGAAGAAGTAGAAGAAGGAGAAGGAGAAGGTGAAGTCTGGAGGGTGAATCAGAAGAAGCAGAAGAAGGAGAAGGAGAAGGTGAAGTCTGGAGGGTGAATCAGAAGAAGCAGAAGAAGGAGAAGGAGAAGATGAAGTCTGGAGGGTGAATCAGAAGAAGTAGAAGAAGGAGAAGGAGAAGGTGAGGTCTGGAGGGTGAATCAGAAGAAGCAGAAGAAGGAGAAGGAGAAGGTGAAGTCTGGAGGGTGAATCAGAAGAAGCAGAAGAAGGAGAAGGAGTAGGTGAAGTCTGGAGGGTGAATCAGAAGAAGCAGAAGAAGGAGAAGGAGAAGGTGAAGTCAGGAGGGTGAATCAGAAGAAGCAGAAGAAGGAGAAGGAGAAGGTGAAGTTAGGAGGGTGAATCAGAAGAAGCAGAAGAAGGAGAAGGAGCAGGTGATGTCAGGGGGATGAAGCAGAAGAAGTAGAAGAAGGAGAAGGAGAAGGTGAAGTCAGGACGGTGAAGCAGAAGAAGCAGAAGAAGGAGAAGGAGAAGGTGAAGTCTGGAGGGTGAATCAGAAGAAGTAGAATAAGGAGAAGGAGAAGGTGAAGTCTGGAGGGTGAATCAGAAGAAGCAGAATAAGGAGAAGGAGAAGGTGAAGTCAGGAGGGTGAATCAGAAGAAGCAGAAGAAGGAGAAGGAGAAGGTGAAGTCTGGAGGGTGAATCAGAAGAAGTAGAAGAAGGAGAAGGAGAAGGTCAAGTCTGGAGGGTGAATCAGAAGAAGTAGAATAAGGAGAAGGAGAAGGTGAAGTCAGGGGGATGAAGCAGAAGAAGTAGAAGAAGGAGAAGGAGAAGGTGAAGTCAGGACGGTGAAGCAGAAGAAGCAGAAGAAGGAGATGGAGAAGGTGAAGTCTGGAGGGTGAATCAGAAGAAGCAGAAGAAGGAGAAGGAGAAGGTGAAGTTAGGAGGGTGAATCAGAAGAAGCAGAAGAAAGAGAAGGAGCAGGTGATGTCAGGGGGATGAAGCAGAAGAAGTAGAAGAAGGAGAAGGAGAAGGTGAAGTCAGGACGGTGAAGCAGAAGAAGCAGAAGAAGGAGAAGGAGAAGGTGAAGTCTGGAGGGTGAATCAGAAGAAGTAGAATAAGGAGAAGGAGAAGGTGAAGTCTGGAGGGTGAATCAGAAGAAGCAGAATAAGGAGAAGGAGAAGGTGAAGTCAGGAGGGTGAATCAGAAGAAGCAGAAGAAGGAGAAGGAGAAGGTGAAGTCTGGAGGGTGAATCAGAAGAATCAGAAGAAGGAGAAGGAGAAGGTGAAGTCTGGAGGGTGAATCAGAAGAAGCAGAGGAAGGAGAAGGAGAAGGTGAAGTCTGGAGGGTGAATCAGAAGAAGCAGAATAAGGAGAAGGAGAAGGTGAAGTCTGGAGGGTGAATCAGAAGAAGCAGAAGAAAGAGAAGGAGAAGGTGAAGTCTGGAGGGTGAATCAGAAGAAGTAGAAGAAGGAGAAGGAGAAGGTGAAGTCTGGAGGGTGAATCAGAAAAAGCAGAAGAAGGAGAAGGAGAAGGTGAAGTCTGGAGGGTGAATCAGAAGAAGCAGAAGAAGGAGAAGGAGAAGGTGAAGTCTGGAGGGTGAATCAGAAGAAGCAGAAGAAGGAGAAGGAGAAGGTGAAGTCTGGAGGGTGAATCAGAAGAAGCAGAATAAGGAGAAGGAGAAGGTGAAGTCTGGAGGGTGAATCAGAAGAAGCAGAAAAAGGAGAAGGAGAAGGTGAAGTCTGAAGGGTGAATCAGAAGAAGTAGAAGAAGGAGAAGGAGAAGGTGAAGTCTGGAGGGTGAAGCAGAAGAAGTAGAAGAAGGAGAAGGAGAAGGTGAAGTCAGGAGGGTGAATCAGAAGAAGTAGAAGAAGGAGAAGGAGAAGGTGAAGTCAGGAGGGTGAATCAGAAGAAGCAGAAGAAGGAGAAGGAGAAGGTGAAGTCTGGACGGTGAATCAGAAGAAACAGAAGAAGGAGAAGGAGAAGGTGAAGTCTGGAGGGTGAATCAGAAGAAGTAGAAGAAGGAGAAGGAGAAGGTGTAGTCTGGAGGGTGAATCAGAAGAAGTAGACGAAGGAGAAGGAGAAGGTGAAGTCTGGAGGGTGAATCAGAAGAAGCAGAATAAGGAGAAGGAGAAGGTGAAGTCTGGAGGGTGAATCAGAAGAAGCAGAAGAAGGAGAAGGAGAAGGTGAAGTCTGGAGGGTGAATCAGAAGAAGCAGAATAAGGAGAAGGAGAAGGTGAAGTCTGGAGGGTGAATCAGAAGAAGCAGAAAAAGGAGAAGGAGAAGGTGAAGTCTGAAGGGTGAATCAGAAGAAGTAGAAGAAGGAGAAGGAGAAGGTGAAGTCTGGAGGGTGAAGCAGAAGAAGTAGAAGAAGGAGCAGGAGAAGGTGAAGTCAGGAGGGTGAATCAGAAGAAGTAGAAGAAGGAGAAGGAGAAGATGAAGTCAGGAGGGTGAATCATAAGAAGCAGAAGAAGGAGAAGGAGAAGGTGAAGTCTGGAGGGTGAATCAGAAGAATCAGAAGAAGGAGAAGGAGAAGGTGAAGTCTGGAGGGTGAATCAGAAGAAGCAGAAGAAGGAGAAGGAGAAGGTGAAGTCTGGAGGGAGAAGCAGAAGAAGTAGAAGAAGGAGAAGGAGAAGGTGAAGTCTGGAGGGTGAATCAGAAGAAGTAGAAGAAGGAGCAGGAGAAGGTGAAGTCTGGAGGGTGAATCAGAAGAAGCAGAAGAAGGAGAAGGAGAAGGTGAAGTCTGGAGGGTGAATCAGAAGAAGCAGAAGAAGGAGAAGGAGAAGGTGAAGTCTGGAGGGTGAAACAGAAGAAGCAGAATAAGGAGAAGGAGAAGGTGAAGTCAGGAGGGTGAATCAGAAGAAGCAGAAGAAGGAGAAGGAGAAGGTGAAGTAAAGAGGGTGAATCAGAAGAAGCAGAAGAAGGAGAAGGAGAAGGTGAAGTCTGGAGTGTGAAGCAGAAGAAGCAAAAGAAGGAGAAGGAGAAGGTGAAGTCTGGAGGGTGAATCAGAAGAAGTAGAAGAAGGAGAAGGAGAAGGTGAAGTCTGGAGGGTGAAGCAGAAGAAGTAGAAGAAGGAGAAGGAGAAGGTGAAGTCAGGAGGGTGAATCAGAAGAAGTAGAAGAAGGAGAAGGAGAAGGTGAAGTCAGGAGGGTGAATCAGAAGAAGCAGAAGAAGGAGAAGAAGAAGCTGAAGTCTGGAGGGTGAATCAGAAGAATCAGAAGAAGGAGAAGGAGAAGGTGAAGTCTGGAGGGTGAATCAGAAGAAGCAGAAGAAAGAGAAGGAGAAGGTGAAGTCTGGAGGGTGAATCAGAAGAAGCAGAAGAAGGAGAAGGAGAAGGTGAAGTCTGGAGGGTGAAGCAGAAGAAGTAGAAGAAGGAGAAGGAGAAGGTGAAGTCAGGAGGGTGAATCAGAAGAAGTAGAAGAAGGAGAAGGAGAAGGTGAAGTCAGGAGGGTGAATCAGAAGAAGCAGAAGAAGGAGAAGGAGAAGGTGAAGTCTGGAGGGTGAATCAGAAGAATCAGAAGAAGGAGAAGGAGAAGGTGAAGTCTGGAGGGTGAATCAGAAGAAGCAGAAGAAAGAGAAGGAGAAGGTGAAGTCTGGAGGGTGAATCAGAAGAAGTAGAAGAAGGAGAAGGAGAAGGTGAAGTCTGGAGGGTGAATCAGAAAAAGCAGAAGAAGGAGAAGGAGAAGGTGAAGTCTGGAGGGTGAATCAGAGGAAGCAGAAGAAGGAGAAGGAGAAGGTGAAGTCTGGAGGGTGAATCAGAAGAAGCAGAAGAAGGAGAAGGAGAAGGTGAAGTCTGGAGGGTGAATCAGAAGAAGCAGAATAAGGAGAAGGAGAAGGTGAAGTCTGGAGGGTGAATCAGAAGAAGCAGAAAAAGGAGAAGGAGAAGGTGAAGTCTGAAGGGTGAATCAGAAGAAGTAGAAGAAGGAGAAGGAGAAGGTGAAGTCTGGAGGGTGAAGCAGAAGAAGTAGAAGAAGGAGAAGGAGAAGGTGAAGTCAGGAGGGTGAATCAGAAGAAGTAGAAGAAGGAGAAGGAGAAGGTGAAGTCAGGAGGGTGAATCAGAAGAAGCAGAAGAAGGAGAAGGAGAAGGTGAAGTCTGGAGGGTGAATCAGAAGAATCAGAAGAAGGAGAAGGAGAAGGTGAAGTCTGGAGGGTGAATCAGAAGAAGCAGAAGAAAGAGAAGGACAAGGTGAAGTCTGGAGGGTGAAGCAGAAGAAATAGAAGAAGGAGAAGGAGAAGGTGAGGACTGGAGGGTGAATCAGAAGAAGTAGAAGAAGGAGAAGGAGAAGGTGAAGTCTGGAGGGTGAATCAGAAGAAGTAGAAGAAGGAGAAGGAGAAGGTGAAGTCTGGAGGGTGAATCAGAAGAAGCAGAAGAAGGAGAAGGAGAAGGTGAAGTCTGGAGGGTGAATCAGAAGAAGCAGAAGAAGGAGAAGGAGAAGATGAAGTCTGGAGGGTGAATCAGAAGAAGTAGAAGAAGGAGAAGGAGAAGGTGAGGTCTGGAGGGTGAATCAGAAGAAGCAGAAGAAGGAGAAGGAGAAGGTGAAGTCTGGAGGGTGAATCAGAAGAAGCAGAAGAAGGAGAAGGAGTAGGTGAAGTCTGGAGGGTGAATCAGAAGAAGCAGAAGAAGGAGAAGGAGAAGGTGAAGTCAGGAGGGTGAATCAGAAGAAGCAGAAGAAGGAGAAGGAGAAGGTGAAGTTAGGAGGGTGAATCAGAAGAAGCAGAAGAAGGAGAAGGAGCAGGTGATGTCAGGGGGATGAAGCAGAAGAAGTAGAAGAAGGAGAAGGAGAAGGTGAAGTCAGGACGGTGAAGCAGAAGAAGCAGAAGAAGGAGAAGGAGAAGGTGAAGTCTGGAGGGTGAATCAGAAGAAGTAGAATAAGGAGAAGGAGAAGGTGAAGTCTGGAGGGTGAATCAGAAGAAGCAGAATAAGGAGAAGGAGAAGGTGAAGTCAGGAGGGTGAATCAGAAGAAGCAGAAGAAGGAGAAGGAGAAGGTGAAGTCTGGAGGGTGAATCAGAAGAAGTAGAAGAAGGAGAAGGAGAAGGTCAAGTCTGGAGGGTGAATCAGAAGAAGTAGAATAAGGAGAAGGAGAAGGTGAAGTCAGGGGGATGAAGCAGAAGAAGTAGAAGAAGGAGAAGGAGAAGGTGAAGTCAGGACGGTGAAGCAGAAGAAGCAGAAGAAGGAGAAGGAGAAGGTGAAGTCTGGAGGGTGAATCAGAAGAAGTAGAAGAAGGAGAAGGAGAAGGTCAAGTCTGGAGGGTGAATCAGAAGAAGCAGAAGAAAGAGAAGGAGAAGGTGAAGTCTGGAGGGTGAAGCAGAAGAAACAGAAGAAGGAGAAGGTGAAGACTGGAGGGTGAATCAGAAGAAGTAGAAGAAGGAGAAGGAGAAGGTGAAGTCTGGAGGGTGAATCAGAAGAAGTAGAAGAAGGAGAAGGAGAAGGTCAAGTCTGGAGGGTGAATCAGAAGAAGTAGAATAAGGAGAAGGAGAAGGTGAAGTCAGGGGGATGAAGCAGAAGAAGTAGAAGAAGGAGAAGGAGAAGGTGAAGTCAGGACGGTGAAGCAGAAGAAGCAGAAGAAGGAGAAGGAGAAGGTGAAGTCTGGAGGGTGAATCAGAAGAAGTAGAAGAAGGAGAAGGAGAAGGTCAAGTCTGGAGGGTGAATCAGAAGAAGCAGAAGAAAGAGAAGGAGAAGGTGAAGTCTGGAGGGTGAAGCAGAAGAAACAGAAGAAGGAGAAGGTGAAGACTGGAGGGTGAATCAGAAGAAGTAGAAGAAGGAGAAGGAGAAGTTGAAGTCTGGAGGGTGAATCAGAAGAAGTAGAAGAAGGAGAAGGAGAAGGTGAAGTCTGGGGGGTGAATCAGAAGAAGCAGAAGAAGGAGAAGGAGAAGGTGAAGTCTGGAGGGTGAATCAGAAGAAGCAGAAGAAGGAGAAGGAGAAGATGAAGTCTGGAGGGTGAATCAGAAGAAGTAGAAGAAGGAGAAGGAGAAGGTGAAGTCTGGAGGGTGAATCAGAAGTAGTAGAAGAAGGAGAAGGAGAAGGTGAAGTCTGGACGGTGAATCAGAAGAAACAGAAGAAGGAGAAGGAGAAGGTGAAGTCTGGAGGGTGAATCAGAAGAAGTAGAAGAAGGAGAAGGAGAAGGTGTAGTCTGGAGGGTGAATCAGAAGAAGTAGACGAAGGAGAAGGAGAAGGTGAAGTCTGGAGGGTGAATCAGAAGAAGCAGAATAAGGAGAAGGAGAAGGTGAAGTCTGGAGGGTGAATCAGAAGAAGCAGAAGAAGGAGAAGGAGAAGGTGAAGTCTGGAGGGTGAATCAGAAGAAGCAGAATAAGGAGAAGGAGAAGGTGAAGTCTGGAGGGTGAATCAGAAGAAGCAGAAAAAGGAGAAGGAGAAGGTGAAGTCTGAAGGGTGAATCAGAAGAAGTAGAAGAAGGAGAAGGAGAAGGTGAAGTCTGGAGGGTGAAGCAGAAGAAGTAGAAGAAGGAGCAGGAGAAGGTGAAGTCAGGAGGGTGAATCAGAAGAAGTAGAAGAAGGAGAAGGAGAAGATGAAGTCAGGAGGGTGAATCATAAGAAGCAGAAGAAGGAGAAGGAGAAGGTGAAGTCTGGAGGGTGAATCAGAAGAATCAGAAGAAGGAGAAGGAGAAGGTGAAGTCTGGAGGGTGAATCAGAAGAAGCAGAAGAAGGAGAAGGAGAAGGTGAAGTCTGGAGGGAGAAGCAGAAGAAGTAGAAGAAGGAGAAGGAGAAGGTGAAGTCTGGAGGGTGAATCAGAAGAAGTAGAAGAAGGAGCAGGAGAAGGTGAAGTCTGGAGGGTGAATCAGAAGAAGCAGAAGAAGGAGAAGGAGAAGGTGAAGTCTGGAGGGTGAATCAGAAGAAGCAGAAGAAGGAGAAGGAGAAGGTGAAGTCTGGAGGGTGAAACAGAAGAAGCAGAATAAGGAGAAGGAGAAGGTGAAGTCAGGAGGGTGAATCAGAAGAAGCAGAAGAAGGAGAAGGAGAAGGTGAAGTAAAGAGGGTGAATCAGAAGAAGCAGAAGAAGGAGAAGGAGAAGGTGAAGTCTGGAGTGTGAAGCAGAAGAAGCAAAAGAAGGAGAAGGAGAAGGTGAAGTCTGGAGGGTGAATCAGAAGAAGTAGAAGAAGGAGAAGGAGAAGGTGAAGTCTGGAGGGTGAAGCAGTAGAAGTAGAAGAAGGAGAAGGAGAAGGTGAAGTCAGGAGGGTGAATCAGAAGAAGTAGAAGAAGGAGAAGGAGAAGGTGAAGTCAGGAGGGTGAATCAGAAGAAGCAGAAGAAGGAGAAGAAGAAGGTGAAGTCTGGAGGGTGAATCAGAAGAATCAGAAGAAGGAGAAGGAGAAGGTGAAGTCTGGAGGGTGAATCAGAAGAAGCAGAAGAAAGAGAAGGAGAAGGTGAAGTCTGGAGGGTGAATCAGAAGAAGCAGAAGAAGGAGAAGGAGAAGGTGAAGTCTGGAGGGTGAAGCAGAAGAAGTAGAAGAAGGAGAAGGAGAAGGTGAAGTCAGGAGGGTGAATCAGAAGAAGTAGAAGAAGGAGAAGGAGAAGGTGAAGTCAGGAGGGTGAATCAGAAGAAGCAGAAGAAGGAGAAGGAGAAGGTGAAGTCTGGAGGGTGAATCAGAAGAATCAGAAGAAGGAGAAGGAGAAGGTGAAGTCTGGAGGGTGAATCAGAAGAAGCAGAAGAAAGAGAAGGAGAAGGTGAAGTCTGGAGGGTGAATCAGAAGAAGTAGAAGAAGGAGAAGGAGAAGGTGAAGTCTGGAGGGTGAATCAGAAAAAGCAGAAGAAGGAGAAGGAGAAGGTGAAGTCTGGAGGGTGAATCAGAAGAAGCAGAAGAAGGAGAAGGAGAAGGTGAAGTCTGGAGGGTGAATCAGAAGAAGCAGAAGAAGGAGAAGGAGAAGGTGAAGTCTGGAGGGTGAATCAGAAGAAGCAGAATAAGGAGAAGGAGAAGGTGAAGTCTGGAGGGTGAATCAGAAGAAGCAGAAAAAGGAGAAGGAGAAGGTGAAGTCTGAAGGGTGAATCAGAAGAAGTAGAAGAAGGAGAAGGAGAAGGTGAAGTCTGGAGGGTGAAGCAGAAGAAGTAGAAGAAGGAGAAGGAGAAGGTGAAGTCAGGAGGGTGAATCAGAAGAAGTAGAAGAAGGAGAAGGAGAAGGTGAAGTCAGGAGGGTGAATCAGAAGAAGCAGAAGAAGGAGAAGGAGAAGGTGAAGTCTGGAGGGTGAATCAGAAGAATCAGAAGAAGGAGAAGGAGAAGGTGAAGTCTGGAGGGTGAATCAGAAGAAGCAGAAGAAAGAGAAGGACAAGGTGAAGTCTGGAGGGTGAAGCAGAAGAAATAGAAGAAGGAGAAGGAGAAGGTGAAGACTGGAGGGTGAATCAGAAGAAGTAGAAGAAGGAGAAGGAGAAGGTGAAGTCTGGAGGGTGAATCAGAAGAAGTAGAAGAAGGAGAAGGAGAAGGTGAAGTCTGGAGGGTGAATCAGAAGAAGCAGAAGAAGGAGAAGGAGAAGGTGAAGTCTGGAGGGTGAATCAGAAGAAGCAGAAGAAGGAGAAGGAGAAGATGAAGTCTGGAGGGTGAATCAGAAGAAGTAGAAGAAGGAGAAGGAGAAGGTGAGGTCTGGAGGGTGAATCAGAAGAAGCAGAAGAAGGAGAAGGAGAAGGTGAAGTCTGGAGGGTGAATCAGAAGAAGCAGAAGAAGGAGAAGGAGTAGGTGAAGTCTGGAGGGTGAATCAGAAGAAGCAGAAGAAGGAGAAGGAGAAGGTGATGTCAGGAGGGTGAATCAGAAGAAGCAGAAGAAGGAGAAGGAGAAGGTGAAGTTAGGAGGGTGAATCAGAAGAAGCAGAAGAAGGAGAAGGAGCAGGTGATGTCAGGGGGATGAAGCAGAAGAAGTAGAAGAAGGAGAAGGAGAAGGTGAAGTCAGGACGGTGAAGCAGAAGAAGCAGAAGAAGGAGAAGGAGAAGGTGAAGTCTGGAGGGTGAATCAGAAGAAGTAGAAGAAGGGGAAGGAGAAGGTCAAGTCTGGAGGGTGAATCAGAAGAAGTAGAATAAGGAGAAGGAGAAGGTGAAGTCTGGAGGGTGAAGCAGTAGAAGTAGAAGAAGGAGAAGGAGAAGGTGAAGTCAGGAGGGTGAATCAGAAGAAGTAGAAGAAGGAGAAGGAGAAGGTGAAGTCAGGAGGGTGAATCAGAAGAAGCAGAAGAAGGAGAAGGAGAAGGTGAAGTCTGGAGGGTGAATCAGAAGAATCAGAAGAAGGAGAAGGAGAAGGTGAAGTCTGGAGGGTGAATCAGAAGAAGCAGAATAAGGAGAAGGAGAAGGTGAAGTCTGGAGGGTGAATCAGAAGAAGCAGAAAAAGGAGAAGGAGAAGGTGAAGTCTGAAGGGTGAATCAGAAGAAGTAGAAGAAGGAGAAGGAGAAGGTGAAGTCTGGAGGGTGAAGCAGAAGAAGTAGAAGAAGGAGCAGGAGAAGGTGAAGTCAGGAGGGTGAATCAGAAGAAGTAGAAGAAGGAGAAGGAGAAGATGAAGTCAGGAGGGTGAATCATAAGAAGCAGAAGAAGGAGAAGGAGAAGGTGAAGTCTGGAGGGTGAATCAGAAGAATCAGAAGAAGGAGAAGGAGAAGGTGAAGTCTGGAGGGTGAATCAGAAGAAGCAGAAGAAGGAGAAGGAGAAGGTGAAGTCTGGAGGGAGAAGCAGAAGAAGTAGAAGAAGGAGAAGGAGAAGGTGAAGTCAGGAGGGTGAATCAGAAGAAGTAGAAGAAGGAGAAGTAGAAGGTGAAGTCAGGAGGGTGAATCAGAAGAAGCAGAAGAAGGAGAAGAAGAAGGTGAAGTCTGGAGGGTGAATCAGAAGAATCAGAAGAAGGAGAAGGAGAAGGTGAAGTCTGGAGGGTGAATCAGAAGAAGCAGAAGAAAGAGAAGGAGAAGGTGAAGTCTGGAGGGTGAATCAGAAGAAGCAGAAGAAGGAGAAGGAGAAGGTGAAGTCTGGAGGGTGAAGCAGAAGAAGTAGAAGAAGGAGAAGGAGAAGGTGAAGTCAGGAGGGTGAATCAGAAGAAGTAGAAGAAGGAGAAGGAGAAGGTGAAGTCAGGAGGGTGAATCAGAAGAATCAGAAGAAGGAGAAGGAGAAGGTGAAGTCTGGAGGGTGAATCAGAAGAAGCAGAAGAAGGAGAAGGAGAAGGTGAAGTCTGGAGGGTGAAGCAGAAGAAGTAGAAGAAGGAGAAGGAGAAGGTGAAGTCAGGAGGGTGAATCAGAAGAAGTAGAAGAAGGAGAAGGAGAAGGTGAAGTCTGGAGGGTGAATCAGAAGAATCAGAAGAAGGAGAAGGAGAAGGTGAAGTCTGGAGGGTGAATCAGAAGAAGCAGAAGAAAGAGAAGGAGAAGGTGAAGTCTGGAGGGTGAATCAGAAGAAGTAGAAGAAGGAGAAGGAGAAGGTGAAGTCTGGAGGGTGAATCAGAAAAAGCAGAAGAAGGAGAAGGAGAAGGTGAAGTCTGGAGGGTGAATCAGAAGAAGCAGAAGAAGGAGAAGGAGAAGGTGAAGTCTGGAGGGTGAATCAGAAGAAGCAGAAGAAGGAGAAGGAGAAGGTGAAGTCTGGAGGGTGAATCAGAAGAAGCAGAATAAGGAGAAGGAGAAGGTGAAGTCTGGAGGGTGAATCAGAAGAAGCAGAAAAAGGAGAAGGAGAAGGTGAAGTCTGAAGGGTGAATCAGAAGAAGTAGAAGAAGGAGAAGGAGAAGGTGAAGTCTGGAGGGTGAAGCAGAAGAAGTAGAAGAAGGAGAAGGAGAAGGTGAAGTCAGGAGGGTGAATCAGAAGAAGTAGAAGAAGGAGAAGGAGAAGGTGAAGTCAGGAGGGTGAATCAGAAGAAGCAGAAGAAGGAGAAGGAGAAGGTGAAGTCTGGAGGATGAATCAGAAGAATCAGAAGAAGGAGAAGGAGAAGGTGAAGTCTGGAGGGTGAATCAGAAGAAGCAGAAGAAAGAGAAGGACAAGGTGAAGTCTGGAGGGTGAAGCAGAAGAAATAGAAGAAGGAGAAGGAGAAGGTGAAGACTGGAGGGTGAATCAGAAGAAGTAGAAGAAGGAGAAGGAGAAGGTGAAGTCTGGAGGGTGAATCAGAAGAAGTAGAAGAAGGAGAAGGAGAAGGTGAAGTCTGGAGGGTGAATCAGAAGAAGCAGAAGAAGGAGAAGGAGAAGGTGAAGTCTGGAGGGTGAATCAGCAGAAGCAGAAGAAGGAGAAGGAGAAGATGAAGTCTGGAGGGTGAATCAGAAGAAGTAGAAGAAGGAGAAGGAGAAGGTGAGGTCTGGAGGGTGAATCAGAAGAAGCAGAAGGAGGAGAAGGAGAAGGTGAAGTCTGGAGGGTGAATCAGAAGAAGCAGAAGAAGGAGAAGGAGTAGGTGAAGTCTGGAGGGTGAATCAGAAGAAGCAGAAGAAGGAGAAGGAGAAGGTGAAGTCAGGAGGGTGAATCAGAAGAAGCAGAAGAAGGAGAAGGAGAAGGTGAAGTTAGGAGGGTGAATCAGAAGAAGCAGAAGAAGGAGAAGGAGCAGGTGATGTCAGGGGGATGAAGCAGAAGAAGTAGAAGAAGGAGAAGGAGAAGGTGAAGTCAGGACGGTGAAGCAGAAGAAGCAGAAGAAGGAGAAGGAGAAGGTGAAGTCTGGAGGGTGAATCAGAAGAAGTAGAAGAAGGAGAAGGAGAAGGTCAAGTCTGGAGGGTGAATCAGAAGAAGTAGAATAAGGAGAAGGAGAAGGTGAAGTCTGGAGGGTGAAGCAGTAGAAGTAGAAGAAGGAGAAGGAGAAGGTGAAGTCAGGAGGGTGAATCAGAAGAAGTAGAAGAAGGAGAAGGAGAAGGTGAAGTCAGGAGGGTGAATCAGAAGAAGCAGAAGAAGGAGAAGGAGAAGGTGAAGTCTGGAGGGTGAATCAGAAGAATCAGAAGAAGGAGAAGGAGAAGGTGAAGTCTGGAGGGTGAATCAGAAGAAGCAGAAGAAGGAGAAGGAGAAGGTGAAGTCAGGAGGGTGAATCAGAAGAAGCAGAAGAAGGAGAAGGAGAAGGTGAAGTTAGGAGGGTGAATCAGAAGAAGCAGAAGAAGGAGAAGGAGAAGGTGAAGTCTGGAGGGTGAATCAGAAGAAGTAGAAGAAGGAGAAGGAGAAGGTCAAGTCAGGACGGTGAAGCAGAAGAAGCAGAAGAAGGAGAAGGAGAAGGTGAAGTCTGGAGGGTGAATCAGAAGAAGTAGAAGAAGGAGAAGGAGAAGGTCAAGTCTGGAGGGTGAATCAGAAGAAGTAGAATAAGGAGAAGGAGAAGGTGAAGTCTGGAGGGTGAAGCAGAAGAAGTAGAAGAAGGAGAAGGAGAAGGTGAAGTCAGGAGGGTGAATCAGAAGAAGTAGAAGAAGGAGAAGGAGAAGGTGAAGTCAGGAGGGTGAATCAGAAGAAGCAGAAGAAGGAGAAGGAGAAGGTGAAGTCTGGAGGGTGAATCAGAAGAATCAGAAGAAGGAGAAGGAGAAGGTGAAGTCTGGAGGGTGAATCAGAAGAAGCAGAAGAAAGAGAAGGAGAAGGTGAAGTCTGGAGGGTGAATCAGAAGAAGCAGAATAAGGAGAAGGAGAAGGTGAAGTCTGGAGGGTGAATCAGAAGAAGCAGAATAAGGAGAAGGAGAAGGTGAAGTCTGGAGGGTGAATCAGAAGAAGCAGAAGAAGGAGAAGGAGAAGATGAAGTCTGGAGGGTGAATCAGAAGAAGTAGAAGAAGGAGAAGGAGAAGGTGAAGTCTGGAGGGTGAAGCAGAAGAAGTAGAAGAAGGAGAAGGAGAAGGTGAAGTCTGGAGGGTGAATCAGAAGAAGTAGAAGAAGGAGAAGGAGAAGGTGAAGTCTGGGGGGTGAATCAGAAGAAGCAGAAGAAGGAGAAGGAGAAGGTGAAGTCTGGAGGGTGAATCAGAAGAAGCAGAAGAAGGAGAAGGAGAAGATGAAGTCTGGAGGGTGAATCAGAAGAAGTAGAAGAAGGAGAAGGAGAAGGTGAAGTCTGGAGGGTGAATCAGAAGTAGTAGAAGAAGGAGAAGGAGAAGGTGAAGTCTGGACGGTGAATCAGAAGAAACAGAAGAAGGAGAAGGAGAAGGTGAAGTCTGGAGGGTGAATCAGAAGAAGTAGAAGAAGGAGAAGGAGAAGGTGTAGTCTGGAGGGCGAATCAGAAGAAGTAGACGAAGGTGAATGAGAAGGTGAAGTCTGGAGGGTGAATCAGAAGAAGCAGAAGAAGGAGAAGGAGAAGGTGAAGTCTGGAGGGTGAATCAGAAGAAGCAGAAGAAGGAGAAGGAGAAGGTGAAGTCTGGAGGGTGAATCAGAAGAAGCAGAAGAAGGAGAAGGAGAAGATGAAGTCTGGAGGGTGAATCAGAAGAAGTAGAAGAAGGAGAAGGAGAAGGTGAAGTCTGGAGGGTGAATCAGAAGTAGTAGAAGAAGGAGAAGGAGAAGGTGAAGTCTGGACGGTGAATCAGAAGAAACAGAAGAAGGAGAAGGAGAAGGTGAAGTCTGGAGGGTGAATCAGAAGAAGTAGAAGAAGGAGAAGGAGAAGGTGTAGTCTGGAGGGCGAATCAGAAGAAGTAGACGAAGGAGAATGAGAAGGTGAAGTCTGGAGGGTGAATCAGAAGAAGCAGAATAAGGAGAAGGAGAAGGTGAAGTCTGGAGGGTGAATCAGAAGAAGCAGAAGAAGGAGAAGGAGAAGGTGAAGTCTGGAGGGTGAATCAGAAGAAGCAGAATAAGGAGAAGGAGAAGGTGAAGTCTGGAGGGTGAATCAGAAGAAGCAGAAAAAGGAGAAGGAGAAGGTGAAGTCTGAAGGGTGAATCAGAAGAAGTAGAAGAAGGAGAAGGAGAAGGTGAAGTCTGGAGGGTGAAGCAGAAGAAGTAGAAGAAGGAGCAGGAGAAGGTGAAGTCAGGAGGGTGAATCAGAAGAAGTAGAAGAAGGAGAAGGAGAAGATGAAGTCAGGAGGGTGAATCATAAGAAGCAGAAGAAGGAGAAGGAGAAGGTGAAGTCTGGAGGGTGAATCAGAAGAATCAGAAGAAGGAGAAGGAGAAGGTGAAGTCTGGAGGGTGAATCAGAAGAAGCAGAAGAAGGAGAAGGAGAAGGTGAAGTCTGGAGGGAGAAGCAGAAGAAGTAGAAGAAGGAGAAGGAGAAGGTGAAGTCTGGAGGGTGAATCAGAAGAAGTAGAAGAAGGAGAAGGAGAAGGTGAAGTCTGGAGGGTGAATCAGAAGAAGCAGAAGAAGGAGAAGGAGAAGGTGAAGTCTGGAGGGTGAATCAGAAGAAGCAGAAGAAGGAGAAGGAGAAGGTGAAGTCTGGAGGGTGAAACAGAAGAAGCAGAATAAGGAGAAGGAGAAGGTGAAGTCAGGAGGGTGAATCAGAAGAAGCAGAAGAAGGAGAAGGAGAAGGTGAAGTAAGGAGGGTGAATCAGAAGAAGCAGAAGAAGGAGAAGGAGAAGGTGAAGTCTGGAGTGTGAAGCAGAAGAAGCAAAAGAAGGAGAAGGAGAAGGTGAAGTCTGGAGGGTGAATCAGAAGAAGTAGAAGAAGGAGAAGGAGAAGGTGAAGTCTGGAGGGTGAAGCAGAATAAGTAGAAGAAGGAGAAGGAGAAGGTGAAGTCAGGAGGGTGAATCAGAAGAAGTAGAAGAAGGAGAAGGAGAAGGTGAAGTCAGGAGGGTGAATCAGAAGAAGCAGAAGAAGGAGAAGAAGAAGGTGAAGTCTGGAGGGTGAATCAGAAGAATCAGAAGAAGGAGAAGGAGAAGGTGAAGTCTGGAGGGTGAATCAGAAGAAGCAGAAGAAAGAGAAGGAGAAGGTGAAGTCTGGAGGGTGAATCAGAAGAAGCAGAAGAAGGAGAAGGAGAAGGTGAAGTCTGGAGGGTGAAGCAGAAGAAGTAGAAGAAGGAGAAGGAGAAGGTGAAGTCAGGAGGGTGAATCAGAAGAAGCAGAAGAAGGAGAAGGAGAAGGTGAAGTCTGGAGGGTGAATCAGAAGAATCAGAAGAAGGAGAAGGAGAAGGTGAAGTCTGGAGGGTGAATCAGAAGAAGCAGAAGAAAGAGAAGGAGAAGGTGAAGTCTGGAGGGTGAATCAGAAGAAGTAGAAGAAGGAGAAGGAGAAGGTGAAGTCTGGATGGTGAATCAGAAAAAGCAGAAGAAGGAGAAGGAGAAGGTGAAGTCTGGAGGGTGAATCAGAAGAAGCAGAAGAAGGAGAAGGAGAAGGTGAAGTCTGGAGGGTGAATCAGAAGAAGCAGAAGAAGGAGAAGGAGAAGGTGAAGTCTGGAGGGTGAATCAGAAGAAGCAGAATAAGGAGAAGGAGAAGGTGAAGTCTGGAGGGTGAATCAGAAGAAGCAGAAAAAGGAGAAGGAGAAGGTGAAGTCTGAAGGGTGAATCAGAAGAAGTAGAAGAAGGAGAAGGAGAAGGTGAAGTCAGGAGGGTGAATCAGAAGAAGCAGAAGAAGGAGAAGGAGAAGGTGAAGTCTGGAGGGTGAATCAGAAGAATCAGAAGAAGGAGAAGGAGAAGGTGAAGTCTGGAGGGTGAATCAGAAGAAGCAGAAGAAAGAGAAGGACAAGGTGAAGTCTGGAGGGTGAAGCAGAAGAAATAGAAGAAGGAGAAGGAGAAGGTGAAGACTGGAGGGTGAATCAGAAGAAGTAGAAGAAGGAGAAGAAGAAGGTGAAGTCTGGAGGGTGAATCAGAAGAAGTAGAAGAAGGAGAAGGAGAAGGTGAAGTCTGGAGGGTGAATCAGAAGAAGCAGAAGAAGGAGAAGGAGAAGGTGAAGTCTGGAGGGTGAATCAGAAGAAGCAGAAGAAGGAGAAGGAGAAGATGAAGTCTGGAGGGTGAATCAGAAGAAGTAGAAGAAGGAGAAGGAGAAGGTGAGGTCTGGAGGGTGAATCAGAAGAAGCAGAAGAAGGAGAAGGAGAAGGTGAAGTCTGGAGGGTGAATCAGAAGAAGCAGAAGAAGGAGAAGGAGTAGGTGAAGTCTGGAGGGTGAATCAGAAGAAGCAGAAGAAGGAGAAGGAGAAGGTGAAGTCAGGAGGGTGAATCAGAAGAAGCAGAAGAAGGAGAAGGAGAAGGTGAAGTTCGGAGGGTGAATCAGAAGAAGCAGAAGAAGGAGAAGGAGCAGGTGATGTCAGGGGGATGAAGCAGAAGAAGTAGAAGAAGGAGAAGGAGAAGGTGAAGTCAGGACGGTGAAGCAGAAGAAGCAGAAGAAGGAGAAGGAGAAGGTGAAGTCTGGAGGGTGAATCAGAAGAAGTAGAAGAAGGAGAAGGAGAAGGTCAAGTCTGGAGGGTGAATCAGAAGAAGTAGAATAAGGAGAAGGAGAAGGTGAAGTCTGGAGGGTGAAGCAGTAGAAGTAGAAGAAGGAGAAGGAGAAGGTGAAGTCATGAGAGTGAATCAGAAGAAGTAGAAGAAGGAGAAGGAGAAGGTGAAGTCAGGAGGGTGAATCAGAAGAAGCAGAAGAAGGAGAAGGAGAAGGTGAAGTCTGGAGGGTGAATCAGAAGAATCAGAAGAAGGAGAAGGAGAAGGTGAAGTCTGGAGGGTGAATCAGAAGAAGCAGAAGAAGGAGAAGGAGAAGGTGAAGTCAGGAGGGTGAATCAGAAGAAGCAGAAGAAGGAGAAGGAGAAGGTGAAGTTAGGAGGGTGAATCAGAAGAAGCAGAGGAAGGAGAAGGAGCAGGTGATGTCAGGGGGATGAAGCAGAAGAAGTAGAAGAAGGAGAAGGAGAAGGTGAAGTCAGGACGGTGAAGCAGAAGAAGCAGAAGAAGGAGAAGGAGAAGGTGAAGTCTGGAGGGTGAATCAGAAGAAGTAGAAGAAGGAGAAGGAGAAGGTCAAGTCTGGAGGGTGAATCAGAAGAAGTAGAATAAGGAGAAGGAGAAGGTGAAGTCTGGAGGGTGAAGCAGAAGAAGTAGAAGAAGGAGAAGGAGAAGGTGAAGTCAGGAGGGTGAATCAGAAGAAGTAGAAGAAGGAGAAGGAGAAGGTGAAGTCAGGAGGGTGAATCAGAAGAAGCAGAAGAAGGAGAAGGAGAAGGTGAAGTCTGGAGGGTGAATCAGAAGAATCAGAAGAAGGAGAAGGAGAAGGTGAAGTCTGGAGGGTGAATCAGAAGAAGCAGAAGAAAGAGAAGAGAAGGTGAGGTCTGGAGGGTGAATCAGAAGAAGCAGAATAAGGAGAAGGAGAAGGTGAAGTCTGGAGGGTGAATCAGAAGAAGCAGAATAAGGAGAAGGAGAAGGTGAAGTCTGGAGGGTGAATCAGAAGAAGCAGAAGAAGGAGAAGGAGAAGATGAAGTCTGGAGGGTGAATCAGAAGAAGTAGAAGAAGGAGAAGGAGAAGGTGAAGTCTGGAGGGTGAAGCAGAAGAAGTAGAAGAAGGAGAAGGAGAAGGTGAAGTCAGGAGGGTGAATCAGAAGAAGTAGAAGAAGAAGAAGGAGAAGGTGAAGTCAGGAGGGTGAATCAGATGAAGCAGAAGAAGGAGAAGGAGAAGGTGAAGTCTGGAGGGAGAATCAGAAGAATCAGAAGAAGGAGAAGTAGAAGGTGAAGTCTGGAGGGTGAATCAGAAGAAGCAGAAGAAAGAGAAGGAGAAGGTGAAGTCTGGAGGGTGAAGCAGAAGAAACAGAAGAAGGAGAAGGTGAAGTCTGGAGGGTGAATCAGAAGAAGCAGAATAATGAGAAGGAGAAGGTGAAGTCTGGAGGGTGAATCAGAAGAAGCAGAATAAGGAGAAGGAGAAGGTGAAGTCTGGAGGGTGAATCAGAAGAAGCAGAAGAAGGAGAAGGAGAAGATGAAGTCTGGAGGGTGAATCAGAAGAAGTAGAAGAAGGAGAAGGAGAAGGTGAAGTCTGGAGGGTGAAGCAGAAGAAGTAGAAGAAGGAGAAGGAGAAGGTGAAGTCTGGAGGGTGAATCAGAAGAAGTAGAAGAAGGAGAAGGAGAAGGTGAAGTCTGGGGGGTGAATCAGAAGAAGCAGAAGAAGGAGAAGGAGAAGGTGAAGTCTGGAGGGTGAATCAGAAGAAGCAGAAGAAGGAGAAGGAGAAGATGAAGTCTGGAGGGTGAATCAGAAGAAGTAGAAGAAGGAGAAGGAGAAGGTGAAGTCTGGAGGGTGAATCAGAAGTAGTAGAAGAAGGAGAAGGAGAAGGTGAAGTCTGGACGGTGAATCAGAAGAAACAGAAGAAGGAGAAGGAGAAGGTGAAGTCTGGAGGGTGAATCAGAAGAAGTAGAAGAAGGAGAAGGAGAAGGTGTAGTCTGGAGGGTGAATCAGAAGAAGTAGACGAAGGAGAAGGAGAAGGTGAAGTCTGGAGGGTGAATCAGAAAAAGCAGAAGAAGGAGAAGGAGAAGGTGAAGTCTGGAGGGTGAATCAGAAGAAGCAGAAGAAGGAGAAGGAGAAGGTGAAGTCTGGAGGGTGAATCAGAAGAAGCAGAATAAGGAGAAGGAGAAGGTGAAGTCTGGAGGGTGAATCAGAAGAAGCAGAAAAAGGAGAAGGAGAAGGTGAAGTCTGAAGGGTGAATCAGAAGAAGTAGAAGAAGGAGAAGGAGAAGGTGAAGTCTGGAGGGTGAAGCAGAAGAAGTAGAAGAAGGAGCAGGAGAAGGTGAAGTCAGGAGGGTGAATCAGAAGAAGTAGAAGAAGGAGAAGGAGAAGATGAAGTCAGGAGGGTGAATCATAAGAAGCAGAAGAAGGAGAAGGAGAAGGTGAAGTCTGGAGGGTGAATCAGAAGAATCAGAAGAAGGAGAAGGAGAAGGTGAAGTCTGGAGGGTGAATCAGAAGAAGCAGAAGAAGGAGAAGGAGAAGGTGAAGTCTGGAGGGAGAAGCAGAAGAAGTAGAAGAAGGAGAAGGAGAAGGTGAAGTCTGGAGGGTGAATCAGAAGAAGTAGAAGAAGGAGAAGGAGAAGGTGAAGTCTGGAGGGTGAATCAGAAGAAGCAGAAGAAGGAGAAGGAGAAGGTGAAGTCTGGAGGGTGAATCAGAAGAAGCAGAAGAAGGAGAAGGAGAAGGTGAAGTCTGGAGGGTGAAACAGAAGAAGCAGAATAAGGAGAAGGAGAAGGTGAAGTCAGGAGGGTGAATCAGAAGAAGCAGAAGAAGGAGAAGGAGAAGGTGAAGTAAGGAGGGTGAATCAGAAGAAGCAGAAGAAGGAGAAGGAGAAGGTGAAGTCTGGAGTGTGAAGCAGAAGAAGCAAAAGAAGGAGAAGGAGAAGGTGAAGTCTGGAGGGTGAATCAGAAGAAGTAGAAGAAGGAGAAGGAGAAGGTGAAGACTGGAGGGTGAAGCAGAAGAAGTAGAAGAAGGAGAAGGAGAAGGTGAAGTCAGGAGGGTGAATCAGAAGAAGTAGAAGAAGGAGAAGGAGAAGGTGAAGTCAGGAGGGTGAATCAGAAGAAGCAGAAGAAGGAGAAGAAGAAGGTGAAGTCTGGAGGGTGAATCAGAAGAATCAGAAGAAGGAGAAGGAGAAGGTGAAGTCTGGAGGGTGAATCAGAAGAAGCAGAAGAAAGAGAAGGAGAAGGTGAAGTCTGGAGGGTGAATCAGAAGAAGCAGAAGAAGGAGAAGGAGAAGGTGAAGTCTGGAGGGTGAAGCAGAAGAAGTAGAAGAAGGAGAAGGAGAAGGTGAAGTCAGGAGGGTGAATCAGAAGAAGTAGAAGAAGGAGAAGGAGAAGGTGAAGTCAGGAGGGTGAATCAGAAGAAGCAGAAGAAGGAGAAGGAGAAGGTGAAGTCTGGAGGGTGAATCAGAAGAATCAGAAGAAGGAGAAGGAGAAGGTGAAGTCTGGAGGGTGAATCAGAAGAAGCAGAAGAAAGAGAAGGAGAAGGTGAAGTCTGGAGGGTGAATCAGAAGAAGTAGAAGAAGGAGAAGGAGAAGGTGAAGTCTGGAGGGTGAATCAGAAAAAGCAGAAGAAGGAGAAGGAGAAGGTGAAGTCTGGAGGGTGAATCAGAAGAAGCAGAAGAAGGAGAAGGAGAAGGTGAAGTCTGGAGGGTGAATCAGAAGAAGCAGAAGAAGGAGAAGGAGAAGGTGAAGTCTGGAGGGTGAATCAGAAGAAGCAGAATAAGGAGAAGGAGAAGGTGAAGTCTGGAGGGTGAATCAGAAGAAGCAGAAAAAGGAGAAGGAGAAGGTGAAGTCTGAAGGGTGAATCAGAAGAAGTAGAAGAAGGAGAAGGAGAAGGTGAAGTCTGGAGGGTGAAGCAGAAGAAGTAGAAGAAGGAGAATGAGAAGGTGAAGTCAGGAGGGTGAATCAGAAGAAGTAGAAGAAGGAGAAGGAGAAGGTGAAGTCAGGAGGGTGAATCAGAAGAAGCAGAAGAAGGAGAAGGAGAAGGTGAAGTCTGGAGGGTGAATCAGAAGAATCAGAAGAAGGAGAAGGAGAAGGTGAAGTCTGGAGGGTGAATCAGAAGAAGCAGAAGAAAGAGAAGGACAAGGTGAAGTCTGGAGGGTGAAGCAGAAGAAATAGAAGAAGGAGAAGGAGAAGGTGAAGACTGGAGGGTGAATCAGAAGAAGTAGAAGAAGGAGAAGAAGAAGGTGAAGTCTGGAGGGTGAATCAGAAGAAGTAGAAGAAGGAGAAGGAGAAGGTGAAGTCTGGAGGGTGAATCAGAAGAAGCAGAAGAAGGAGAAGGAGAAGGTGAAGTCTGGAGGGTGAATCAGAAGAAGCAGAAGAAGGAGAAGGAGAAGATGAAGTCTGGAGGGTGAATCAGAAGAAGTAGAAGAAGGAGAAGGAGAAGGTGAGGTCTGGAGGGTGAATCAGAAGAAGCAGAAGAAGGAGAAGGAGAAGGTGAAGTCTGGAGGGTGAATCAGAAGAAGCAGAAGAAGGAGAAGGAGTAGGTGAAGTCTGGAGGGTGAATCAGAAGAAGCAGAAGAAGGAGAAGGAGAAGGTGAAGTCAGGAGGGTGAATCAGAAGAAGCAGAAGAAGGAGAAGGAGAAGGTGAAGTTAGGAGGGTGAATCAGAAGAAGCAGAAGAAGGAGAAGGAGCAGGTGATGTCAGGGGGATGAAGCAGAAGAAGTAGAAGAAGGAGAAGGAGAAGGTGAAGTCAGGACGGTGAAGCAGAAGAAGCAGAAGAAGGAGAAGGAGAAGGTGAAGTCTGGAGGGTGAATCAGAAGAAGTAGAAGAAGGAGAAGGAGAAGGTCAAGTCTGGAGGGTGAATCAGAAGAAGTAGAATAAGGAGAAGGAGAAGGTGAAGTCTGGAGGGTGAAGCAGTAGAAGTAGAAGAAGGAGAAGGAGAAGGTGAAGTCATGAGAGTGAATCAGAAGAAGTAGAAGAAGGAGAAGGAGAAGGTGAAGTCAGGAGGGTGAATCAGAAGAAGCAGAAGAAGGAGAAGGAGAAGGTGAAGTCTGGAGGGTGAATCAGAAGAATCAGAAGAAGGAGAAGGAGAAGGTGAAGTCTGGAGGGTGAATCAGAAGAAGCAGAAGAAGGAGAAGGAGAAGGTGAAGTCAGGAGGGTGAATCAGAAGAAGCAGAAGAAGGAGAAGGAGAAGGTGAAGTTAGGAGGGTGAATCAGAAGAAGCAGAGGAAGGAGAAGGAGCAGGTGATGTCAGGGGGATGAAGCAGAAGAAGTAGAAGAAGGAGAAGCAGAAGGTGAAGTCAGGACGGTGAAGCAGAAGAAGCAGAAGAAGGAGAAGGAGAAGGTGAAGTCTGGAGGGTGAATCAGAAGAAGTAGAAGAAGGAGAAGGAGAAGGTCAAGTCTGGAGGGTGAATCAGAAGAAGTAGAATAAGGAGAAGGAGAAGGTGAAGTCTGGAGGGTGAAGCAGAAGAAGTAGAAGAAGGAGAAGGAGAAGGTGAAGTCAGGAGGGTGAATCAGAAGAAGTAGAAGAAGGAGAAGGAGAAGGTGAAGTCAGGAGGGTGAATCAGAAGAAGCAGAAGAAGGAGAAGGAGAAGGTGAAGTCTGGAGGGTGAATCAGAAGAATCAGAAGAAGGAGAAGGAGAAGGTGAAGTCTGGAGGGTGAATCAGAAGAAGCAGAAGAAAGAGAAGAGAAGGTGAGGTCTGGAGGGTGAATCAGAAGAAGCAGAATAAGGAGAAGGAGAAGGTGAAGTCTGGAGGGTGAATCAGAAGAAGCAGAATAAGGAGAAGGAGAAGGTGAAGTCTGGAGGGTGAATCAGAAGAAGCAGAAGAAGGAGAAGGAGAAGATGAAGTCTGGAGGGTGAATCAGAAGAAGTAGAAGAAGGAGAAGGAGAAGGTGAAGTCTGGAGGGTGAAGCAGAAGAAGTAGAAGAAGGAGAAGGAGAAGGTGAAGTCAGGAGGGTGAATCAGAAGAAGTAGAAGAAGAAGAAGGAGAAGGTGAAGTCAGGAGGGTGAATCAGATGAAGCAGAAGAAGGAGAAGGAGAAGGTGAAGTATGGAGGGAGAATCAGAAGAATCAGAAGAAGGAGAAGTAGAAGGTGAAGTCTGGAGGGTAAATCAGAAGAAGCAGAAGAAAGAGAAGGAGAAGGTGAAGTCTGGAGGGTGAAGCAGAAGAAACAGAAGAAGGAGAAGGTGAAGACTGGAGGGTGAATCAGAAGAAGTAGAAGAAGGAGAAGGAGAAGGTGAAGTCTGGAGGGTGAATCAGAAGAAGTAGAAGAAGGAGAAGGAGAAGGTGAAGTCTGGGGGGTGAATCAGAAGAAGCAGAAGAAGGAGAAGGAGAAGGTGAAGTCTGGAGGGTGAATCAGAAGAAGCAGAAGAAGGAGAAGGAGAAGATGAAGTCTGGAGGGTGAATCAGAAGAAGTAGAAGAAGGAGAAGGAGAAGGTGAAGTCTGGAGGGTGAATCAGAAGTAGTAGAAGAAGGAGAAGGAGAAGGTGAAGTCTGGACGGTGAATCAGAAGAAACAGAAGAAGGAGAAGGAGAAGGTGAAGTCTGGAGGGTGAATCAGAAGAAGTAGAAGAAGGAGAAGGAGAAGGTGTAGTCTGGAGGGTGAATCAGAAGAAGTAGACGAAGGAGAAGGAGAAGGTGAAGTCTGGAGGGTGAATCAGAAGAAGCAGAAGAAGGAGAAGGAGAAGGTGAAGTCTGGAGGGTGAATCAGAAGAAGCAGAAGAAGGAGAAGGAGAAGGTGAAGTCTGGAGGGTGAATCAGAAGAAGCAGAATAAGGAGAAGGAGAAGGTGAAGTCTGGAGGGTGAATCAGAATAAGCAGAAAAAGGAGAAGGAGAAGGTGAAGTCTGAAGGGTGAATGAGAAGAAGTAGAAGAAGGAGAAGGAGAAGGTGAAGTCTGGAGGGTGAAGCAGAAGAAGTAGAAGAAGGAGCAGGAGAAGTTGAAGTCAGGAGGGTGAATCAGAAGAAGTAGAAGAAGGAGAAGGAGAAGATGAAGTCAGGAGGGTGAATCATAAGAAGCAGAAGAAGGAGAAGGAGAAGGTGAAGTCTGGAGGGTGAATCAGAAGAATCAGAAGAAGGAGAAGGAGAAGGTGAAGTCTGGAGGGTGAATCAGAAGAAGCAGAAGAAGGAGAAGGAGAAGGTGATGTCTGGAGGGAGAAGCAGAAGAAGTAGAAGAAGGAGAAGGAGAAGGTGAAGTCTGGAGGGTGAATCAGAAGAAGTAGAAGAAGGAGAAGGAGAAGGTGAAGTCTGGAGGGTGAATCAGAAGAAGCAGAAGAAGGAGAAGGAGAAGGTGAAGTCTGGAGGGTGAATCAGAAGAAGCAGAAGAAGGAGAAGGAGAAGGTGAAGTCTGGAGGGTGAAACAGAAGAAGCAGAATAAGGAGAAGGAGAAGGTGAAGTCAGGAGGGTGAATCAGAAGAAGCAGAAGAAGGAGAAGGAGAAGGTGAAGTAAGGAGGGTGAATCAGAAGAAGCAGAAGAAGGAGAAGGAGAAGGTGAAGTCTGGAGTGTGAAGCAGAAGAAGCAAAAGAAGGAGAAGGAGAAGGTGAAGTCTGGAGGGTGAATCAGAAGAAGTAGAAGAAGGAGAAGGAGAAGGTGAAGTCTGGAGGGTGAAGCAGAAGAAGTAGAAGAAGGAGAAGGAGAAGGAGAAGTCAGGAGGGTGAATCAGAAGAAGTAGAAGAAGGAGAAGGAGAAGGTGAAGTCAGGAGGGTGAATCAGAAGAAGCAGAAGAAGGAGAAGAAGAAGGTGAAGTCTGGAGGGTGAATCAGAAGAATCAGAAGAAGGAGAAGGAGAAGGTGAAGTCTGGAGGGTGAATCAGAAGAAGCAGAAGAAAGAGAAGGAGAAGGTAAAGTCTGGAGGGTGAATCAGAAGAAGCAGAAGAAGGAGAAGGAGAAGGTGAAGTCTGGAGGGTGAAGCAGAAGAAGTAGAAGAAGGAGAAGGAGAAGGTGAAGTCAGGAGGGTGAATCAGAAGAAGTAGAAGAAGGAGAAGGAGAAGGTGAAGTCAGGAGGGTGAATCAGAAGAAGCAGAAGAAGGAGAAGGAGAAGGTGAAGTCTGGAGGGTGAATCAGAAGAATCAGAAGAAGGAGAAGGAGAAGGTGAAGTCTGGAGGGTGAATCAGAAGAAGCAGAAGAAAGAGAAGGAGAAGGTGAAGTCTGGAGGGTGAATCAGAAGAAGTAGAAGAAGGAGAAGGAGAAGGTGAAGTCTGGAGGGTGAATCAGAAAAAGCAGAAGAAGGAGAAGGAGAAGGTGAAGTCTGGAGCGTGAATCAGAAGAAGCAGAAGAAGGAGAAGGAGAAGGTGAAGTCTGGAGGGTGAATCAGAAGAAGCAGAAGAAGGAGAAGGAGAAGGTGAAGTCTGGAGGGTGAATCAGAAGAAGCAGAATAAGGAGAAGGAGAAGGTGAAGTCTGGAGGGTGAATCAGAAGAAGCAGAAAAAGGAGAAGGAGAAGGTGAAGTCTGAAGGGTGAATCAGAAGAAGTAGAAGAAGGAGAAGGAGAAGGTGAAGTCTGGAGGGTGAAGCAGAAGAAGTAGAAGAAGGAGAAGGAGAAGGTGAAGTCAGGAGGGTGAATCAGAAGAAGTAGAAGAAGGAGAAGGAGAAGGTGAAGTCAGGAGGGTGAATCAGAAGAAGCAGAAGAAGGAGAAGGAGAAGGTGAAGTCTGGAGGGTGAATCAGAAGAATCAGAAGAAGGAGAAGGAGAAGGTGAAGTCTGGAGGGTGAATCAGAAGAAGCAGAAGAAAGAGAAGGACAAGGTGAAGTCTGGAGGGTGAAGCAGAAGAAATAGAAGAAGGAGAAGGAGAAGGTGAAGACTGGAGGGTGAATCAGAAGAAGTAGAAGAAGGAGAAGGAGAAGGTGAAGTCTGGAGGGTGAATCAGAAGAAGTAGAAGAAGGAGAAGGAGAAGGTGAAGTCTGGAGGGTGAATCAGAAGAAGCAGAAGAAGGAGAAGGAGAAGGTGAAGTCTGGATGGTGAATCAGAAGAAGCAGAAGAAGGAGAAGGAGAAGATGAAGTCTGGAGGGTGAATCAGAAGAAGTAGAAGAAGGAGAAGGAGAAGGTGAGGTCTGGAGGGTGAATCAGAAGAAGCAGAAGAAGGAGAAGGAGAAGGTGAAGTCTGGAGGGTGAATCAGAAGAAGCAGAAGAAGGAGAAGGAGTAGGTGAAGTCTGGAGGGTGAATCAGAAGAAGCAGAAGAAGGAGAAGGAGAAGGTGAAGTCAGGAGGGTGAATCAGAAGAAGCAGAAGAAGGAGAAGGAGAAGGTGAAGTTAGGAGGGTGAATCAGAAGAAGCAGAAGAAGGAGAAGGAGCAGGTGATGTCAGGGGGATGAAGCAGAAGAAGTAGAAGAAGGAGAAGGAGAAGGTGAAGTCAGGACGGTGAAGCAGAAGAAGCAGAAGAAGGAGAAGGAGAAGGTGAAGTCTGGAGGGTGAATCAGAAGAAGTAGAAGAAGGAGAAGGAGAAGGTCAAGTCTGGAGGGTGAATCAGAAGAAGTAGAATAAGGAGAAGGAGAAGGTGAAGTCTGGAGGGTGAAGCAGTAGAAGTAGAAGAAGGAGAAGGAGAAGGTGAAGTCAGGAGGGTGAATCAGAAGAAGTAGAAGAAGGAGAAGGAGAAGGTGAAGTCAGGAGGGTGAATCAGAAGAAGCAGAAGAAGGAGAAGGAGAAGGTGAAGTCTGGGGGGTGAATCAGAAGAATCAGAAGAAGGAGAAGGAGAAGGTGAAGTCTGGAGGGTGAATCAGAAGAAGCAGAAGAAAGAGAAGGAGAAGGTGAAGTCTGGAGGGTGAATCAGAAGAAGTAGAAGAAGGAGAAGGAGAAGTTGAAGTCTGGAGTGTGAATCAGAAGAAGCAGAAGAAGGAGAAGGAGAAGGTGAAGTCTAGAGGGTGAATCAGAAGAAGCAGAATAAGGAGAAGGAGAAGGTGAAGTCTGGAGGGTGAATCAGAAGAAGCAGAAGAAGGAGAAGGAGAAGGTGAAGTCAGGAGGGTGAATCAGAAGAAGTAGAAGAAGGAGAAGGAGAAGGTGAATTCTGGAGGGCGAAGCAGAAGAAGTAGAAGAAGGAGAAGTAGAAGGTGAAGTCAGGAGGGTGAATCAGAAGAAGTAGAAGAAGGAGAAGGAGAAGGTGAAGTCAGGAGGGTGAATCAGAAGAAGCAGAAGAAGGAGAAGGAGAAGGTGAAGTCTGGAGGGTGAATCAGAAGAATCAGAAGAAGGAGAAGGAGAAGGTGAAGTCTGGAGGGTGAATCAGAAGAAGCAGAGGAAGGAGAAGAAGAAGGTGAAGTCTGGAGGGTGAATCAGAAGAAGCAGAATAAGGAGAAGGAGAAGGTGAAGTCTGGAGGGTGAATCAGAAGAAGCAGAATAAGGAGAAGGAGAAGGTGAAGTCTGGAGGGTGAATCATAAGAAGCAGAAGAAGGAGAAGGAGAAGATGAAGTCTGGAGGGTGAATCAGAAGAAGTAGAAGAAGGAGAAGGAGAAGGTGAAGTCTGGAGGGTGAAGCAGAAGAAGTAGAAGAAGGAGAAGGAGAAGGTGAAGTCAGGAGGGTGAATCAGAAGAAGTAGAAGAAGAAGAAGGTGAAGGTGAAGTCAGGAGGGTGAATCAGATGAAGCAGAAGAAGGAGAAGGAGAAGGTGAAGTCTGGAGGGTGAATCAGAAGAATCAGAAGAAGGAGAAGTTGAAGGTGAAGTCTGGAGGGTGAATCAGAAGAAGCAGAAGAAAGAGAAGGAGAAGGGGAAGTCTAGAGGGTGAAGCAGAAGAAACAGAAGAAGGAGAAGGTGAAGACTGGAGGGTGAATCAGAAGAAGTAGAAGAAGGAGAAGGAGAAGGTGAAGTCTGGAGGGTGAATCAGAAGAAGTAGAAGAAGGAGAAGGAGAAGGTGAAGTCTGGGGGGTGAATCAGAAGAAGCAGAAGAAGGAGAAGGAGAAGGTGAAGTCTGGAGGGTGAAACAGAAGAAGCAGAAGAAGGAGAAGGAGAAGATGAAGTCTGGAGGGTGAATCAGAAGAAGGAGAAGGAGATGGTGAAGTCTGGAGGGTGAATCAGAAGTAGTAGAAGAAGGAGAAGGAGAAGGTGAAGTCTGGACGGTGAATCAGAAGAAACAGAAGAAGGAGAAGGAGAAGGTGAAGTCTGGAGGGTGAATCAGAAGAAGTAGAAGAAGGAGAAGGAGGAGGTGTAGTCTGGAGGGTGAATCAGAAGAAGTAGACGAAGGAGAAGGAGAAGGTGAAGTCTGGAGGGTGAATCAGAAGAAGCAGAAGAAGGAGAAGCAGAAGGTGAAGTCTGGAGGGTGAATCAGAAGAAGCAGAAGAAGGAGAAGGAGAAGGTGAAGTCTGGAGGGTGAATCAGAAGAAGCAGAATAAGGAGAAGGAGAAGGTGAAGTCTGGAGGGTGAATCAGAAGAAGCAGAAAAAGGAGAAGGAGAAGGTGAAGCCTGAAGGGTGAATCAGAAGAAGTAGAAGAAGGAGAAGGAGAAGGTGAAGTCTGGAGGGTGAAGCAGAAGAAGTAGAAGAAGGAGCAGGAGAAGGTGAAGTCAGGAGGGTGAATCAGAAGAAGTAGAAGAAGGAGAAGGAGAAGATGAAGTCAGGAGGGTGAATCGTAAGAAGCAGAAGAAGGAGAAGGAGAAGGTGAAGTCTGGAGGGTGAATCAGAAGAATCAGAAGAAGGAGAAGGAGAAGGTGAAGTCTGGAGGGTGAATCAGAAGAAGCAGAAGAAGGAGAAGGAGAAGGTGAAGTCTGGAGGGAGAAGCAGAAGAAGTAGAAGAAGGAGAAGGAGAAGGTGAAGTCTGGAGGGTGAATCAGAAGAAGTAGAAGAAGGAGAAGGAGAAGGTGAAGTCTGGAGGGTGAATCAGAAGAAGCAGAAGAAGGAGAAGGAGAAGGTGAAGTCTGGAGGGTGAATCAGAAGAAACAGAAGAAGGAGGAGGAGAAGGTGAAGTCTGGAGGGTGAATCAGAAGAAGTAGAAGAAGGAGAAGGAGAAGGTGTAGTCTGGAGGGTGAATCAGAAGAAGTAGACGAAGGAGAAGGAGAAGGTGAAGTCTGGAGGGTGAATCAGAAGAAGCAGAAGAAGGTGAAGGAGAAGATGAAGTCTGGAGGGTGAATCAGAAGAAGTAGAAGAAGGAGAAGGAGAAGGTGAAGTCTGGAGGGTGAATCAGAAGAAGCAGAAGAAGGAGAAGGAGAAGGTGAAGTCTGGAGGGTGAATCAGAAGAAGCAGAAGAAGGAGAAGGAGAAGGTGAAGTCTGGAGGGTGAATCAGAAGAAGCAGAATAAGGAGAAGGAGAAGGTGAAGTCTGGAGGGTGAATCAGAAGAAGCAGAAGCAGGAGAAGGAGAAGGTGAAGTCTGGAGGATGAATCAGAAGAAGTAGAAGAAGGAGAAGGAGAAGGTGAAGTCTGGAGGGTGAATCAGAAGAAGTAGAAGAAGGAGAAGGAGAAGGTGAAGTCTGGAGGGTGAATCAGAAGAAGTAGAAGAAGGAGAAGGAGAAGGTGAAGTCTGGAGGGTGAAGCAGAAGAAGTAGAAGAAGGAGAAGGAGAAGGTGAAGTCAGGAGGGTGAATCAGAAGAAGTAGAAGAAGGAGAAGGAGAAGGTGAAGTCAGGAGGGTGAATCAGAAGAAGCAGAAGAAGGAGAAGGAGAAGGTGAAGTCTGGAGGGTGAATCAGAAGAATCAGAAGAAGGAGAAGGAGAAGGTGAAGTCTGGAGGGAGAATCAGAAGAAGCAGAAGAAAGAGAAGGAGAAGGTGAAGTCTGGAGGGTGAATCAGAAGAAGTAGAAGAAGGAGAAGGAGAAGGTGAAGTCTGGAGGGTGAATCAGAAGAAGCAGAAGAAGGAGAAGGAGAAGGTCAAGTCTGGAGGGTGAATCAGAAGAAGCAGAAGAAGGAGAAGGAAAAGGTGAAGTCTGGAGGGTGAATCAGAAGAAGCAGAAGAAGGAGAAGGAGAAGGTGAAGTCTGGAGGGTGAATCAGAAGAAGCAGAATAAGGAGAAGGAGAAGGTGAAGTCTGGAGGGTGAATCAGAAGAAGCAGAAGAAGGAGAAGGAGAAGGTGAAGTCTGGAGGGTGAATCAGAAGAAGTAGAAGAAGGATAAGGAGAAGGTGAAGTCTGGAGGGTGAATCAGAAGAAGTAGAAGAAGGAGAAGGAGAAGGTGAAGTCTGGGGGGTGAATCAGAAGAAGCAGAAGAAGGAGAAGGAGAAGGTGAAGTCTGGAGGGTGAAACAGAAGAAGCAGAAGAAGGAGAAGGAGAAGATGAAGTCTGGAGGGTGAATCAGAAGAAGGAGAAGGAGATGGTGAAGTCTGGAGGGTGAATCAGAAGTAGTAGAAGAAGGAGAAGGAGAAGGTGAAGTCTGGACGGTGAATCAGAAGAAACAGAAGAAGGAGAAGGAGAAGGTGAAGTCTGGAGGGTGAATCAGAAGAAGTAGAAGAAGGAGAAGGAGGAGGTGTAGTCTGGAGGGTGAATCAGAAGAAGTAGACGAAGGAGAAGGAGAAGGTGAAGTCTGGAGGGTGAATCAGAAGAAGCAGAAGAAGGAGAAGCAGAAGGTGAAGTCTGGAGGGTGAATCAGAAGAAGCAGAAGAAGGAGAAGGAGAAGGTGAAGTCTGGAGGGTGAATCAGAAGAAGCAGAATAAGGAGAAGGAGAAGGTGAAGTCTGGAGGGTGAATCAGAAGAAGCAGAAAAAGGAGAAGGAGAAGGTGAAGCCTGAAGGGTGAATCAGAAGAAGTAGAAGAAGGAGAAGGAGAAGGTGAAGTCTGGAGGGTGAAGCAGAAGAAGTAGAAGAAGGAGCAGGAGAAGGTGAAGTCAGGAGGGTGAATCAGAAGAAGTAGAAGAAGGAGAAGGAGAAGATGAAGTCAGGAGGGTGAATCGTAAGAAGCAGAAGAAGGAGAAGGAGAAGGTGAAGTCTGGAGGGTGAATCAGAAGAATCAGAAGAAGGAGAAGGAGAAGGTGAAGTCTGGAGGGTGAATCAGAAGAAGCAGAAGAAGGAGAAGGAGAAGGTGAAGTCTGGAGGGAGAAGCAGAAGAAGTAGAAGAAGGAGAAGGAGAAGGTGAAGTCTGGAGGGTGAATCAGAAGAAGTAGAAGAAGGAGAAGGAGAAGGTGAAGTCTGGAGGGTGAATCAGAAGAAGCAGAAGAAGGAGAAGGAGAAGGTGAAGTCTGGAGGGTGAATCAGAAGAAACAGAAGAAGGAGGAGGAGAAGGTGAAGTCTGGAGGGTGAATCAGAAGAAGTAGAAGAAGGAGAAGGAGAAGGTGTAGTCTGGAGGGTGAATCAGAAGAAGTAGACGAAGGAGAAGGAGAAGGTGAAGTCTGGAGGGTGAATCAGAAGAAGCAGAAGAAGGTGAAGGAGAAGATGAAGTCTGGAGGGTGAATCAGAAGAAGTAGAAGAAGGAGAAGGAGAAGGTGAAGTCTGGAGGGTGAATCAGAAGAAGCAGAAGAAGGAGAAGGAGAAGGTGAAGTCTGGAGGGTGAATCAGAAGAAGCAGAAGAAGGAGAAGGAGAAGGTGAAGTCTGGAGGGTGAATCAGAAGAAGCAGAATAAGGAGAAGGAGAAGGTGAAGTCTGGAGGGTGAATCAGAAGAAGCAGAAGAAGGAGAAGGAGAAGGTGAAGTCTGGAGGATGAATCAGAAGAAGTAGAAGAAGGAGAAGGAGAAGGTGAAGTCTGGAGGGTGAATCAGAAGAAGTAGAAGAAGGAGAAGGAGAAGGTGAAGTCTGGAGGGTGAATCAGAAGAAGTAGAAGAAGGAGAAGGAGAAGGTGAAGTCTGGAGGGTGAAGCAGAAGAAGTAGAAGAAGGAGAAGGAGAAGGTGAAGTCAGGAGGGTGAATCAGAAGAAGTAGAAGAAGGAGAAGGAGAAGGTGAAGTCAGGAGGGTGAATCAGAAGAAGCAGAAGAAGGAGAAGGAGAAGGTGAAGTCTGGAGGGTGAATCAGAAGAATCAGAAGAAGGAGAAGGAGAAGGTGAAGTCTGGAGGGAGAATCAGAAGAAGCAGAAGAAAGAGAAGGAGAAGGTGAAGTCTGGAGGGTGAATCAGAAGAAGTAGAAGAAGGAGAAGGAGAAGGTGAAGTCTGGAGGGTGAATCAGAAGAAGCAGAAGAAGGAGAAGGAGAAGGTCAATTCTGGAGGGTGAATCAGAAGAAGCAGAAGAAGGAGAAGGAAAAGGTGAAGTCTGGAGGGTGAATCAGAAGAAGCAGAAGAAGGAGAAGGAGAAGGTGAAGTCTGGAGGGTGAATCAGAAGAAGCAGAATAAGGAGAAGGAGAAGGTGAAGTCTGGAGGGTGAATCAGAAGAAGCAGAAGAAGGAGAAGGAGAAGGTGAAGTCTGGAGGGTGAATCAGAAGAAGTAGAAGAAGGAGAAGGAGAAGGTGAAGTCTGGAGGGTGAAGCAGAAGAAGTAGAAGAAGGAGAAGGAGAAGGTGAAGTCAGGAGGGTGAATCAGAAGAAGCAGAAGAAGGAGAAGGAGAAGGTGAAGTCTGGAGGGTGAATCAGAAGAATCAGAAGAAGGAGAAGGAGAAGATGAAGTCTGGAGGGTGAATCAGAAGAAGCAGAAGAAAGAGAAGGAGAAGGTGAAGTCTGGAGGGTGAAGCAGAAGAAACAGAAGAAGGAGAAGGAGTAGGTGAAGACTGGAGGGTGAATCAGAAGAAGTAGAAGAAGGAGAAGGAGAAGGTGAAGTCTGGAGGGTGAATCAGACGAAGTAGAAGAAGGAGAAGGAGAAGGTGAAGTCTGGAGGGTGAATCAGAAGAAGTAGAAGAAGGAGAAGGAGAAGGGGAAGTCTGGAGGGTGAATCAGAAGAAGCAGAAGAAGGAGAAGAAGAAGATGAAGTCTGGAGGGTGAATCAGAAGAAGTAGAAGAAGGAGAAGGAGAAGCTGAGGTCTGGAGGGTGAATCAGAAGAAGCAGAAGAAGGAGAAGGAGAAGGTGAAGTCTGGAGGGTGAATCAGAAGAAGTAGAAGAAGGAGAAGGAGAAGGTGAAGTCTGGAGGGTGAATCAGAAGAAGTAGAAGAAGGAGAAGGAGAAGGTGAAGTCAGGAGGGTGAATCAGAAGAAGTAGAAGAAGGAGAAGGAGAAGGTGAAGTCAGGAGGGTGAATCAGTTGAAGCAGAAGAAGGAGAAGGAGAAGGTGAAGTCTGGAGGGTGAATCAGAAGAATAAGAAGAAGGAGAAGGAGAAGGTGAAGTCTGGAGGGTGAATCAGAAGAAGCAGAAGAAAGAGAAGGAGAAGGTGAAGTCTGGAGGGTGAATCAGAAGAAGCAGAAGAAGGAGAAGGAGAAGGAGAAGCCAGGAGGGTGAATCAGAAGAAGCAGAAGAAGGAGAAGGAGAAGGTGAAGTTAGGAGGGTGAATCAGAAGAAGCAGAAGAAGGAGAAGGAGCAGGTGATGTCAGGGGGATGAAGCAGAAGAAGTAGAAGAAGGAGAAGGAGAAGGTGAAGTCAGGATGGTGAAGCAGAAGAAGCAGAAGAAGGAGAAGGAGAAGATGAAGTCTGGAGGATGAATCAGAAGAAGTAGAAGAAGGAGAAGGAGAAGGTCAAGTCTGGAGGGTGAATCAGAAGAAGTAGAATAAGGAGAAGGAGAAGGTGAAGTCTGGAGGGTGAAGCAGAAGAAGTAGAAGAAGGAGAAGGAGAAGGTGAAGTCTGGAGGGTGAATCAGAAGAAGTAGAAGAAGGAGAAGGAGAAGGTGAAGTCTGGAGGGTGAATCAGAAGAAACAGAAGAAGGAGAAGGAGAAGGTGAAGTCTGGAGGGTGAATCAGAAGAAGTAGAAGAAGGAGAAGGAGAAGGTGTAGTCTGGAGGGTGAATCAGAAGAAGTAGACGAAGGAGAAGGAGAAGGTGAAGTCTGGAGGGTGAACCAGAAGAAGCAGAAGAAGGAGAAGGAGAAGGTGAAGTCTGGAGGGTGAATCAGAAGAAGTAGAAGAAGGAGAAGAAGAAGGTGAAGTCTGGAGGGTGAATCAGAAGAAGCAGAAGAAGGAGAAGGAGAAGGTGAAGTCTGGAGGGTGAATCAGAAGAAGCAGAAGAAGGAGAAGGAGAAGGTGAAGTCTGGAGGGTGAAACAGAAGAAGCAGAATAAGGAGAAGGAGAAGGTGAAGTCAGGAGGGTGAATCAGAAGAAGCAGAAGAAGGAGAAGGAGAAGGTGAAGTAAGGAGGGTGAATCAGAAGAAGCAGAAGAAGGAAAAGGAGAAGGTGAAGTCTGGAGTGTGAAGCAGAAGAAGCAAAAGAAGGAGAAGGAGAAGGTGAAGTCTGGAGGGTGAATCAGAAGAAGTAGAAGAAGGAGAAGGAGAAGGTGAAGTCTGGAGGGTGAAGCAGAAGAAGTAGAAGAAGGAGAAGAAGAAGGTGAAGTCAGGAGGGTGAATCAGAAGAAGTAGAAGAAGGAGAAGGAGAAGGTGAAGTCAGGAGGGTGAATCAGTTGAAGCAGAAGAAGGAGAAGGAGAAGGTGAAGTCTGGAGGGTGAATCAGAAGAATCAGAAGAAGGAGAAGGAGAAGGTGAAGTCTGGAGGGTGAATCAGAAGAAGCAGAAGAAAGAGAAGGAGAAGGTGAAGTCTGGAGGGTGAATCAGAAGAAGCAGAAGAAGGAGAAGGAGAAGGAGAAGTCAGGAGGGTGAATCAGAAGAAGCAGAAGAAGGAGAAGGAGAAGGTGAAGTTAGGAGGGTGAATCAGAAGAAGCAGAAGAAGGAGAAGGAGCAGTTGATGTCAGGGGGATGAAGCAGAAGAAGTAGAAGAAGGAGAAGGAGAAGGTGAAGTCAGGATGGTGAAGCAGAAGAAGCAGAAGAAGGAGAAGGAGAAGGTGAAGTCTGGAGGATGAATCAGAAGAAGTAGAAGAAGGAGAAGGAGAAGGTCAAGTCTGGAGGGTGAATCAGAAGAAGTAGAATAAGGAGAAGGAGAAGGTGAAGTCTGGAGGGTGAAGCAGAAGAAGTAGAAGAAGGAGAAGGAGAAGGTGAAGTCAGGAGGGTGAATCAGAAGAAGTAGAAGAAGGAGAAGGAGAAGGTGAAGTCAGGAGGGTGAATCAGAAGAAGCAGAAGAAGGAGAAGGAGAAGGTGAAGTCTGGAGGGTGAATCAGAAGAATCAGAAGAAGGAGAAGGAGAAGGTGAAGTCTGGAGGGTGAATCAGAAGAAGCAGAAGAAAGAGAAGGAGAAGGTGAAGTCTGGAGGGTGAATCAGAAGAAGTAGAAGAAGGAGAAGGAGAAGGTGAAGTCTGGAGTGTGAATCAGAAGAAGCAGAAGAAGGAGAAGGAGAAGGTGAAGTCTAGAGGGTGAATCAGAAGAAGCAGAATAAGGAGAAGGAGAAGGTGAAGTCTGGAGGGTGAATCAGAAGAAGCAGAAGAAGGAGAAGGAGAAGGTGAAGTCTGGAGGGTGAATCAGAAGAAGCAGAAGAAGGAGAAGGAGAAGGAGAAGTCAGGAGGGTGAATCAGAAGAAGCAGAAGAAGGAGAAGGAGAAGGTGAAGTTAGGAGGGTGAATCAGAAGAAGCAGAAGAAGGAGAAGGAGCAGGTGATGTCAGGGGGATGAAGCAGAAGAAGTAGAAGAAGGAGAAGGAGAAGGTGAAGTCAGGACGGTGAAGCAGAAGAAGCAGAAGAAGGAGAAGGAGAAGGTGAAGTCTGGAGGATGAATCAGAAGAAGTAGAAGAAGGAGAAGGAGAAGGTCAAGTCTGGAGGGTGAATCAGAAGAAGTAGAATAAGGAGAAGGAGAAGGTGAAGTCTGGAGGGTGAAGCAGAAGAAGTAGAAGAAGGAGAAGGAGAAGGTGAAGTCAGGAGGGTGAATCAGAAGAAGCAGAAGAAGGAGAAGGTGAAGTCTGGAGGGTGAATCAGAAGAATCAGAAGAAGGAGAAGGAGAAGGTGAAGTCTGGAGGGTGAATCAGAAGAAGCAGAAGAAAGAGAAGGAGAAGGTGAAGTCTGGAGGGTGAATCAGAAGAAGTAGAAGAAGGAGAAGGAGAAGGTGAAGTCTGGAGTGTGAATCAGAAGAAGCAGAAGAAGGAGAAGGAGAAGGTGAAGTCTAGAGGGTGAATCAGAAGAAGCAGAATAAGGAGAAGGAGAAGGTGAAGTCTGGAGGGTGAATCAGAAGAAGCAGAAGAAGGAGAAGGAGAAGGTGAAGTCTGGAGGGTGAATCAGAAGAAGTAGAAGAAGGAGAAGGAGAAGGTGAAGTCTGGAGGGTGAAGCAGAAGAAGTAGAAGAAGGAGAAGGAGAAGATGAAGTCAGGAGGGTGAATCAGAAGAAGTAGAAGAAGGAGAAGGAGAAGGTGTAGTCAGGAGGGTGAATCAGAAGAAGCAGAAGAAGGAGAAGGAGAAGATGAAGTCTGGAGGGTGAATCAGAAGAATCAGAAGAAGGAGAAGGAGAAGGTGAAGTCTGGAGGGTGAATCAGAAGAAGCAGAGGAAGGAGAAGGAGAAGGTGAAGTCTGGAGGGTGAATCAGAAGAAGCAGAATAAGGAGAAGGAGAAGGTGAAGTCTGGAGGGTGAATCAGAAGAAGCAGAATAAGGAGAAGGAGAAGGTGAAGTCTGGAGGGTGAATCAGAAGAAGCAGAAGAAGGAGAAGGAGAAGATGAAGTCTGGAGGGTGAATCAGAAGAAGTAGAAGAAGGAGAAGGAGAAGGTGAAGTCTGGAGGGTGAAGCAGAAGAAGTAGAAGAAGGAGAAGGAGAAGGTGAAGTCAGGAGGGTGAATCAGAAGAAGTAGAAGAAGAAGAAGGAGAAGGTGAAGTCAGGAGGGTGAATCAGAAGAAGCAGAAGAAGGAGAAGGAGAAGGTGAAGTCTGGAGGGTGAATCAGAAGAATCAGAAGAAGGAGAAGTAGAAGTTGAAGTCTGGAGGGTGAATCAGAAGAAGCAGAAGAAAGAGAAGGAGAAGGTGAAGTCTGGAGGGTGAAGCAGAAGAAACAGAAGAAGGAGAAGGAGAAGGTGAAGACTGGAGGGTGAATCAGAAGAAGTAGAAGAAGGAGAAGGAGAAGGTGAAGTCTGGAGGGTGAATCAGAAGAAGTAGAAGAAGGAGAAGGAGAAGGTGAAGTCTGGAGGGTGAATCAGAAGAAGCAGAAGAAGGAGAAGGAGAAGGAGAAGTCAGGAGGGTGAATCAGAAGAAGCAGAAGAAGGAGAAGGAGAAGGTGAAGTTAGGAGGGTGAATCAGAAGAAGCAGAAGAAGGAGAAGGAGCAGGTGATGTCAGGGGGATGAAGCAGAAGAAGTAGAAGAAGGAGAAGGAGAAGGTGAAGTCAGGACGGTGAAGCAGAAGAAGCAGAAGAAGGAGAAGGAGAAGGTGAAGTCTGGAGGATGAATCAGAAGAAGTAGAAGAAGGAGAAGGAGAAGGTCAAGTCTGGAGGGTGAATCAGAAGAAGTAGAATAAGGAGAAGGAGAAGGTGAAGTCTGGAGGGTGAAGCAGAAGAAGTAGAAGAAGGAGAAGGAGAAGGTGAAGTCAGGAGGGTGAATCAGAAGAAGCAGAAGAAGGAGAAGGTGAAGTCTGGAGGGTGAATCAGAAGAATCAGAAGAAGGAGAAGGAGAAGGTGAAGTCTGGAGGGTGAATCAGAAGAAGCAGAAGAAAGAGAAGGAGAAGGTGAAGTCTGGAGGGTGAATCAGAAGAAGTAGAAGAAGGAGAAGGAGAAGGTGAAGTCTGGAGTGTGAATCAGAAGAAGCAGAAGAAGGAGAAGGAGAAGGTGAAGTCTGGAGGGTGAATCAGAAGAAGCAGAATAAGGAGAAGGAGAAGGTGAAGTCTGGAGGGTGAATCAGAAGAAGCAGAAGAAGGAGAAGGAGAAGGTGAAGTCTGGAGGGTGAATCAGAAGAAGTAGAAGAAGGAGAAGGAGAAGGTGAAGTCTGGAGGGTGAAGCAGAAGAAGTAGAAGAAGGAGAAGGAGAAGATGAAGTCAGGAGGGTGAATCAGAAGAAGTAGAAGAAGGAGAAGGAGAAGGTGTAGTCAGGAGGGTGAATCAGAAGAAGCAGAAGAAGGAGAAGGAGAAGATGAAGTCTGGAGGGTGAATCAGAAGAATCAGAAGAAGGAGAAGGAGAAGGTGAAGTCTGGAGGGTGAATCAGAAGAAGCAGAGGAAGGAGAAGGAGAAGGTGAAGTCTGGAGGGTGAATCAGAAGAAGCAGAATAAGGAGAAGGAGAAGGTGAAGTCTGGAGGGTGAATCAGAAGAAGCAGAATAAGGAGAAGGAGAAGGTGAAGTCTGGAGGGTGAATCAGAAGAAGCAGAAGAAGGAGAAGGAGAAGATGAAGTCTGGAGGGTGAATCAGAAGAAGTAGAAGAAGGAGAAGGAGAAGGTGAAGTCTGGAGGGTGAAGCAGAAGAAGTAGAAGAAGGAGAAGGAGAAGGTGAAGTCAGGAGGGTGAATCAGAAGAAGTAGAAGAAGAAGAAGGAGAAGGTGAAGTCAGGAGGGTGAATCAGAAGAAGCAGAAGAAGGAGAAGGAGAAGGTGAAGTCTGGAGGGTGAATCAGAAGAATCAGAAGAAGGAGAAGTAGAAGTTGAAGTCTGGAGGGTGAATCAGAAGAAGCAGAAGAAAGAGAAGGAGAAGGTGAAGTCTGGAGGGTGAAGCAGAAGAAACAGAAGAAGGAGAAGGAGAAGGTGAAGACTGGAGGGTGAATCAGAAGAAGTAGAAGAAGGAGAAGGAGAAGGTGAAGTCTGGAGGGTGAATCAGAAGAAGTAGAAGAAGGAGAAGGAGAAGGTGAAGTCTGGAGGGTGAATCAGAAGAAGCAGAAGAAGGAGAAGGAGAAGGAGAAGTCTGGAGGGTGAATCAGAAGAAGCAGAAGAAGGAGAAGGAGAAGGTGAAGTCTGGAGGGTGAAGCAGAAGAAGTAGAAGAAGGAGAAGGAGAAGGTGAAGTCAGGAGGGTGAATCAGAAGAAGTAGAAGAAGGAGAAGGAGAAGGTGAAGTCAGGAGGGTGAATCAGAAGAAGCAGAAGAAGGAGAAGGAGTAGGTGAAGTCTGGAGGGTGAATCAGAAGAATCAGAAGAAGGAGAAGGAGAAGGTGAAGTCTGGAGGGTGAATCAGAAGAAGCCGAAGAAGGAGAAGGAGAAGGTGAAGTCTGGAGGGTGAATCAGAAGAAGCAGAAGAAGGAGAAGGAGAAGGTGAAGTCAGGAGGGTGAATCAGAAGAAGCAGAAGAAGGAGAAGGAGAAGGTGAAGTTAGGAGGGTGAATCAGAAGAAGCAGAAGAAGGAGAAGGAGCAGGTGATGTCAGCGGGATGAAGCAGAAGAAGTAGAAGAAGGAGAAGGAGAAGGTGAAGTCAGGACGGTGAAGCAGAAGAAGCAGAAGAAGGAGAAGGAGAATGTGAAGTCTGGAGGGTGAATCAGAATAAGTAGAAGAAGGAGAAGGAGAAGGTCAAGTCTGGAGGGTGAATCAGAAGAAGTAGAAGAAGGAGAAGGTGAAGTCTGGAGGGTGAAGCAGAAGAAGTAGAAGAAGGAGAAGGAGAAGGTGAAGTCAGGAGGGTGAATCAGAAGAAGTAGAAGAAGGAGAAGGAGAAGGTGAAGTCAGGAGGGTGAATCAGAAGAAGCAGAAGAAGGGGAAGGAGAAGGTGAAGTCTGGAGGGTGAATCAGAAGAAGTAGAAGAAGGAGAAGGAGAAGGTGTTGTCTGGAGGGTGAATCAGAAGAAGTAGACGAAGGAGAAGGAGAAGGTGAAGTCTGGAGGGTGAATCAGAAGAAGCAGAAGAAGGAGAAGGAGAAGGTGAAGTCTGGAGGGTGAATCAGAAGAAGCAGAAGAAGGAGAAGGAGAAGGTGAAGTCTGGAGGGTGAATCAGAAGAAGCAGAAAAAGGAGAAGAAGAAGGTGATGTCTGAAGGGTGAATCAGAAGAAGTAGAAGAAGGAGAAGGAGAAGGTGAAGTCTGGAGGGTGAAGCAGAAGAAGTAGAAGAAGGAGAAGGAGAAGGTGAAGTCAGGAGGGTGAATCAGAAGAAGTAGAAGAAGGAGAAGGAGAAGGTGAAGTCAGGAGGGTGAATCAGAAGAAGCAGAAGAAGGAGAAGGAGAAGGTGAAGTCTGGAGGGTGAATCAGAAGAATCAGAAGAAGGAGAAGGAGAAGGTGAAGTCTGGAGGGTGATTCAGAAGAAGCAGAAGAAAGAGAAGGAGAAGGTGAAGTCTGGAGGGTGAAGCAGAAGAAACAGAAGAAGGAGAAGGAGAAGGTGAAGTCTGGAGGGTGAATCAGAAGAAGTAGAAGAAGGAGAAGGAGAAGGTGAGGTCTGGAGGGTGAATCAGAAGAAGCAGAAGAAGGAGAAGGAGAAGGTGAAGTCTGGAGGGTGAATCAGAAGAAGCAGAAGAAGGAGAAGGAGAAGGTGAAGTCTGGAGGGTGAATCAGAAGAAGCAGAAGAAGGAGAAGGAGAAGGTGAAGTCAGGAGGGTGAATCAGAAGAAGCAGAAGAAGGAGAAGGAGAAGGTGAAGTTAGGAGGGTGAATCAGAAGAAGCAGAAGAAGGAGAAGGAGCAGGTGATGTCAGGGGGATGAAGCAGAAGAAGTAGAAGAAGGAGAAGGAGAAGGTGAAGTCTGGAGGGTGAATCAGAAGAAGCAGAAAAAGGAGAAGGAGAAGGTGAAGTCTGGAGGGTGAAGCAGAAGAAGTAGAAGAAGGAGAAGGAGAAGGTGCAGTCAGGAGGGTGAATCAGAAGAAGTAGAAGAAGGAGAAGGAGAAGGTGAAGTCAGGAGGGTGAATCAGAAGAAGCAGAAGAAGGAGAAGAAGAAGGTGAAGTCTGGAGGGTGAATCAGAAGAATCAGAAGAAGGAGAAGGAGAAGGTGAAGTCTGGAGGGTGAATCAGAAGAAGCAGAAGAAAGAGAAGGAGAAGGTGAAGTCTGGAGGGTGAATCAGAAGAAG
Organism: Somniosus microcephalus; assembly: GCF_052327205.1. NCBI lineage: Eukaryota > Metazoa > Chordata > Chondrichthyes > Squaliformes > Somniosidae > Somniosus > Somniosus microcephalus. The sequence goes on along the minus strand of NW_028225434.1, from coordinate 29,432 downwards.
TAGAAGAAGGTGAAGGAGAAGGTGAAGTCTGGAGTGTGCATCAGAAGAAGCAGAAGAAGGACAAGGAGAAGGTGAAGTCTGGAGGGTGAATCAGAAGAAGCAGAATAAGGAGAAGGAGAAGGTGAAGTCTGGAGGGTGAATCAGAAGAAGCAGAAGAAGGAGAAGGAGAAGGTGAAGTCTGGAGGGTGAATCAGAAGAAGTAGAAGAAGGAGAAGGAGAAGGTGAAGTCTGGAGGGTGAAGCAGAAGAAGTAGAAGAAGGAGAAGGAGAAGGTGAAGTCAGGAGGGTGAATCAGAAGAAGTAGAAGAAGGAGAAGGAGAAGGTGAAGTCAGGAGGGTGAATCAGAAGAAGCAGAAGAAGGAGAAGGAGAAGGTGAAGTCTGGAGGGTGAATCAGAAGAATCAGAAGAAGGAGAAGGAGAAGGTGAAGTCTGGAGGGTGAATCAGAAGAAGCAGAGGAAGGAGAAGGAGAAGGTGAAGTCTGGAGGGTGAATCAGAAGAAGAAGAATAAGCAGAAGGAGAAGGTGAAGTCTGAAGGGTGAATCAGAAGAAGCAGAATAACGAGAAGGAGAAGGTGAAGTCTGGAGTGTGAATCAGAAGAAGCAGAAGAAGGAGAAGGAGAAGATGAAGTCTGGAGGGTGAATCAGAAGAAGTAGAAGAAGGAGAAGGAGAAGGTGAAGTCTGGAGGGTGAAGCAGAAGAAGTAGAAGAAGGAGAAGGAGATGGTGAAGTCAGGAGGGTGAATCAGAAGAAGCAGAAGAAGGAGAAGGAGAAGGTGAAGTCTGGAGGGTGAATCAGAAGAATCAGAAGAAGTAGAAGGAGAAGGTGAAGTCTGGAGGGTGAAGCAGAAGAAACAGAAGAAGGAGAAGGAGAAGGTGAAGACTGGAGGGTGAATCAGAAGAAGTAGAAGAAGGAGAAGGAGAAGGTGAAGTCTGGAGGGTGAAGCAGAAGAAGGAGAAGGAGAAGGTGAAGTCAGGAGGGTGAATCAGAAGAAGCAGAAGAAGGAGAAGGAGAAGGTGAAGTTAGGAGGGTGAATCAGAAGAAGCAGAAGAAGGAGAAGGAGCAGGTGATGTCAGCGGGATGAAGCAGAAGAAGTAGAAGAAGGAGAAGGAGAAGGTGAAGTCAGGACGGTGAAGCAGAAGAAGCAGAAGAAGGAGAAGGAGAAGGTGAAGTCTGGAGGGTGAATCAGAATAAGTAGAAGAAGGAGAAGGTGAAGGTCAAGTCTGGAGGGTGAATCAGAAGAAGTAGAAGAAGGAGAAGGAGAAGGTGAAGTCAGGAGGGTGAATCAGAAGAAGCAGAAGAAGGAGAAGGAGAAGGTGAAGTCTGGAGGGTGAAGCAGAAGAAGTAGAAGAAGGAGAAGGAGAAGGTGAAGTCAGGAGGGTGAATCAGAAGAAGCAGAAGAAGGAGAAGGAGAAGGTGAAGTCTGGAGGGTGAATCAGAAGAATCAGAAGAAGCAGAAGGAGAAGGTGAAGTCTGGAGGGTGAATCAGAAGAAGCAGAAGAAGGAGAAGGAGAAGGTGAAGTCTGGAGGGTGAATCAGAAGAAGCAGAAGAAGGAGAAGGAGAAGGTGAAGTCAGGAGGGTGAATCAGAAGAAGCAGAAGAAGGAGAAGGAGAAGGTGAAGTTAGGAGGGTGAATCAGAAGAAGCAGAAGAAGGAGAAGGAGCAGGTGATGTCAGCGGGATGAAGCAGAAGAAGTAGAAGAAGGAGAAGGAGAAGGTGAAGTCAGGACGGTGAAGCAGAAGAAGCAGAAGAAGGAGAAGGAGAAGGTGAAGTCTGGAGGGTGAATCAGAATAAGTAGAAGAAGGAGAAGGTGAAGGTCAAGTCTGGAGGGTGAATCAGAAGAAGTAGAAGAAGGAGAAGGAGAAGGTGAAGTCAGGAGGGTGAATCAGAAGAAGCAGAAGAAGGAGAAGCAGAAGGTGAAGTCTGGAGGGTGAATCAGAAGAATCAGAAGAAGGAGAAGGAGAAGGTGAAGTCTGGTGGGTGAATCAGAAGAAGCAGAAGAAAGAGAAGGAGAAGGTGAAGTCTGGAGGGTGAATCAGAAGAAGCAGAAGAAGGAGAAGGAGAAGGTGAAGTCAGGAGGGTGAATCAGAAGAAGCAGAAGAAGGAGAAGGAGAAGGCGAAGTTAGGAGGGTGAATCAGAAGAAGCAGAAGAAGGAGAAGGAGCAGGTGATGTCAGGGGGATGAAGCAGAAGAAGTAGAAGAAGGAGAAGGAGAAGATGAAATCTGGAGGGTGAATCAGAAGAAGTAGAAGAAGGAGAAGGAGAAGATGAAGTCTGGAGGGTGAATCAGAAGAAGTAGAAGAAGGAGAAGGAGAAGATGAAGTCTGGAGGGTGAATCAGAAGAAGTAGAAGAAGGAGAAGGAGAAGGTGAAGTCTGGCGGGTGAAGCAGAAGAAGTAGAAGAAGGAGAAGGAGAAGGTGAAGTCAGGAGGGTGAATCAGAAGATGTAGAAGAAGGAGAAGGAGAAGGTGAAGTCAGGAGGGTGAATCAGAAGAAGCAGAAGAAGGACAAGGAGAAGGTGAAGTCTGGAGGGTGAATAAGAAGAATCAGAAGAAGGAGAAGGAGAAGGTGAAGTCTGGAGGGTGAATCAGAAGAAGCAGAAGAAGGAGAAGGAGAAGGTGAAGTCAGGAGGGTGAATCAGAAGAAGCAGAAGAAGGAGAAGGAGAAGGTGAAGTTAGGAGGGTGAATCAGAAGAAGCAGAAGAAGGAGAAGGAGCAGGTGATGTCAGGGGGATGAAGCAGAAGAAGTAGAAGAAGGAGAAGGAGAAGGTGAAGTCTGGAGGGTGAATCAGAAGAAGCAGAAAAAGGAGAAGGAGAAGGTGAAGTCTGGAGGGTGAAGCAGAAGAAGTAGAAGAAGGAGAAGGAGAAGGTGCAGTCAGGAGGGTGAATCAGAAGAAGTAGAAGAAGGAGAAGGAGAAGGTGAAGTCAGGAGGGTGAATCAGAAGAAGCAGAAGAAGGAGAAGAAGAAGGTGAAGTCTGGAGGGTGAATCAGAAGAATCAGAAGAAGGAGAAGGAGAAGGTGAAGTCTGGAGGGTGAATCAGAAGAAGCAGAAGAAAGAGAAGGAGAAGGTGAAGTCTGGAGGGTGAATCAGAAGAAGTAGAAGAAGGTGAAGGAGAAGGTGAAGTCTGGAGTGTGCATCAGAAGAAGCAGAAGAAGGACAAGGAGAAGGTGAAGTCTGGAGGGTGAATCAGAAGAAGCAGAATAAGGAGAAGGAGAAGGTGAAGTCTGGAGGGTGAATCAGAAGAAGCAGAAGAAGGAGAAGGAGAAGGTGAAGTCTGGAGGGTGAATCAGAAGAAGTAGAAGAAGGAGAAGGAGAAGGTGAAGTCTGGAGGGTGAAGCAGAAGAAGTAGAAGAAGGAGAAGGAGAAGGTGAAGTCAGGAGGGTGAATCAGAAGAAGTAGAAGAAGGAGAAGGAGAAGGTGAAGTCAGGAGGGTGAATCAGAAGAAGCAGAAGAAGGAGAAGGAGAAGGTGAAGTCTGGAGGGTGAATCAGAAGAATCAGAAGAAGGAGAAGGAGAAGGTGAAGTCTGGAGGGTGAATCAGAAGAAGCAGAGGAAGGAGAAGGAGAAGGTGAAGTCTGGAGGGTGAATCAGAAGAAGAAGAATAAGGAGAAGGAGAAGGTGAAGTCTGAAGGGTGAATCAGAAGAAGCAGAATAACGAGAAGGAGAAGGTGAAGTCTGGAGTGTGAATCAGAAGAAGCAGAAGAAGGAGAAGGAGAAGATGAAGTCTGGAGGGTGAATCAGAAGAAGTAGAAGAAGGAGAAGGAGAAGGTGAAGTCTGGAGGGTGAAGCAGAAGAAGTAGAAGAAGGAGAAGGAGATGGTGAAGTCAGGAGGGTGAATCAGAAGAAGCAGAAGAAGGAGAAGGAGAAGGTGAAGTCTGGAGGGTGAATCAGAAGAATCAGAAGAAGTAGAAGGAGAAGGTGAAGTCTGGAGGGTGAAGCAGAAGAAACAGAAGAAGGAGAAGGAGAAGGTGAAGACTGGAGGGTGAATCAGAAGAAGTAGAAGAAGGAGAAGGAGAAGGTGAAGTCTGGAGGGTGAAGCAGAAGAAGGAGAAGGAGAAGGTGAAGTCAGGAGGGTGAATCAGAAGAAGCAGAAGAAGGAGAAGGAGAAGGTGAAGTTAGGAGGGTGAATCAGAAGAAGCAGAAGAAGGAGAAGGAGCAGGTGATGTCAGCGGGATGAAGCAGAAGAAGTAGAAGAAGGAGAAGGAGAAGGTGAAGTCAGGACGGTGAAGCAGAAGAAGCAGAAGAAGGAGAAGGAGAAGGTGAAGTCTGGAGGGTGAATCAGAATAAGTAGAAGAAGGAGAAGGTGAAGGTCAAGTCTGGAGGGTGAATCAGAAGAAGTAGAAGAAGGAGAAGGAGAAGGTGAAGTCAGGAGGGTGAATCAGAAGAAGCAGAAGAAGGAGAAGGAGAAGGTGAAGTCTGGAGGGTGAAGCAGAAGAAGTAGAAGAAGGAGAAGGAGAAGGTGAAGTCAGGAGGGTGAATCAGAAGAAGCAGAAGAAGGAGAAGGAGAAGGTGAAGTCTGGAGGGTGAATCAGAAGAATCAGAAGAAGCAGAAGGAGAAGGTGAAGTCTGGAGGGTGAATCAGAAGAAGCAGAAGAAGGAGAAGGAGAAGGTGAAGTCTGGAGGGTGAATCAGAAGAAGCAGAAGAAGGAGAAGGAGAAGGTGAAGTCAGGAGGGTGAATCAGAAGAAGCAGAAGAAGGAGAAGGAGAAGGTGAAGTTAGGAGGGTGAATCAGAAGAAGCAGAAGAAGGAGAAGGAGCAGGTGATGTCAGCGGGATGAAGCAGAAGAAGTAGAAGAAGGAGAAGGAGAAGGTGAAGTCAGGACGGTGAAGCAGAAGAAGCAGAAGAAGGAGAAGGAGAAGGTGAAGTCTGGAGGGTGAATCAGAATAAGTAGAAGAAGGAGAAGGTGAAGGTCAAGTCTGGAGGGTGAATCAGAAGAAGTAGAAGAAGGAGAAGGAGAAGGTGAAGTCAGGAGGGTGAATCAGAAGAAGCAGAAGAAGGAGAAGCAGAAGGTGAAGTCTGGAGGGTGAATCAGAAGAATCAGAAGAAGGAGAAGGAGAAGGTGAAGTCTGGTGGGTGAATCAGAAGAAGCAGAAGAAAGAGAAGGAGAAGGTGAAGTCTGGAGGGTGAATCAGAAGAAGCAGAAGAAGGAGAAGGAGAAGGTGAAGTCAGGAGGGTGAATCAGAAGAAGCAGAAGAAGGAGAAGGAGAAGGTGAAGTTAGGAGGGTGAATCAGAAGAAGCAGAAGAAGGAGAAGGAGCAGGTGATGTCAGGGGGATGAAGCAGAAGAAGTAGAAGAAGGAGAAGGAGAAGATGAAATCTGGAGGGTGAATCAGAAGAAGTAGAAGAAGGAGAAGGAGAAGATGAAGTCTGGAGGGTGAATCAGAAGAAGTAGAAGAAGGAGAAGGAGAAGATGAAGTCTGGAGGGTGAATCAGAAGAAGTAGAAGAAGGAGAAGGAGAAGGTGAAGTCTGGCGGGTGAAGCAGAAGAAGTAGAAGAAGGAGAAGGAGAAGGTGAAGTCAGGAGGGTGAATCAGAAGATGTAGAAGAAGGAGAAGGAGAAGGTGAAGTCAGGAGGGTGAATCAGAAGAAGCAGAAGAAGGACAAGGAGAAGGTGAAGTCTGGAGGGTGAATAAGAAGAATCAGAAGAAGGAGAAGGAGAAGGTGAAGTCTGGAGGGTGAATCAGAAGAAGCAGAAGAAAGAGAAGGAGAAGGTGAAGTCTGGAGGGTGAAGCAGAAGAAACAGAAGAAGGAGAAGGAGAAGGTGAAGACTGGAGGGTGAATCAGAAGAAGTGGAAGAAGGAGAAGGAGAAGGTGAAGTCTGGAGGGTGAATCAGAAGAAGTAGAAGAAGGAGGAGGAGAAGGTGAAGTCTGGAGGGTGAATCAGAAGAAGCAGAAGAAGGAGAAGGAGAAGGTGAAGTCTGGAGGGTGAATCAGAAGAAGCAGAAGAAGGAGAAGGAGAAGATGAAGTCTGGAGGGTGAATCAGAAGAAGTAGAAGAAGGAGAAGTAGAAGGTGAAGTCTGGAGGGTGAATCAGAAGAAGCAGAAGAAAGAGAAGGAGAAGGTGAAGTCTGGAGGGTGAATCAGAAGAAGTAGAAGAAGGAGAAGGAGAAGGTGAAGTCTGGAGGGTGAATCAGAAGAAGCAGAAGAAGGAGAAGGAGAAGGTGAAGTCTGGAGGGTGAATCAGAAGAAGCAGCAGAAGGAGAAGGAGAAGGTGAAGTCTGGAGGGTGAATCAGAAGAAGCAGAAGAAGGAGAAGGAGAAGTTGAAGTCTGGAGGGTGAATCAGAAGAAGCAGAATAAGGAGAAGTGAAGGTGAAGTATGGAGGGTGAATCAGAAGAAGCAGAAGAAGGAGAAGGAGAAGGTGAAGTCTGGAGGGTGAATCAGAAGAAGTAGAAGACGGAGAAGGAGAAGGTGATGTCTGGAGGGTGAAGCAGAAGAAGTAGAAGAAGGAGAAGGAGAAGGTGAAGTCAGGAGGGTGAATCAGAAGAAGTAGAAGAAGGAGAAGGAGAAGGTGAAGTCAGGAGGGTGAATCAGAAGAAGCAGAAGAAGGAGAAGGAGAAGGTGAAGTCTGGAGGGTGAATCAGAAGAAGCAGAATAAGGAGAAGGAGAAGGTGAAGTCTGGAGGGTGAATCAGAAGAAGCAGAATAAGGAGAAGGAGAAGGTGAAGTCTGGAGGGTGAAACAGAAGAAGCAGAAGAAGGAGAAGGAGAAGATGAAGTCTGGAGGGTGAATCAGAAGAAGTAGAAGAAGGAGAAGGAGAAGGTGAAGTCTGGAGGGTGAAGCAGAAGAAGTAGAAGAAGGAGAAGGAGAAGGTGAAGTCAGGAGGGTGAATCAGAAGAAGTAGAAGAAGGAGAAGGAGAAGGTGAAGTCAGGATGGTGAATCAGAAGAAGCAGAAGAAGGAGAAGGAGAAGGTGAAGTCTGGAGGGTGAATCAGAAGAATCAGAAGAAGGAGAAGGAGAAGGTGAAGTCTGGAGGGTGAATCAGAAGAAGCAGAAGAAAGAGAAGGAGAAGGTGAAGTCTGGAGGGTGAAGCAGAAGAAACAGAAGAAGGAGAAGGAGAAGGTGAAGACTGGAGGGTGAATCAGAAGAAGTGGAAGAAGGAGAAGGAGAAGGTGAAGTCTGGAGGGTGAATCAGAAGAAGTAGAAGAAGGAGAAGGAGAAGGTGAAGTCTGGAGGGTGAATCAGAAGAAGCAGAAGAAGGAGAAGGAGAAGGTGAAGTCTGGAGGGTGAATCAGAAGAAGCAGAAGAAGGAGAAGGAGAAGATGAAGTCTGGAGGGTGAATCAGAAGAAGTAGAAGAAGGAGAAGGAGAAGGTGAAGTCTGGAGGGTGAATCAGAAGTAGTAGAAGAAGGAGAAGGAGAAGGTGAAGTCTGGACGGTGTATCAGAAGAAACAGAAGAAGGAGAAGGAGAAGGTGAAGTCTGGAGGGTGAATCAGAAGAAGTAGAAGAAGGAGAAGGAGAAGGTGTAGTCTGGAGGGTGCATCAGAAGAAGTAGACGAAGGAGAAGGAGAAGGTGAAGTCTGGAGGGTGAATCAGAAGAAGCAGAAGAAGGAGATGGAGAAGGTGAAGTCTGGAGGGTGAATCAGAAGAAGTAGAAGAAGGAGAAGGAGAAGGTGAAGTCTGGAGGGTGAATCAGAAGAAGCAGAAGAAGGAGAAGGAGAAGGTGAAGTCTGGAGGGTGAATCAGAAGAAGCAGAAGAAGTAGAAGGAGAAGGTGAAGTCTGGAGGGTGAATCAGAAGAAGTAGAAGAAGGAGAAGGAGAAGGTGAAGTCTGGAGGGAGAATCAGAAGAAGTAGAAGAAGGAGAAAGAGAAGGTGAAGTCTGGAGGTTGAATCAGAAGAAGTAGAAGAAGGAGAAGGAGAAGGTGAAGTCTGGAGGGTGAAGCAGAAGAAGTAGAAGAAGGAGAAGGAGAAGGTGAAGACTGGAGGGTGAATCAGAAGAAGTGGAAGAAGGAGAAGGAGAAGGTGAAGTCTGGAGGGTGAATCAGAAGAAGTAGAAGAAGGAGAAGGAGAAGGTGAAGTCTGGAGGGTGAATCAGAAGAAGCAGAAGAAGGAGAAGGAGAAGGTGAAGTCTGGAGGGTGAATCAGAAGAAGCAGAAGAAGGAGAAGGAGAAGATGAAGTCTGGAGGGTGAATCAGAAGAAGTAGAAGAAGGAGAAGGAGAAGGTGAAGTCTGGAGGGTGAATCAGAAGTAGTAGAAGAAGGAGAAGGAGAAGGTGAAGTCTGGACGGTGTATCAGAAGAAACAGAAGAAGGAGAAGGAGAAGGTGAAGTCTGGAGGGTGAATCAGAAGAAGTAGAAGAAGGAGAAGGAGAAGGTGTAGTCTGGAGGGTGCATCAGAAGAAGTAGACGAAGGAGAAGGAGAAGGTGAAGTCTGGAGGGTGAATCAGAAGAAGCAGAAGAAGGAGATGGAGAAGGTGAAGTCTGGAGGGTGAATCAGAAGAAGTAGAAGAAGGAGAAGGAGAAGGTGAAGTCTGGAGGGTGAATCAGAAGAAGCAGAAGAAGGAGAAGGAGAAGGTGAAGTCTGGAGGGTGAATCAGAAGAAGCAGAAGAAGTAGAAGGAGAAGGTGAAGTCTGGAGGGTGAATCAGAAGAAGTAGAAGAAGGAGAAGGAGAAGGTGAAGTCTGGAGGGAGAATCAGAAGAAGTAGAAGAAGGAGAAAGAGAAGGTGAAGTCTGGAGGTTGAATCAGAAGAAGTAGAAGAAGGAGAAGGAGAAGGTGAAGTCTGGAGGGTGAAGCAGAAGAAGTAGAAGAAGGAGAAGGAGAAGGTGAAGTCAGGAGGGTGAATCAGAAGAAGTAGAAGAAGGAGAAGGAGAAGGTGAAGTCAGGAAGGTGAATCAGAAGAAGCAGAAGAAGGAGAAGGAGAAGGTGAAGTCTGGAGGGTGAATCAGAAGAATCAGAAGAAGGAGAAGGAGAAGGTGAAGTCTGGAGGGTGAATCAGAAGAAGCAGAAGAAAGAGAAGGAGATGGTGAAGTCTGGAGGGTGAATCAGAAGAAGTAGAAGAAGGAGAAGGAGAAGGTGAAGTCTGGAGGGTGAATCAGAAGAAGCAGAGGAAGGAGAAGGAGAAGGTGAAGTCTGGAGGGTGAATCAGAAGAAGCAGAAGAAGTAGAAGGAGAAGGTGAAGTCTGGAGGGTGAATCAGAAGAAGCAGAAGAAGGAGAAGGAGAAGATGAAGTCTGGAGGGTGAATCAGAAGAAGTAGAAGAAGGAGAAGGAGAAGGTGAAGTCTGGAGGGTGAATCAGAAGTAGTAGAAGAAGGAGAAGGAGAAGGTGAAGTCTGGACGGTGTATCAGAAGAAACAGAAGAAGGAGAAGGAGAAGGTGAAGTCTGGAGGGTGAATCAGAAGAAGTAGAAGAAGGAGAAGGAGAAGGTGTAGTCTGGAGGGTGCATCAGAAGAAGTAGACGAAGGAGAAGGAGAAGGTGAAGTCTGGAGGGTGAATCAGAAGAAGCAGAAGAAGGAGATGGAGAAGGTGAAGTCTGGAGGGTGAATCAGAAGAAGTAGAAGAAGGAGAAGGAGAAGGTGAAGTCTGGAGGGTGAATCAGAAGAAGCAGAAGAAGGAGAAGGAGAAGGTGAAGTCTGGAGGGTGAATCAGAAGAAGCAGAAGAAGTAGAAGGAGAAGGTGAAGTCTGGAGGGTGAATCAGAAGAAGTAGAAGAAGGAGAAGGAGAAGGTGAAGTCTGGAGGGAGAATCAGAAGAAGTAGAAGAAGGAGAAAGAGAAGGTGAAGTCTGGAGGTTGAATCAGAAGAAGTAGAAGAAGGAGAAGGAGAAGGTGAAGTCTGGAGGGTGAAGCAGAAGAAGTAGAAGAAGGAGAAGGAGAAGGTGAAGACTGGAGGGTGAATCAGAAGAAGTGGAAGAAGGAGAAGGAGAAGGTGAAGTCTGGAGGGTGAATCAGAAGAAGCAGAAGAAGGAGAAGGAGAAGGTGAAGTCTGGAGGGTGAATCAGAAGAAGCAGAAGAAGGAGAAGGAGAAGATGAAGTCTGGAGGGTGAATCAGAAGAAGTAGAAGAAGGAGAAGGAGAAGGTGAAGTCTGGAGGGTGAATCAGAAGTAGTAGAAGAAGGAGAAGGAGAAGGTGAAGTCTGGACGGTGTATCAGAAGAAACAGAAGAAGGAGAAGGAGAAGGTGAAGTCTGGAGGGTGAATCAGAAGAAGTAGAAGAAGGAGAAGGAGAAGGTGTAGTCTGGAGGGTGCATCAGAAGAAGTAGACGAAGGAGAAGGAGAAGGTGAAGTCTGGAGGGTGAATCAGAAGAAGCAGAAGAAGGAGATGGAGAAGGTGAAGTCTGGAGGGTGAATCAGAAGAAGTAGAAGAAGGAGAAGGAGAAGGTGAAGTCTGGAGGGTGAATCAGAAGAAGCAGAAGAAGGAGAAGGAGAAGGTGAAGTCTGGAGGGTGAATCAGAAGAAGCAGAAGAAGTAGAAGGAGAAGGTGAAGTCTGGAGGGTGAATCAGAAGAAGTAGAAGAAGGAGAAGGAGAAGGTGAAGTCTGGAGGGAGAATCAGAAGAAGTAGAAGAAGGAGAAAGAGAAGGTGAAGTCTGGAGGTTGAATCAGAAGAAGTAGAAGAAGGAGAAGGAGAAGGTGAAGTCTGGAGGGTGAAGCAGAAGAAGTAGAAGAAGGAGAAGGAGAAGGTGAAGTCAGGAGGGTGAATCAGAAGAAGTAGAAGAAGGAGAAGGAGAAGGTGAAGTCAGGAAGGTGAATCAGAAGAAGCAGAAGAAGGAGAAGGAGAAGGTGAAGTCTGGAGGGTGAATCAGAAGAATCAGAAGAAGGAGAAGGAGAAGGTGAAGTCTGGAGGGTGAATCAGAAGAAGCAGAAGAAAGAGAAGGAGATGGTGAAGTCTGGAGGGTGAATCAGAAGAAGTAGAAGAAGGAGAAGGAGAAGGTGAAGTCTGGAGGGTGAATCAGAAGAAGCAGAGGAAGGAGAAGGAGAAGGTGAAGTCTGGAGGGTGAATCAGAAGAAGCAGAAGAAGTAGAAGGAGAAGGTGAAGTCTGGAGGGTGAATCAGAAGAAGCAGAAGAAGGAGAAGGAGAAGGTGAAGTCTGGAGGGTGAATGAGAAGAAGCAGAATAAGGAGAAGGAGAAGGTGAAGTCTGGAGGGTGAATCAGAAGAAGCAGAAGAAGGAGAAGGAGAAGTTGAAGTCTGGAGGGTGAATCAGAAGAAGTAGAAGAAGGAGAAGAAGAAGGTGAAGTCTGGAGGGTGAATCAGAAGAATCAGAAGAAGGAGAAGGAGAAGGTGAAGTCTGGAGGGTGAATCAGAAGAAGCAGAAGAAAGAGAAGGAGAAGGTGAAGTCTGGAGGGTGAATCAGAAGAAGTAGAAGAAGGTGAAGGAGAAGGTGAAGTCTGGAGTGTGCATCAGAAGAAGCAGAAGAAAGAGAAGGAGAAGGTGAAGTCTGGAGGGTGAATCAGAAGAAGTAGAAGAAGGTGAAGGAGAAGGTGAAGTCTGGAGTGTGCATCAGAAGAAGCAGAAGAAGGACAAGGAGAAGGTGAAGTCTGGAGGGTGAATCAGAAGAAGCAGAATAAGGAGAAGGAGAAGGTGAAGTCTGGAGGGTGAAGCAGAAGAAGTAGAAGAAGGAGAAGGAGAAGGTGCTTTCAGGAGGGTGAATCAGAAGAAGTAGAAGAAGGAGAAGGAGAAGGTGAAGTCAGGAGGGTGAATCAGAAGAAGCAGAAGAAGGAGAAGAAGAAGGTGAAGTCTGGAGGGTGAATCAGAAGAATCAGAAGAAGGAGAAGGAGAAGGTGAAGTCTGGAGGGTGAATCAGAAGAAGCAGAAGAAAGAGAAGGAGAAGGTGAAGTCTGGAGGGTGAATCAGAAGAAGTAGAAGAAGGTGAAGGAGAAGGTGAAGTCTGGAGTGTGCATCAGAAGAAGCAGAAGAAGGACAAGGAGAAGGTGAAGTCTGGAGGGTGAATCAGAAGAAGCAGAATAAGGAGAAGGAGAAGGTGAAGTCTGGAGGGTGAATCAGAAGAAGCAGAAGAAGGAGAAGGAGAAGGTGAAGTCTGGAGGGTGAATCAGAAGAAGTAGAAGAAGGAGAAGGAGAAGGTGAAGTCTGGAGGGTGAAGCAGAAGAAGTAGAAGAAGGAGAAGGAGAAGGTGAAGTCAGGAGGGTGAATCAGAAGAAGTAGAAGAAGGAGAAGGAGAAGGTGAAGTCAGGAGGGTGAATCAGAAGAAGCAGAAGAAGGAGAAGGAGAAGGTGAAGTCTGGAGGGTGAATCAGAAGAATCAGAAGAAGGAGAAGGAGAAGGTGAAGTCTGGAGGGTGAATCAGAAGAAGCAGAGGAAGGAGAAGGAGAAGGTGAAGTCTGGAGGGTGAATCAGAAGAAGAAGAATAAGGAGAAGGAGAAGGTGAAGTCTGAAGGGTGAATCAGAAGAAGCAGAATAACGAGAAGGAGAAGGTGAAGTCTGGAGTGTGAATCAGAAGAAGCAGAAGAAGGAGAAGGAGAAGATGAAGTCTGGAGGGTGAATCAGAAGAAGTAGAAGAAGGAGAAGGAGAAGGTGAAGTCTGGAGGGTGAAGCAGAAGAAGTAGAAGAAGGAGAAGGAGATGGTGAAGTCAGGAGGGTGAATCAGAAGAAGCAGAAGAAGGAGAAGGAGAAGGTGAAGTCTGGAGGGTGAATCAGAAGAATCAGAAGAAGTAGAAGGAGAAGGTGAAGTCTGGAGGGTGAAGCAGAAGAAACAGAAGAAGGAGAAGGAGAAGGTGAAGACTGGAGGGTGAATCAGAAGAAGTAGAAGAAGGAGAAGGAGAAGGTGAAGTCTGGAGGGTGAAGCAGAAGAAGGAGAAGGAGAAGGTGAAGTCAGGAGGGTGAATCAGAAGAAGCAGAAGAAGGAGAAGGAGAAGGTGAAGTTAGGAGGGTGAATCAGAAGAAGCAGAAGAAGGAGAAGGAGCAGGTGATGTCAGCGGGATGAAGCAGAAGAAGTAGAAGAAGGAGAAGGAGAAGGTGAAGTCAGGACGGTGAAGCAGAAGAAGCAGAAGAAGGAGAAGGAGAAGGTGAAGTCTGGAGGGTGAATCAGAATAAGTAGAAGAAGGAGAAGGTGAAGGTCAAGTCTGGAGGGTGAATCAGAAGAAGTAGAAGAAGGAGAAGGAGAAGGTGAAGTCAGGAGGGTGAATCAGAAGAAGCAGAAGAAGGAGAAGGAGAAGGTGAAGTCTGGAGGGTGAAGCAGAAGAAGTAGAAGAAGGAGAAGGAGAAGGTGAAGTCAGGAGGGTGAATCAGAAGAAGCAGAAGAAGGAGAAGGAGAAGGTGAAGTCTGGAGGGTGAATCAGAAGAATCAGAAGAAGCAGAAGGAGAAGGTGAAGTCTGGAGGGTGAATCAGAAGAAGCAGAAGAAGGAGAAGGAGAAGGTGAAGTCTGGAGGGTGAATCAGAAGAAGCAGAAGAAGGAGAAGGAGAAGGTGAAGTCAGGAGGGTGAATCAGAAGAAGCAGAAGAAGGAGAAGGAGAAGGTGAAGTTAGGAGGGTGAATCAGAAGAAGCAGAAGAAGGAGAAGGAGCAGGTGATGTCAGCGGGATGAAGCAGAAGAAGTAGAAGAAGGAGAAGGAGAAGGTGAAGTCAGGACGGTGAAGCAGAAGAAGCAGAAGAAGGAGAAGGAGAAGGTGAAGTCTGGAGGGTGAATCAGAATAAGTAGAAGAAGGAGAAGGTGAAGGTCAAGTCTGGAGGGTGAATCAGAAGAAGTAGAAGAAGGAGAAGGAGAAGGTGAAGTCAGGAGGGTGAATCAGAAGAAGCAGAAGAAGGAGAAGCAGAAGGTGAAGTCTGGAGGGTGAATCAGAAGAATCAGAAGAAGGAGAAGGAGAAGGTGAAGTCTGGTGGGTGAATCAGAAGAAGCAGAAGAAAGAGAAGGAGAAGGTGAAGTCTGGAGGGTGAATCAGAAGAAGCAGAAGAAGGAGAAGGAGAAGGTGAAGTCAGGAGGGTGAATCAGAAGAAGCAGAAGAAGGAGAAGGAGAAGGTGAAGTTAGGAGGGTGAATCAGAAGAAGCAGAAGAAGGAGAAGGAGCAGGTGATGTCAGGGGGATGAAGCAGAAGAAGTAGAAGAAGGAGAAGGAGAAGATGAAATCTGGAGGGTGAATCAGAAGAAGTAGAAGAAGGAGAAGGAGAAGATGAAGTCTGGAGGGTGAATCAGAAGAAGTAGAAGAAGGAGAAGGAGAAGATGAAGTCTGGAGGGTGAATCAGAAGAAGTAGAAGAAGGAGAAGGAGAAGGTGAAGTCTGGCGGGTGAAGCAGAAGAAGTAGAAGAAGGAGAAGGAGAAGGTGAAGTCAGGAGGGTGAATCAGAAGATGTAGAAGAAGGAGAAGGAGAAGGTGAAGTCAGGAGGGTGAATCAGAAGAAGCAGAAGAAGGACAAGGAGAAGGTGAAGTCTGGAGGGTGAATAAGAAGAATCAGAAGAAGGAGAAGGAGAAGGTGAAGTCTGGAGGGTGAATCAGAAGAAGCAGAAGAAAGAGAAGGAGAAGGTGAAGTCTGGAGGGTGAAGCAGAAGAAACAGAAGAAGGAGAAGGAGAAGGTGAAGACTGGAGGGTGAATCAGAAGAAGTGGAAGAAGGAGAAGGAGAAGGTGAAGTCTGGAGGGTGAATCAGAAGAAGTAGAAGAAGGAGGAGGAGAAGGTGAAGTCTGGAGGGTGAATCAGAAGAAGCAGAAGAAGGAGAAGGAGAAGGTGAAGTCTGGAGGGTGAATCAGAAGAAGCAGAAGAAGGAGAAGGAGAAGATGAAGTCTGGAGGGTGAATCAGAAGAAGTAGAAGAAGGAGAAGTAGAAGGTGAAGTCTGGAGGGTGAATCAGAAGAAGCAGAAGAAAGAGAAGGAGAAGGTGAAGTCTGGAGGGTGAATCAGAAGAAGTAGAAGAAGGAGAAGGAGAAGGTGAAGTCTGGAGGGTGAATCAGAAGAAGCAGAAGAAGGAGAAGGAGAAGGTGAAGTCTGGAGGGTGAATCAGAAGAAGCAGCAGAAGGAGAAGGAGAAGGTGAAGTCTGGAGGGTGAATCAGAAGAAGCAGAAGAAGGAGAAGGAGAAGTTGAAGTCTGGAGGGTGAATCAGAAGAAGCAGAATAAGGAGAAGTGAAGGTGAAGTATGGAGGGTGAATCAGAAGAAGCAGAAGAAGGAGAAGGAGAAGGTGAAGTCTGGAGGGTGAATCAGAAGAAGTAGAAGACGGAGAAGGAGAAGGTGATGTCTGGAGGGTGAAGCAGAAGAAGTAGAAGAAGGAGAAGGAGAAGGTGAAGTCAGGAGGGTGAATCAGAAGAAGTAGAAGAAGGAGAAGGAGAAGGTGAAGTCAGGAGGGTGAATCAGAAGAAGCAGAAGAAGGAGAAGGAGAAGGTGAAGTCTGGAGGGTGAATCAGAAGAAGCAGAATAAGGAGAAGGAGAAGGTGAAGTCTGGAGGGTGAATCAGAAGAAGCAGAATAAGGAGAAGGAGAAGGTGAAGTCTGGAGGGTGAAACAGAAGAAGCAGAAGAAGGAGAAGGAGAAGATGAAGTCTGGAGGGTGAATCAGAAGAAGTAGAAGAAGGAGAAGGAGAAGGTGAAGTCTGGAGGGTGAAGCAGAAGAAGTAGAAGAAGGAGAAGGAGAAGGTGAAGTCAGGAGGGTGAATCAGAAGAAGTAGAAGAAGGAGAAGGAGAAGGTGAAGTCAGGATGGTGAATCAGAAGAAGCAGAAGAAGGAGAAGGAGAAGGTGAAGTCTGGAGGGTGAATCAGAAGAATCAGAAGAAGGAGAAGGAGAAGGTGAAGTCTGGAGGGTGAATCAGAAGAAGCAGAAGAAAGAGAAGGAGAAGGTGAAGTCTGGAGGGTGAAGCAGAAGAAACAGAAGAAGGAGAAGGAGAAGGTGAAGACTGGAGGGTGAATCAGAAGAAGTGGAAGAAGGAGAAGGAGAAGGTGAAGTCTGGAGGGTGAATCAGAAGAAGTAGAAGAAGGAGAAGGAGAAGGTGAAGTCTGGAGGGTGAATCAGAAGAAGCAGAAGAAGGAGAAGGAGAAGGTGAAGTCTGGAGGGTGAATCAGAAGAAGCAGAAGAAGGAGAAGGAGAAGATGAAGTCTGGAGGGTGAATCAGAAGAAGTAGAAGAAGGAGAAGGAGAAGGTGAAGTCTGGAGGGTGAATCAGAAGTAGTAGAAGAAGGAGAAGGAGAAGGTGAAGTCTGGACGGTGTATCAGAAGAAACAGAAGAAGGAGAAGGAGAAGGTGAAGTCTGGAGGGTGAATCAGAAGAAGTAGAAGAAGGAGAAGGAGAAGGTGTAGTCTGGAGGGTGCATCAGAAGAAGTAGACGAAGGAGAAGGAGAAGGTGAAGTCTGGAGGGTGAATCAGAAGAAGCAGAAGAAGGAGATGGAGAAGGTGAAGTCTGGAGGGTGAATCAGAAGAAGTAGAAGAAGGAGAAGGAGAAGGTGAAGTCTGGAGGGTGAATCAGAAGAAGCAGAAGAAGGAGAAGGAGAAGGTGAAGTCTGGAGGGTGAATCAGAAGAAGCAGAAGAAGTAGAAGGAGAAGGTGAAGTCTGGAGGGTGAATCAGAAGAAGTAGAAGAAGGAGAAGGAGAAGGTGAAGTCTGGAGGGAGAATCAGAAGAAGTAGAAGAAGGAGAAAGAGAAGGTGAAGTCTGGAGGTTGAATCAGAAGAAGTAGAAGAAGGAGAAGGAGAAGGTGAAGTCTGGAGGGTGAAGCAGAAGAAGTAGAAGAAGGAGAAGGAGAAGGTGAAGACTGGAGGGTGAATCAGAAGAAGTGGAAGAAGGAGAAGGAGAAGGTGAAGTCTGGAGGGTGAATCAGAAGAAGTAGAAGAAGGAGAAGGAGAAGGTGAAGTCTGGAGGGTGAATCAGAAGAAGCAGAAGAAGGAGAAGGAGAAGGTGAAGTCTGGAGGGTGAATCAGAAGAAGCAGAAGAAGGAGAAGGAGAAGATGAAGTCTGGAGGGTGAATCAGAAGAAGTAGAAGAAGGAGAAGGAGAAGGTGAAGTCTGGAGGGTGAATCAGAAGTAGTAGAAGAAGGAGAAGGAGAAGGTGAAGTCTGGACGGTGTATCAGAAGAAACAGAAGAAGGAGAAGGAGAAGGTGAAGTCTGGAGGGTGAATCAGAAGAAGTAGAAGAAGGAGAAGGAGAAGGTGTAGTCTGGAGGGTGCATCAGAAGAAGTAGACGAAGGAGAAGGAGAAGGTGAAGTCTGGAGGGTGAATCAGAAGAAGCAGAAGAAGGAGATGGAGAAGGTGAAGTCTGGAGGGTGAATCAGAAGAAGTAGAAGAAGGAGAAGGAGAAGGTGAAGTCTGGAGGGTGAATCAGAAGAAGCAGAAGAAGGAGAAGGAGAAGGTGAAGTCTGGAGGGTGAATCAGAAGAAGCAGAAGAAGTAGAAGGAGAAGGTGAAGTCTGGAGGGTGAATCAGAAGAAGTAGAAGAAGGAGAAGGAGAAGGTGAAGTCTGGAGGGAGAATCAGAAGAAGTAGAAGAAGGAGAAAGAGAAGGTGAAGTCTGGAGGTTGAATCAGAAGAAGTAGAAGAAGGAGAAGGAGAAGGTGAAGTCTGGAGGGTGAAGCAGAAGAAGTAGAAGAAGGAGAAGGAGAAGGTGAAGTCAGGAGGGTGAATCAGAAGAAGTAGAAGAAGGAGAAGGAGAAGGTGAAGTCAGGAAGGTGAATCAGAAGAAGCAGAAGAAGGAGAAGGAGAAGGTGAAGTCTGGAGGGTGAATCAGAAGAATCAGAAGAAGGAGAAGGAGAAGGTGAAGTCTGGAGGGTGAATCAGAAGAAGCAGAAGAAAGAGAAGGAGATGGTGAAGTCTGGAGGGTGAATCAGAAGAAGTAGAAGAAGGAGAAGGAGAAGGTGAAGTCTGGAGGGTGAATCAGAAGAAGCAGAGGAAGGAGAAGGAGAAGGTGAAGTCTGGAGGGTGAATCAGAAGAAGCAGAAGAAGTAGAAGGAGAAGGTGAAGTCTGGAGGGTGAATCAGAAGAAGCAGAAGAAGGAGAAGGAGAAGATGAAGTCTGGAGGGTGAATCAGAAGAAGTAGAAGAAGGAGAAGGAGAAGGTGAAGTCTGGAGGGTGAATCAGAAGTAGTAGAAGAAGGAGAAGGAGAAGGTGAAGTCTGGACGGTGTATCAGAAGAAACAGAAGAAGGAGAAGGAGAAGGTGAAGTCTGGAGGGTGAATCAGAAGAAGTAGAAGAAGGAGAAGGAGAAGGTGTAGTCTGGAGGGTGCATCAGAAGAAGTAGACGAAGGAGAAGGAGAAGGTGAAGTCTGGAGGGTGAATCAGAAGAAGCAGAAGAAGGAGATGGAGAAGGTGAAGTCTGGAGGGTGAATCAGAAGAAGTAGAAGAAGGAGAAGGAGAAGGTGAAGTCTGGAGGGTGAATCAGAAGAAGCAGAAGAAGGAGAAGGAGAAGGTGAAGTCTGGAGGGTGAATCAGAAGAAGCAGAAGAAGTAGAAGGAGAAGGTGAAGTCTGGAGGGTGAATCAGAAGAAGTAGAAGAAGGAGAAGGAGAAGGTGAAGTCTGGAGGGAGAATCAGAAGAAGTAGAAGAAGGAGAAAGAGAAGGTGAAGTCTGGAGGTTGAATCAGAAGAAGTAGAAGAAGGAGAAGGAGAAGGTGAAGTCTGGAGGGTGAAGCAGAAGAAGTAGAAGAAGGAGAAGGAGAAGGTGAAGACTGGAGGGTGAATCAGAAGAAGTGGAAGAAGGAGAAGGAGAAGGTGAAGTCTGGAGGGTGAATCAGAAGAAGCAGAAGAAGGAGAAGGAGAAGGTGAAGTCTGGAGGGTGAATCAGAAGAAGCAGAAGAAGGAGAAGGAGAAGATGAAGTCTGGAGGGTGAATCAGAAGAAGTAGAAGAAGGAGAAGGAGAAGGTGAAGTCTGGAGGGTGAATCAGAAGTAGTAGAAGAAGGAGAAGGAGAAGGTGAAGTCTGGACGGTGTATCAGAAGAAACAGAAGAAGGAGAAGGAGAAGGTGAAGTCTGGAGGGTGAATCAGAAGAAGTAGAAGAAGGAGAAGGAGAAGGTGTAGTCTGGAGGGTGCATCAGAAGAAGTAGACGAAGGAGAAGGAGAAGGTGAAGTCTGGAGGGTGAATCAGAAGAAGCAGAAGAAGGAGATGGAGAAGGTGAAGTCTGGAGGGTGAATCAGAAGAAGTAGAAGAAGGAGAAGGAGAAGGTGAAGTCTGGAGGGTGAATCAGAAGAAGCAGAAGAAGGAGAAGGAGAAGGTGAAGTCTGGAGGGTGAATCAGAAGAAGCAGAAGAAGTAGAAGGAGAAGGTGAAGTCTGGAGGGTGAATCAGAAGAAGTAGAAGAAGGAGAAGGAGAAGGTGAAGTCTGGAGGGAGAATCAGAAGAAGTAGAAGAAGGAGAAAGAGAAGGTGAAGTCTGGAGGTTGAATCAGAAGAAGTAGAAGAAGGAGAAGGAGAAGGTGAAGTCTGGAGGGTGAAGCAGAAGAAGTAGAAGAAGGAGAAGGAGAAGGTGAAGTCAGGAGGGTGAATCAGAAGAAGTAGAAGAAGGAGAAGGAGAAGGTGAAGTCAGGAAGGTGAATCAGAAGAAGCAGAAGAAGGAGAAGGAGAAGGTGAAGTCTGGAGGGTGAATCAGAAGAATCAGAAGAAGGAGAAGGAGAAGGTGAAGTCTGGAGGGTGAATCAGAAAAACAGAAGAAAGAGAAGGAGATGGTGAAGTCTGGAGGGTGAATCAGAAGAAGTAGAAGAAGGAGAAGGAGAAGGTGAAGTCTGGAGGGTGAATCAGAAGAAGCAGAGGAAGGAGAAGGAGAAGGTGAAGTCTGGAGGGTGAATCAGAAGAAGCAGAAGAAGTAGAAGGAGAAGGTGAAGTCTGGAGGGTGAATCAGAAGAAGCAGAAGAAGGAGAAGGAGAAGGTGAAGTCTGGAGGGTGAATGAGAAGAAGCAGAATAAGGAGAAGGAGAAGGTGAAGTCTGGAGGGTGAATCAGAAGAAGCAGAAGAAGGAGAAGGAGAAGTTGAAGTCTGGAGGGTGAATCAGAAGAAGTAGAAGAAGGAGAAGGAGAAGGTGAAGTCTGGAGGGTGAAGCAGAAGAAGGAGAAGGAGAAGGTGAAGTCAGGAGGGTGAATCAGAAGAAGTAGAAGAAGGAGAAGGAGAAGATGAAGTCTGGAGGGTGAATCAGAAGAAGTAGAAGAAGGAGAAGTAGAAGGTGAAGTCTGGAGGGTGAATCAGAAGAAGTAGAAGAAGGAGAAGGAGAAGGTGAAGTCTGGAGGGTGAATCAGAAGAAGCAGAAGAAGGAGAAGGAGAAGGTGAAGTCTGGAGGGTGAATCAGAAGAAGCAGAAGAAGGAGAAGGAGAAGGTGAAGTCTGGAGGGTGAATCAGAAGAAGCAGAAGAAGGAGAAGGAGAAGTTGAAGTCTGGAGGGTGAATCAGAAGAAGCAGAATAAGGAGAAGTGAAGGTGAAGTATGGAGTGTGAATCAGAAGAAGCAGAAGAAGGAGAAGGAGAAGGTGAAGTCTGGAGGGTGAATCAGAAGAAGTAGAAGACGGAGAAGGAGAAGGTGATGTCTGGAGGGTGAAGCAGAAGAAGTAGAAGAAGGAGAAGGAGTAGGTGAAGTCAGGAGGGTGAATCAGAAGAAGTAGAAGAAGGAGAAGGAGAAGGTGAAGTCAGGAGGGTGAATCAGAAGAAGCAGAAGAAGGAGAAGGAGAAGGTGAAGTCTGGAGGGTGAATCAGAAGAAGCAGAATAAGGAGAAGGAGAAGGTGAAGTCTGGAGGGTGAATCAGAAGAAGCAGAATAAGGAGAAGGAGAAGGTGAAGTCTGGAGGGTGAAACAGAAGAAGCAGAAGAAGGAGAAGGAGAAGATGAAGTCTGGAGGGTGAATCAGAAGAAGTAGAAGAAGGAGAAGGAGAAGGTGAAGTCTGGAGGGTGAAGCAGAAGAAGTAGAAGAAGGAGAAGGAGAAGGTGAAGTCAGGAGGGTGAATCAGAAGAAGTAGAAGAAGGAGAAGGAGAAGGTGAAGTCAGGATGGTGAATCAGAAGAAGCAGAAGAAGGAGAAGGAGAAGGTGAAGTCTGGAGGGTGAATCAGAAGAATCAGAAGAAGGAGAAGGAGAAGGTGAAGTCTGGAGGGTGAATCAGAAGAAGCAGAAGAAAGAGAAGGAGAAGGTGAAGTCTGGAGGGTGAAGCAGAAGAAACAGAAGAAGGAGAAGGAGAAGGTGAAGACTGGAGGGTGAATCAGAAGAAGTGGAAGAAGGAGAAGGAGAAGGTGAAGTCTGGAGGGTGAATCAGAAGAAGTAGAAGAAGGAGAAGGAGAAGGTGAAGTCTGGAGGGTGAATCAGAAGAAGCAGAAGAAGGAGAAGGAGAAGGTGAAGTCTGGAGGGTGAATCAGAAGAAGCAGAAGAAGGAGAAGGAGAAGATGAAGTCTGGAGGGTGAATCAGAAGAAGTAGAAGAAGGAGAAGGAGAAGGTGAAATCTGGAGGGTGAATCAGAAGTAGTAGAAGAAGGAGAAGGAGAAGGTGAAGTCTGGACGGTGTATCAGAAGAAACAGAAGAAGGAGAAGGAGAAGGTGAAGTCTGGAGGGTGAATCAGAAGAAGTAGAAGAAGGAGAAGGAGAAGGTGTAGTCTGGAGGGTGCATCAGAAGAAGTAGACGAAGGAGAAGGAGAAGGTGAAGTCTGGAGGGTGAATCAGAAGAAGCAGAAGAAGGAGATGGAGAAGGTGAAGTCTGGAGGGAGAATCAGAAGAAGTAGAAGAAGGAGAAGGAGAAGGTGAAGTCTGGAGGGTGAATCAGAAGAAGCAGAAGAAGGAGAAGGAGAAGGTGAAGTCTGGAGGGTGAATCAGAAGAAGCAGAAGAAGTAGAAGGAGAAGGTGAAGTCTGGAGGGTGAATCAGAAGAAGTAGAAGAAGGAGAAGGAGAAGGTGAAGTCTGGAGGGAGAATCAGAAGAAGTAGAAGAAGGAGAAGGAGAAGGTGAAGTCTGGAGGTTGAATCAGAAGAAGTAGAAGAAGGAGAAGGAGAAGGTGAAGTCTGGAGGGTGAAGCAGAAGAAGTAGAAGAAGGAGAAGGAGAAGGTGAAGTCAGGAGGGTGAATCAGAAGAAGTAGAAGAAGGAGAAGGAGAAGGTGAAGTCAGGAAGGTGAATCAGAAGAAGCAGAAGAAGGAGAAGGAGAAGGTGAAGTCTGGAGGGTGAATCAGAAGAATCAGAAGAAGGAGAAGGAGAAGGTGAAGTCTGGAGGGTGAATCAGAAGAAGCAGAAGAAAGAGAAGGAGATGGTGAAGTCTGGAGGGTGAATCAGAAGAAGTAGAAGAAGGAGAAGGAGAAGGTGAAGTCTGGAGGGTGAATCAGAAGAAGCAGAGGAAGGAGAAGGAGAAGGTGAAGTCTGGAGGGTGAATCAGAAGAAGCAGAAGAAGTAGAAGGAGAAGGTGAAGTCTGGAGGGTGAATCAGAAGAAGCAGAAGAAGGAGAAGGAGAAGGTGAAGTCTGGAGGGTGAATGAGAAGAAGCAGAATAAGGAGAAGGAGAAGGTGAAGTCTGGAGGGTGAATCAGAAGAAGCAGAAGAAGGAGAAGGAGAAGTTGAAGTCTGGAGGGTGAATCAGAAGAAGTAGAAGAAGGAGAAGGAGAAGGTGAAGTCTGGAGGGTGAAGCAGAAGAAGGAGAAGGAGAAGGTGAAGTCAGGAGGGTGAATCAGAAGAAGTAGAAGAAGGAGAAGGAGAAGGTGAAATCAGGAGGGTGAATCAGAAGAAGCAGAAGAAGGAGAAGGAGAAGGTGAAGTCTGGAGGGTGAATCAGAAGAAGCAGAAGAAGGAGAAGGAGAAGGTGAAGTCAGGAGGGTGAATCAGAAGAAGCAGAAGAAGGAGAAGGAGAAGGTGAAGTTAGGAGGGTGAATCAGAAGAAGCAGAAGAAGGAGAAGGAGCAGGTGATGTCAGGGGGATGAAGCAGAAGAAGTAGAAGAAGGAGAAGGAGAAGATGAAATCTGGAGGGTGAATCAGAAGAAGTAGAAGAAGGAGAAGGAGAAGAGGAAGTCTGGAGGGTGAATCAGAAGAAGTAGAAGAAGGAGAAGGAGAAGATGAAGTCTGGAGGGTGAATCAGAAGAAGTAGAAGAAGGAGAAGGAGAAGGTGAAGTCTGGCGGGTGAAGCAGAAGAAGTAGAAGAAGGAGAAGGAGAAGGTGAAGTCAGGAGGGTGAATCAGAAGATGTAGAAGAAGGAGAAGGAGAAGGTGAAGTCAGGAGGGTGAATCAGAAGAAGCAGAAGAAGGAGAAGGAGAAGGTGAAGTCTGGAGGGTGAATAAGAAGAATCAGAAGAAGGAGAAGGAGAAGGTGAAGTCTGGAGGGTGAATCAGAAGAAGCAGAAGAAAGAGAAGGAGAAGGTGAAGTCTGGAGGGTGAAGCAGAAGAAACAGAAGAAGGAGAAGGAGAAGGTGAAGACTGGAGGGTGAATCAGAAGAAGTGGAAGAAGGAGAAGGAGAAGGTGAAGTCTGGAGGGTGAATCAGAAGAAGTAGAAGAAGGAGGAGGAGAAGGTGAAGTCTGGAGGGTGAATCAGAAGAAGCAGAAGAAAGAGAAGGAGAAGGTGAAGTCTGGAGGGTGAAGCAGAAGAAACAGAAGAAGGAGAAGGAGAAGGTGAAGTCTGGAGGGTGAATCAGAAGAAGCAGAAGAAGGAGAAGGAGAAGGTGAAGTCTGGAGGGTGAATCAGAAGAAGCAGAAGAAGTAGAAGGAGAAGGTGAAGTCTGGAGGGTGAATCAGAAGAAGTAGAAGAAGGAGAAGGAGAAGGTGAAGTCTGGAGGGAGAATCAGAAGAAGTAGAAGAAGGAGAAAGAGAAGGTGAAGTCTGGAGGTTGAATCAGAAGAAGTAGAAGAAGGAGAAGGAGAAGGTGAAGTCTGGAGGGTGAAGCAGAAGAAGTAGAAGAAGGAGAAGGAGAAGGTGAAGACTGGAGGGTGAATCAGAAGAAGTGGAAGAAGGAGAAGGAGAAGGTGAAGTCTGGAGGGTGAATCAGAAGAAGTAGAAGAAGGAGAAGGAGAAGGTGAAGTCTGGAGGGTGAATCAGAAGAAGCAGAAGAAGGAGAAGGAGAAGGTGAAGTCTGGAGGGTGAATCAGAAGAAGCAGAAGAAGGAGAAGGAGAAGATGAAGTCTGGAGGGTGAATCAGAAGAAGTAGAAGAAGGAGAAGGAGAAGGTGAAGTCTGGAGGGTGAATCAGAAGTAGTAGAAGAAGGAGAAGGAGAAGGTGAAGTCTGGACGGTGTATCAGAAGAAACAGAAGAAGGAGAAGGAGAAGGTGAAGTCTGGAGGGTGAATCAGAAGAAGTAGAAGAAGGAGAAGGAGAAGGTGTAGTCTGGAGGGTGCATCAGAAGAAGTAGACGAAGGAGAAGGAGAAGGTGAAGTCTGGAGGGTGAATCAGAAGAAGCAGAAGAAGGAGATGGAGAAGGTGAAGTCTGGAGGGTGAATCAGAAGAAGTAGAAGAAGGAGAAGGAGAAGGTGAAGTCTGGAGGGTGAATCAGAAGAAGCAGAAGAAGGAGAAGGAGAAGGTGAAGTCTGGAGGGTGAATGAGAAGAAGCAGAAGAAGTAGAAGGAGAAGGTGAAGTCTGGAGGGTGAATCAGAAGAAGTAGAAGAAGGAGAAGGAGAAGGTGAAGTCTGGAGGGAGAATCAGAAGAAGTAGAAGAAGGAGAAAGAGAAGGTGAAGTCTGGAGGTTGAATCAGAAGAAGTAGAAGAAGGAGAAGGAGAAGGTGAAGTCTGGAGGGTGAAGCAGAAGAAGTAGAAGAAGGAGAAGGAGAAGGTGAAGTCAGGAGGGTGAATCAGAAGAAGTAGAAGAAGGAGAAGGAGAAGGTGAAGTCAGGAAGGTGAATCAGAAGAAGCAGAAGAAGGAGAAGGAGAAGGTGAAGTCTGGAGGGTGAATCAGAAGAATCAGAAGAAGGAGAAGGAGAAGGTGAAGTCTGGAGGGTGAATCAGAAGAAGCAGAAGAAAGAGAAGGAGATGGTGAAGTCTGGAGGGTGAATCAGAAGAAGTAGAAGAAGGAGAAGGAGAAGGTGAAGTCTGGAGGGTGAATCAGAAGAAGCAGAGGAAGGAGAAGGAGAAGGTGAAGTCTGGAGGGTGAATCAGAAGAAGCAGAAGAAAGAGAAGGAGATGGTGAAGTCTGGAGGGTGAATCAGAAGAAGTAGAAGAAGTAGAAGGAGAAGGTGAAGTCTGGAGGGTGAATCAGAAGAAGCAGAAGAAGGAGAAGGAGAAGGTGAAGTCTGGAGGGTGAATGAGAAGAAGCAGAATAAGGAGAAGGAGAAGGTGAAGTCTGGAGGGTGAATCAGAAGAAGCAGAAGAAGGAGAAGGAGAAGTTGAAGTCTGGAGGGTGAATCAGAAGAAGTAGAAGAAGGAGAAGGAGAAGGTGAAGTCTGGAGGGTGAAGCAGAAGAAGGAGAAGGAGAAGGTGAAGTCAGGAGGGTGAATCAGAAGAAGTAGAAGAAGGAGAAGGAGAAGATGAAGTCTGGAGGGTGAATCAGAAGAAGTAGAAGAAGGAGAAGTAGAAGGTGAAGTCTGGAGGGTGAATCAGAAGAAGTAGAAGAAGGAGAAGGAGAAGGTGAAGTCTGGAGGGTGAATCAGAAGAAGCAGAAGAAGGAGAAGGAGAAGGTGAAGTCTGGAGGGTGAATCAGAAGAAGCAGAAGAAGGAGAAGGAGAAGGTGAAGTCTGGAGGGTGAATCAGAAGAAGCAGAAGAAGGAGAAGGAGAAGTTGAAGTCTGGAGGGTGAATCAGAAGAAGCAGAATAAGGAGAAGTGAAGGTGAAGTATGGAGTGTGAATCAGAAGAAGCAGAAGAAGGAGAAGGAGAAGGTGAAGTCTGGAGGGTGAATCAGAAGAAGTAGAAGACGGAGAAGGAGAAGGTGATGTCTGGAGGGTGAAGCAGAAGAAGTAGAAGAAGGAGAAGGAGTAGGTGAAGTCAGGAGGGTGAATCAGAAGAAGTAGAAGAAGGAGAAGGAGAAGGTGAAGTCAGGAGGGTGAATCAGAAGAAGCAGAAGAAGGAGAAGGAGAAGGTGAAGTCTGGAGGGTGAATCAGAAGAAGCAGAATAAGGAGAAGGAGAAGGTGAAGTCTGGAGGGTGAATCAGAAGAAGCAGAATAAGGAGAAGGAGAAGGTGAAGTCTGGAGGGTGAAACAGAAGAAGCAGAAGAAGGAGAAGGAGAAGATGAAGTCTGGAGGGTGAATCAGAAGAAGTAGAAGAAGGAGAAGGAGAAGGTGAAGTCTGGAGGGTGAAGCAGAAGAAGTAGAAGAAGGAGAAGGAGAAGGTGAAGTCAGGAGGGTGAATCAGAAGAAGTAGAAGAAGGAGAAGGAGAAGGTGAAGTCAGGATGGTGAATCAGAAGAAGCAGAAGAAGGAGAAGGAGAAGGTGAAGTCTGGAGGGTGAATCAGAAGAAGTAGAAGAAGGAGAAGGAGAAGGTGAAGTCTGGAGGGTGAATCAGAAGAAGCAGAAGAAGGAGAAGGAGAAGGTGAAGTCTGGAGGGAGAATCAGAAGAAGTAGAAGAAGGAGAAGGAGAAGGTGAAGTCTGGAGGTTGAATCAGAAGAAGTAGAAGAAGGAGAAGGAGAAGGTGAAGTCTGGAGGGTGAAGCAGAAGAAGTAGAAGAAGGAGAAGGAGAAGGTGAAGTCAGGAGGGTGAATCAGAAGAAGTAGAAGAAGGAGAAGGAGAAGGTGAAGTCTGGAGGGTGAATCAGAAGAAGCAGAAGAAGGAGAAGGAGAAGGTGAAGTCTGGAGGGAGAATCAGAAGAAGTAGAAGAAGGAGAAGGAGAAGGTGAAGTCTGGAGGTTGAATCAGAAGAAGTAGAAGAAGGAGAAGGAGAAGGTGAAGTCTGGAGGGTGAAGCAGAAGAAGTAGAAGAAGGAGAAGGAGAAGGTGAAGTCAGGAGGGTGAATCAGAAGAAGTAGAAGAAGGAGAAGGAGAAGGTGAAGTCAGGAAGGTGAATCAGAAGAAGCAGAAGAAGGAGAAGGAGAAGGTGAAGTCTGGAGGGTGAATCAGAAGAATCAGAAGAAGGAGAAGGAGAAGGTGAAGTCTGGAGGGTGAATCAGAAGAAGCAGAAGAAAGAGAAGGAGATGGTGAAGTCTGGAGGGTGAATCAGAAGAAGTAGAAGAAGGAGAAGGAGAAGGTGAAGTCTGGAGGGTGAATCAGAAGAAGCAGAGGAAGGAGAAGGAGAAGGTGAAGTCTGGAGGGTGAATCAGAAGAAGCAGAAGAAGTAGAAGGGAGAAGGTGAAGTCTGGAGGGTGAATCAGAAGAAGCAGAAGAAGGAGAAGGAGAAGGTGAAGTCTGGAGGGTGAATGAGAAGAAGCAGAATAAGGAGAAGGAGAAGGTGAAGTCTGGAGGGTGAATCAGAAGAAGCAGAAGAAGGAGAAGGAGAAGTTAGAAGTCTGGAGGGTGAATCAGAAGAAAGTAGAAGAAGGAGAAGGAGAAGGTGAAGTCTGGAGGGTGAAGCAGAAGAAGGAGAAGGAGAAGGTGAAGTCAGGAGGGTAAATCAGAAGAAGTAGAAGAAGGAGAAGGAGAAGGTGAAATCAGGAGGGTGAATCAGAAGAAGCAGAAGAAGGAGAAGGAGAAGGTGAAGTCTGGAGGGTGAATCAGAAGAAGCAGAAGAAGGAGAAGGAGAAGGTGAAGTCAGTCAGGAGGGTGAATCAGAAGAAGCAGAAGAAGGAGAAGGAGAAGGTGAAGTTAGGAGGGTGAATCAGAAGAAGCTGAAGAAGGAGAAGGAGCAGGTGATGTCAGGGGGATGAAGCAGAAGAAGTAGAAGAAGGAGAAGGAGAAGATGAAATCTGGAGGGTGAATCAGAAGAAGTAGAATAAGGAGAAGGAGAAGAGGAAGTCTGGAGGGTGAATCAGAAGAAGTAGAAGAAGGAGAAGGAGAAGATGAAGTCTGGAGGGTGAATCAGAAGAAGTAGAAAGAAGGGAGAAGGAGAAGGTGAAGTCTGGCGGGTGAAGCAGAAGAAGTAGAAGAAGGAGAAGGAGAAGGTGAAGTCAGGAGGGGTGAATCAGAAGATGTAAGAAGAAGGAGAAGGAGAAGGGTGAAGTCAGGAGGGTGAATCAGAAGAAGCAGAAGAAGGAGAAGGAGAAGGTGAAGTCTGGAGGGTGAATAAGAAGAATCAGAAGAAGGAGAAGGAGAAGGCTGAAGTCTGGAGGGTGAATCAGAAGAAGCAGAAGAAAGAGAAGGAGAAGGTGAAGTCTGGAGGGTGAAGCAGAAGAAACAGAAGAAGGAGAAGGAGAAGGTGAAGACTGGAGGGTGAATCAGAAGAAGTGGAAGAAGGAGAAGGAGAAGGTGAAGTCTGGAGGTGAATCAGAAGAAGTAGAAGAAGGAGGAGGAGAAGGTGAAGTCTGGAGGGTGAATCAGAAGAAGCAGAAGAAAGAGAAGGAGAAGGTGAAGTCTGGAGGGTGAAGCAGAAGAAACAGAAGAAGGGAGAAGGAGAAGGTGAAAGTCTGGAGGGTGAATCAGAAGAAGCAGAAGAAGGAGAAGGAGAAGGTGAAGTCTGGAGGGTGAATCAGAAGAAGCAGAAGAAGTAGAAGGAGAAGGTGAAGTCTGGAGGGTGAATCAGAAGAAGTAGAAGAAGGAGAAGGAGAAGGTGAAGTCTGGAGGGAGAATCAGAAGAAGTAGAAGAAGGAGAAAGAGAGGTGAAGTCTGGAGGTTGAATCAGAAGAAGTAGAAGAAGGAGAAGGAGAAGGTGAAGTCTGGAGGGTGAAGCAGAAGAAGTAGAAGAAGGAGAAGGAGAAGGTGAAGACTGGAGGGTGAATCAGAAGAAGTCGAAGAAGGAGAAGGAGAAGGTGAAGTCTGGAGGGGTGAATCAGAAGAAGTAGAAGAAGGAGAAGGAGAAGGTGAAGTCTGGAGGGTGAATCAGAAGAAGCAGAAGAAGGAGAAGGAGAAGGTGAAGTCTGGAGGGTGAATCAGAAGAAGCAGAAGAAGGAGAAGGAGAAGATGAAGTCTGGAGGGTGAATCAGAAGAAGTAGAAGAAGGAGAAGGAGAAGGTGAAGTCTGGAGGGTGAATCAGAAGTAGTAGAAGAAGGAGAAGGAGAAGGTGAAGTCTGGACGGTGTATCAGAAGAAACAGAAGAAGGAGAAGGAGAAGGTGAAGTCTGGAGGGTGAATCAGAAGAAGTAGAAGAAGGAGAAGGAGAAGGTGTAGTCTGGAGGGTGCATCAGAAGAAGTAGACGAAGGAGAAGGAGAAGGTGAAGTCTGGAGGGTGAATCAGAAGAAGCAGAAGAAGGAGATGGAGAAGGTGAAGTCTGGAGGGTGAATCAGAAGAAGTAGAAGAAGGAGAAGGAGAAGGTGAAGTCTGGAGGGAGAAGCAGAAGAAGTAGAAGAAGGAGAAGGAGAAGGTGAAGTCTGGAGTGTGAATCAGAAGAAGTAGAAGAAGGAGAAGGAGAAGGTGAAGTCTTGGAGGATGAATCAGAAGAAGTAGAAGAAGGAGAAGGAGAAGGTGAAGTCTGGAGGGTGAATCAGAAGAAGTAGAAGAAGGAGAAAGAGAAGTGAAGTCTGGAGGTTGAATCAGAAGAAGTAGAAGAAGGAGAAGGAGAAGGTGAAGTCTGGAGGGTGAAGCAGAAGAAGTAGAAGAAGGAGAAGGAGAAGGTGAAGTCAGGAGGGTGAATCAGAAGAAGTAGAAGAAGGAGAAGGAGAAGGTGAAGTCAGGAAGGTGAATCAGAAGAAGCAGAAGAAGGAGAAGGAGAAGGTGAAAGTCTGGAGG